>NW_021703784.1:9259919-9638496 GCF_005190385.1 Monodon monoceros | reverse complement strand
GTGTGTGTGTGTGTGTGTGTGTGTGTGTGTGTGTGTGTGTGTGTGTGTGAAGGCGTGTACCTTCCAGACTGTATGGAACACTGTATGCAATTCAAGGTACAGCAGGATGCAATAGAAAGAGCATGAGTTTGGAGTCAGACAGATGTGGACTTAATTGGCTCTAAGACCAATTAATTCCCTGACTGCTCTTTTTTCCTTCTCTGTAAAATGAGCATAAAAACATCAACCATGAAAGGTGATTTTAAGGGTTACATTTGATGTATGTAAAGTGTCTGGCACTGGCACATGGTATACAGTACATACTCAACATGTGTTCATTGTTATTATTAATAGTTGTACACGCCATGCTTTGAAAGACAAGGAAAACCAGAAAAACATGCTGAGGAAGTGAAGAAGAATTGTGAGGAGTCTGAAAGTCATTTTGCTAGATAACTCTTAATATTTGGCCATATTTGCTCTCTCTCTCCATATATATATGTATCTGTATATATATGTATGCATATGTATATATACATACATATATGTATGTATACATGTATATTTTGCTGCATATTTTTGCTGCTATGTTTCAACATCTTGATTACACCTAGGAAAAGTGATCATATTGTATGGAAGATCAATCATTTCCGACAAGAGTGGTTAAGGAAGACGCCAAAGAGTAAGTGGGATTAAGCTGGTTCTGGAGACGACAGGCTTTTCCTGCACAGACCCCAGGGAAGGCAGAGAACATTCCTGGTGGAGAAGCAGCTTGAGCAGAGGCAGCCTCTCTCCTCTCGTCAGCCTCTCAGGCGCCCTTGCTGTGAACCAGGCAAGTTTCTCTTCTCTCTATTTTGCTTTCCCAGTCCAAACCCAGCATCTCTCCAGCCAGCTGCCTTTATGAGGTGTTCGGAAAAGGAAAACCAATTCACTCTGAGCTGCTAGATTCATCTCAATGTCTTCTCAGAGACAAACGTATAATTGATATTTAGAGAAAGCCTGGAGCTGAAGGAACGCAGCTGTAGTTATCAGTGGAATTTCAGGCATCTGGGAATCAGTGTGGTGCCTTGTTTTTTTCCCCCAGGAGGTGAGCATTTGTTCCTGTAATCCTAAAATTAATGTGGGTGCAAGGACCAAGATGGCAGCCTTGGGCTTCAGTGGCGGGGTGGGAGTGTATAGAGCTTCCTCTGGCTTCCCAGCCTGGGGGTTGGTTTCAGAGGAGGAGAAGGAAGGCAGAAGGAAGTGGGGAGGAAGATGGAGTAAAGGAGGAGGGAGGGAGGGAAGGAGCAGGGCTAGATGTAGGGGGGAGAGGAGAGGGGAAAAGGGAGAGCCTTATGCTGATAGAAGATAGTTGAAGAAGTTTCCAGACTAAACACAGGCTGATTAAAAATTATCAACTCATGGGCTTCCCTGGTGGCACAGTGGTTAAGAATCCGCCTGCCAATGCAGGGGACACGGGTTCGAGCCCTGATCCGGGAGGATCCCACATGCCGCGGAGCAACTAAGCCCGTGCGCCACAACTACTGAGCCTGCGCTCTAGAGCCTGCGAGCCACAACTACTGTGCCCGCGTGCCACAACTACTGAAGCCCGTGCGCCTAGAGCCCGTGCTCCGCAACAAGAGAAGCCACCGCAATGAGAAGCCGGCACACTGCAACAAAGAGTAGCCTCCGCTCACTGCAGCTAGAGAAAGCCCACACACAGCAACAAAGACCTAATGCAGCCACAAGTAAATAAATTAATTTAAAAAAATTATCAACTCACCTTCCTTCCCCTCTGTGAAAAACTGTCTCAATATGTACTTTGTGTGTATTTATCCACATTAAAAAATGGTACGGAGCTCTTCACCTATCAGGTATAAAGGGAACACATAAGATAACAGTTTCTCCTCCCTCCTCAAACCATTTGAAAGCTAATGATTAATAATAGTATACATTTATTTAGCAATTAACAATTAACTCAGCCTATTCAAATGCATCATCTCACGTGGCCCTATGAGCACACGATGAGCTCATGTTATCACCTCTGTTTCAGAGAAGAGAAAACAGAGGACCACACAGCTGAGGCCACACGGCTGATGGTTGGGACTGTGGGGACATGGGCCCACCTCCAGTGTTTATTCTAATCTCTTTCCCACACCAGAGGTCATTGCCTTTGCCTTGAAATTGGTTGGAAACACGGAGGTCATGTTTATTAAATATGGGTGGCACAGAGCTAGGTAGCTTAGCCAATCTGAGTGAACACATTTAAGATATATAATTATCTTGCTAGCTGGGATTCTGAGCCAAAGGCTAGATGAAATTTAACAGAGACAATTGTTAGAAGTTATAGCTAGGCACAAGTACAGGGTGGGAAAGACCTGGAGGACCTGGGGGGCTACAAGATTTACACTGACCAGTAGTATGATATAACTGCTGAAAAAGCGCATGGAGTTTGGGTTGCAAAACCGCTTTGAGGAATAACTGCTTCATTGTCCTCTATCCTAGACAAATGAGCACACCCAGAACATCTGTGTTCAGTTCTAGAAGCTGCACATGAGAGGGACATTGACAAAAAAGTTGGTATCCAGGGTTGTAACTGGGAGATGATGGGATCTAAAAACATGTCATATGAGGAACAGTTGACACAATTATTGGTGAAAAGGTAGCAAGACGGAAGACTAAGGGGCAACATGGTAGTTCCTTTCCAACATTTAAAAGCCCACAAAACAAGTAATAGGCTTATTGAGTGTTGTTCCAGAGAGTAGAATTAGGTCCAGATGGTGTAATAGATTCAATCATAAAAGGATAAACTGGGAGATCTCCAACACCTCTTTCCAGTTCTGAAATGATATGATTCTCTTACAAAGGATCTATTCCATTTGGGCTTAATATCTTTTTTAACTGAATTATAGCTGAATTACAATGTTGTGTTAATTATTGCTGTACAGCAAAGCGACTCAGTTATACATATATATATTCTTTTTCAAATTCTTTTCCATTATGGTTTATCACAGGATATTGAATATAGTGCCCTGTGCTATACAGTAGGACCTTGTTGTTTATCCACATCTGGGCTTAATATGTCGATAGACTTCCTAACAGTTAGTCCCTGCCTGATTGGAGAATGCACTGAATCATTTAGTGAATTTTCCATTCCTGGAGTCACTCAAGTGTGGGTATGTCAGGGGCTGTGAAAGGGATCCTTATGTGTGGATGTTAAACTCAATATGTCATGTCCTTCCTAACATTCTATGAAATATTTTTCCAACGCTTGATATAGTCAAGGCATGGTCCTCGCATACAAAGTGTGAGATACAGATGTATACTATTAGCTGTCAATGTATTTTGTCATCACCTATCAGCTCTTACACAATTTACACAAATAGTCTAGTTTTGTTCCATTGTAACATTACTTTTCAAGATCACTGACGGGCTCTTTGATAGAACTAAAAGGAACTGGCCCCATGCAACTGTAGCATTTCTTTCCTAGCTGTGGATATTTTAATCCACAAGGGGGCAGAATTTGCTTAGCGAGATTAGCCGAGCCTCACCTTATGTTTTTATAATAGTAAAAAGGATTAAAATTGACAAAGAATTATAGACGACCTTGGATTTAAGCTTGAAAAGCACTTTGTTGCCATTTGTGGTTATATGCTAAATTTCACACTGTATGCATTTAGTTTCCAAGGGCCATGGAAAAAATGGAAATCTTAGAAAATATGATCAGGCATCTGAGAATAACGTCATTAAAGAAATAGAAACACACACTTTAAAAAAATAACTTAAGGTCACTGGTTTAACTTTTTCCAACTGAAATAGGTGTTTACTTTGTCTAAGACCAAAAAAACTTATTTTCACTGCAGAACTTTTATGAAACAAATCAATTACTCAGGTACTGTGACGTATCATCTTCAGAGAGGCAGTGAGGGAAGGAACAAAAATCCATCCCAGGTGGCTTAGAGGGGAGAAATAAGCAGAAGAACCCTCAGGGTCCTTTAAATCTTGATGTTTAGCCTTTGTTTTAGGTTGGTAATTTACTGAATTACAAAACCCTAGAATGCTCTGGTTCTCTGTAATCTAGAATCTCAAGCTTGGGAAGGCCCAGAAGGTCATCTTGGTCATTATCCTGCCTTCAGGTCAATTTCACATTTAAAACTAATCTGCTAAAACATATGAAGTTGTTCATAGTCTCTCATTATCACTGAGAATCTGAAATCACAGGAAAACTTTTATAAGTTCTTGACAGGTCTGTTAGTATCAAATTGTTTATTATTGTATATCATAAGATATTCAGGAATACTGATTTCTATAGCATTTCCTTAAACATCTTATCCACCATGCTTCAGATTCTGGGTGCCACAAACTAACGGGAACATTGACAAAATAGTTGGCAGCCAGAGCTGGGTAACCAGGAGTGCACAGTTGTTCAAGCAATATGAGTAGCACTCCTGTTACCACCCTAGATGGTGCCGGTCTACAGAGATGAATGACATTGTCTTTTGTCTATGAAGACGTCCCAATAATAGAGAAACAAAAGAGGCACCCAACAAATCCAGTTCAAGGCAGTGTGTGTGATAAATATGAATGTGAGGGTCAGAACATGCTCTAGGATTTACAAGAGGAAGATCACCAAGGCGATCAGGGATGGCTTCATACAAAAGGAAGTATTTAACCTGGGCCTGAGGAATAGGTTGGACTTTTAGCAGCTCTAATTCATAGGTGATGACATTCCAAAGACTGGGAATGGCGGCCTGACTGCTTAGGAAACGAGTTGTCAAGCTGACCTCAGCGTTTGGCAGATTAGAACATCACTGTGGACCCTGATCCTGGTGAGGTCTCACAGACTGGTCTGTAGTATTACAAAATCAGCATGTAAGCTCTACCTACCACTGTCCTACACCTGGGGGTTGGCCATCTGGGAGCAATGGTGTACCCTGATTTCTCCAGTACTAATTGTCAGGGTAAGGCTACCAATCTAGTCTACAGGGATCACTCTGCTACTAAAAAATATACCAGTTATCCCTCGGAATTCTGTTCTCAGCAGTATGATTGTACATGTTCCGTGCATGTATTCATGTCCACATATGCAGCACCACACACACACACACACACCTGTCTAGAGACCCCTACAAGCATGCCCGTGTCAGTATGCAGATCAGACAAGAATGTATGCCTTTGATGCTGAGATTCCAAGAGCTAACCTGTTTCATTGACATGCCTATTTATAGCCTCTATCTCATTCCAAATGCTAAGTCGCTTTCTAAATCTAAATCTTTTATTACCTTCAGCAGAGATTTGACCAGAGGGAGGAAATTAAAAATAGACACAGACTGGCTACTGAGAAAGCAGTAGTCAATTTTTAGGGATTCACAGCAATGGAGACTTGAGATTATGCTTATAATTAAAATCTATTGATAAGTTAAAGCCTCATTTCAGCCTTTAACTTTATCCTTCCTCCTCCACCTTCCCATCAAAGCTAATTACAAAGAGAAAATGCCCAGTCTGAACTTCATCTGTTTCCCTCTCCATCACCCACTCTAGGGACAGACAGAAGAGCCAAGAAACAAAATGACAGTACAAATTGGTCACCCAATATATTTTTTAAAAACTCCCGATGGAGGGCTTCCCTGGTGGCGCAGTGGTTGAAAGTTGGCCTGCCGATGCAGGGTACACGGGTTCGTGCCCCGGTCCGGGAGGATCCCACGTGCCGCGGAGCGGCTGGGCCCGTGAGCCATGGCCGCTGAGCCTGCGCGTCCAGAGCCTGTGCTCCGCAACGGGAGAGGCCACAGCAGTGAGAGGCCCGCGTACCGCAAAACAAACAAACAAACAAACCAAAAAACTCCCTATGGAAACATTTATCAATAATAGCTAACAATTTTTGAATGCTCATTTTGTGCAAAGCATTGCACTACTCTATTTATATTTATTTTTAATTTAAAAAAATTTTTGGCTCCGTTGGGTCTTCATTGCTGTGCGCGGGCCTTCTCTATTTGCAGTGAGCGGGGGCTTCTCTTCGTTGCAGTGCACAGCACGGGCTTCTCATTGCAGTGGCTTCCCTTGTTGTGGAGCACAGGCTCTAGGTGCACGGGCTTCAGTAGTTGTGGCACGTGGGCTCAGTAGTTGTGGCTCACGGGCTCTAGAGTGCAGGCTCAGTAGCTGTGGTGCACGGGCTTAGTTGCTCCGTGGCATGTGGGATCTTCCTGGACCAGGGCTTGAACCCGTGTTCCCTACATTGGCAGGCGGATTCTTAACCACTGCGCCACCAGGGAAGCCCTCAATTTATATTTATTTCCATTTTTAAACTTCTCAACAATCCTGTGAGGTAAGCACTAGTATTATTCTCATTCTATAGACAAAGATGCTGAGGCACAGAGAGATTAATTTGCCCAGATCACACAGTTAGTAAGGAGTAGAGCCATGATTCTAATCCAGGCATGTTATCTGTAACACCCATACTCTTAACGGTGTATTATACTGCCTGTCAGTATATATATATTTAACAAACATTTTATTGCTCTAGAGTTCTGCTGGGATTCTTGTGAATTCCTGCAGACCTTCTCATCATCTTCTTTTCTACTCTTGGTCATATACAGAGATGCTTCTCAATCTTTCTCTATTATGCTCCCATTTTTACATATATATCAACTCACACTCTTCTTTACTACTATTTGGAATAGATTAAATACTGTAATTAAACAACGGCATTTTAGAGCAGGCCTTTAAAAACTAGACAAGAGGAATGTACTGCTGACCCAAAGAAGGCAGACACAAAAGAGTACATGCTACGTGCTTCTGTTTATACAAGGTACAGGAACAGAAAATTCATCTATTCTGTTAGAAGTCCAGATGGTGGTTACCCTTTGAAGAAGGAGCAATGGGTTGATGGGAACATGGGGAGGCATCCAAGGGGCTGACTAAGTTCTATTTCTAGATTTGGGTGCTTGTTAACTTGGGAGTGTTCATTTGTGAAATTCATCAAACTGTACACTTATGATTGTGCATTTTAGGTATGTATCTTATACTTCTTTACTAATTTTACCTCTTTCTACATAACAAATCGAACTTATTCCAAAACTTAGCAGTTAGAGTTTCAAACTCATTCCAAAATTTAGCAGCTTAAAACAACAAGCATATTTCACAGTTTCTGTGGGTCAGGAGTCTCGGCACAGCTCGGCTGGGTAGCTCTGGCTTAGGGTCTCCCATGAGGTGCAGTAAAACTGTTGGCTGGGGCTGTGGTCTCATCTGAAGGTTTGACTGAGGTAGGGAGGCTCCATTTCTAAGCTTACACACGTGGCTGTTGGAAGGTCTCAATCCCTCACTACATGGGCCTCTCCAAAGGGCTGCCTCATCCCATGGCAGCTGGCTTCTCCCAGGGTAAGTGACCCAAAAGAAAGCACAAGAAAGTGTCGAAGATGGAAACTCAGAGGAGACACCTGTTGCCATATTCTTCTGATATTTGTTATAAGTGATTACATTATTCCTGCCCACAATCAGGCAGAAGGAATACTAGGAGGGAGGAATTCTGGAGACAATCTTAGAGGCTGCCTACCACATCCTTTAATAAATGTTTAAAAAATTATGCATTAGCTTCCTCTACCTCCCCACTGACAATGATAATCACCGTCTCATAGAATTAAAAATGCTTTCACTATTCACAAGTTTTTTGGTAACCACAACAGCCCTAGGAGTAGGTTATGACATGAATTCTTCATTCTGTTTTATAAAAATGTAATGATAAGCTTGATATTACCACTTTTATGTCTGCATAGCACTTTTTAGATTTCACAGTTCTTTCCCATATATATTTTGAGTTTTGTTATGCAGAGTAGGTGGGAATTGTAGTTTAGTGTTAGTTTATCTGAAAGTACTCTGCAATCATAAAAATGCTTTATAATATTAACAATATCTAACATTCATTGAGTGCTTACTATATGCCAGTTACCGTATGCTGAGGAATACATACATATATATACATTATATATATATAAATTCATTTAATCACTTAACCCTAGGAAGCACGGTTTACCTCATCTTACAGAGCAAAACCTAAGACTCAGAGAGGTTAAGTAATTTGCTAAGATCTCAAAGTTAATAATTTCAACTCAGTCTGACTTCAGACCTCCCATGCTCTACAAATGATAAAAACTATACTCTTCACAACATTCCGGTAACACATTTTCCTGGAATATGTCATGGGGAAATGTTTACAGAAGCTGTGCCATCCTAATATCATGGGGGCAAAAAGAAATCATCTTCAAAGATTATGGCAGGTAGAATGTGGAAGACAGTAATTCCCCCAAATGGCATTTGTATCCAAGATTCAAGAATATAATCCTCCTGCCAATGCAGGGGACATGGGCTTGATCCCTGATCCGGGAAAAGCCTGCATGCTGCAGAGCAACTAAACCCGTGTGTCACATCTACTGAGCCCATGCACCACAACTACTGAGCCCACGTGCCTAAGGCCCGTGCTTCACAACAAGAGAAGCCACCACAATGAGAAGCCCATGCACCGCAACAAAGAGTAGCCTCTGCTTGCCACAACTAGAGAAAAACCCGAGCGCAGCAACAAAGACCCAACGCAGCCAAAAATAAAATTAATTAATTTTAAAAAAAAGGATGGTCTTTCTCCAAGAGGCTGATGCTACTGACCTATTATCATTTGGCTAAAGTGCTGGAATATATTCTTACTAATATGCTCATGAAAAGGTGACCATTCATTACCATTTAACACAGATTCTTATTTATTTTTTTTCTTACGTGGCTTAGTGTTTTTTTTTTAACATCTTTATTGGCATATAATTGCTTTACAATGGTGTGTTAGTTTCTGCTTTATAACAAAGTGAATCAGCTGTACATATACATATATCCCCATATCTCCTCCCTCTTGTGTTTGCCTCCCACCCTCCCTATCCCACCCCTCTAGGTGGTCACAAAGCACCGAGCTGATCTCCCTGTGCTATGCGGCTGCTTCCCACTAGCTATCTATTTTACATTTGGTAGTATATATAAGTCCATGCCACTCTCTCACTTTGTCCCAGCTTACCCTTCCCCCTCCCCGTGTCCTCAAGTCCATTCCCTACATGTGTAACACAGACTCTTTTAAAAGGGCTTATAAATCACTACTGAATTAGATAAGTTCTTAAGGACTGCAATAAGCTTTCATATGCTTCCTACATCAAGTATGTGAGCAGAACTATAATCAGGCTTAGCTCATGCTTCACAAGAAACATCTCAGAGCTTCTCTTCTCCCAGAGACAGAGAATGGCAGTTACAAATCTGGACCTTGATCTGTGTGCTACGTAATGATGGTATACAGCTAAATCGGCTAACCCAGACTCCAACTTCTCATGTCGAGGTGGCAAGAAGAGACCTGGCATTGCAGTCTGGCTCCCTACACCCAATATACATCCCTGCAGAAAATGTCAGGTCTCAGCAAGGGAGGATTTACAGTGCCAAACAATTTCCCCTAGCTTTACTTCCTTCCTCTCACTCACCCACACCCAAATGACTCAAATGGCTGCTTCATGCTCATTTATCCTTTCATTCACTCCTGTATTTATTCAAATGACCTAATGATGAGTCTTGGCTTTGGCTCGCCAGAGGACTGACTTCCAGAAGATCTTTGCATTTTCACCAGTGCAGCAAACAGGTTCTGGCTGACCTTCCTTTCTCCCTGCCTACTCCATGCTTACAAGAGAGGAGTGGAGAACCGGTAATCATCCAAGGGCTTTTGGTGGCTTCCAAATTTAATTAACTATTGGCATCACTTAAAAGTGATTTCTTGATTCTAAACTTTTTGGAATAATGTGATAAGCATATGATAAACATTCAAACAGAACAAAATGGTCCACAGTGAAAGGTAAGTCTGTTACCCACACCTAGCCCTCAGTTTCCCTCCTACAGGTAACACTTGTTACCAGTTCCTGTGCATTCAGTGTCTCACACTTGACTCCTGGCTTGGTTGCTATGGAATATTAGGTTGGATACAGTTTTCTCAATTCCGAAAGGCATTGCTCCATTCACTTCTGGCTTCCAGAGTCACTGTTAAGAAGTCTGATGCCAGTTTTAATTCCAATCTTTCATAAGTGACCTCTTTTTTCTCTCTGAAAGTTTTTAGGGTTTTATCTTCATCCTTGGAGTTGTCAAATTTTGCTAAGATGGGTTTTGGATTGTATGTCTTTTTTTTTTTTTCCCATTCATTTATTGTTAGTAATCTGAAAGCTCATTTAAATGTAAGGCAATGTTATTATACTATTTAAAAATAATTCCTTCCATTTTCACTTCTTCCTCTTTGTATACATATGTGTTAGATGTTGGACCTCCTGGGTTGATCCTCTCATTTTCTTACCTTTTTCTCATGTTGTTTGAGTTGTTCCAAGAGTTCTTTTCAAAGGATCTCTTAGAGGTCATTAAAATCAGCAACTCAAATACATTTAGTACATACTCCTTTCTGGTTATATAACCTCTGACAAGTTCCTTACCTTCTCTGTGCCTCAGTTTTCTCATCTATAAAATGGGGGAAATAATTGTACCCAACCCATGGGCATTTAATGAGGATTGTTGATTTATACACACTACTATGTATAAGATAGATAACTAATAAGAACCTACTGTATAGCACAGGGAACTCCACTCAATATTCTGTAATGGCCTATATGGGAAAAGAATCTAAGAAGAATAGATATATGTATATGTATAACTGATTCACTTTGCTGTACACCTGAAAGTAACACAACATTGTAAATCAACTATACTCCAATAAATTTTTTTTAAAAAAGATGTTGTATATATATATATACACACAATGGAATACTACTCCCTAACTATAAAAAAAAAAACCATAAAAAAGAATGAAATTTTGCCATCTGCAGCAACATGGATGGACTTGGAGAGCATTATGCTATGTGAAATAAATCAGAGAAAGATAAATACTATATGATACTGCTCATAAATGGAATCTAAAAAATACAACAAACTAGTGAATATAACATAAAAGAAGCAGACTGACAGATATGGAGAACAAATCAGTGGTTACCAGTGGCGGGGGAAGGGCATTATAGAGGTGGGGGAGTGGGAGGTACAAACTGTTGGGTAGAAGATAGGCTCAAGGATGTACTGTACCACATGGGGAATATAGCCATTATTTTGTAATAACTGTAAATGGAAAGTAACCTTTAAAATTGTATAAAAATTTTTTTAAATTTTAAATTAAAAAAATGAGGATTAAAGCATGTAATGAGGATTAAGTTAGTTTAAATACATGCCTGGTACATAGTAAATGTTCAATAAATATTGTCATTATTATTATTAATCTGTTCCTTTTGCGTAACATTCTACAATTTCTTCCCTTATGTCCCTTAGGATATTGATCATAGGGCTCCTTGCACAGTTTCTGTTTCTATTCGTTTTCCTCTTTTCTCAAATGTCTCATGTTAGGGAGAGAGACACCAAAAAGCTCTTTGGAAGTACTGTGAGCCAACAGGGCTTTTTGTGCCACGGATTTCTCTGTAGGCTTTTTCACTGCGGGATTCCCAAATGTCAGCATCCGGAGGCTTTTTCTTTGAAGCTGTTCTCTTTCTCCAGAGAATTCTCAAGTCACCCATCTGTCAGTGGGAGGTGAGTAATGGCTGCCAGTGATCTCTGAGCTGGGTGGCCAGGGGGTCGGAGGGATAGTCCTGTTCAGAATGCAAATCCAACAGCCTCAGAGAAAAAGCCTCCAGACCTTGACTTTGGGAAGCCCCATGTTTACAGTTTGGCCCTTTGCTCTTTGCTGTGTCTGATGTCTCTGTTTCTCCAAACTCCCTTCTCCAGTAGGGTGGGGGAGGAGTTGGGGCTTCTCTGTGGAGGGTGCAGAAGGAGAAACTTAGATCTTTTTAAACAGACTGTCACCTGATCCCCCAGCGTTAAGAACATGCCTCAGCTCATCTTTTTGCTCCACGAGCCGGCTGCCCTCTACAAGCAGCAGGTTTCAGCCACGGGGACCTGGTGAGTCAGTTCTTCCCTTCATCCAAATGTTTGTCGACATTTCTCTTTCCCCTCAATTTCCTCCCCTATTCTCTTGACCTTGGTGGATTTACAGCCGTTTTACTCCTTTACTTTCATCTTAATGGGATTTGGGGAGGAAACGAGAAAAACACCTGTGTTTAACCCAATAGGGGATTGGGGGCAGGGAGCAAGCATTGTCTTGCCCGAGACATTTTCTCTGCTCCATGTTTGAGACCAACTAACAACTTGATAACACCTGTGGCTTTTTATCCTCCCACTTCTCCTGTTCAACAGATAGTCATCTTTGCAGGGTGTGTCCCTTGACTGTGACACTGCTATCTAACCCTGTGCCCGACAGGACAGTCCTTTGGGAACAGAGCTGCGTGTCCTTTTCCTCAGGCCGCTCACGTTGGTGTTGGCGACAGGATGGGCACACCCCTGCTGGAAAGTATTTCTGCTGCAACCTCCTTTGTTCAGCCTGATAGGAAAGGAGAAAGGACGCTTCTGTCTTCTCCATTGGACCTTGCCTGAAGAGCAGGGTACCAGAACAATGTGAAAGAAAGTCTTATCTTGTTTTTTCTTTCCTCCCTCCCTCCCTCTCTTCCTCCCTTCCTACCTTCCTTCCCTCCTTCCTGTTCACCAGGCATGTTGTATTTCAACTATTTTGGTTCAGAGTGGGGAAAAATGAATCAAGGTTTTCAGAACGCATTGAAGCAGTTCAGAAACCCTGGGGATAAAGCCATCCTGCCCAACATAAAAGCAGCCCTGTTCTGCCCAGCACCCTCCTTCCTCCGCCCTCACCTCTTTTGCTGCGTTTGCAGCTTAGAAACCCTATGAGAGGCCGAGGCCCTCCTAGGAAAAATATTTGTTTAAAGTTCTCATTTTCTCTGTGGTCTTTAAAAGCCACTGTGGTTCTTAGTCCCAGAATCAGCTTTTCTGGGCATATCACACTGGTCTCCATCTGTGACCTTTCTAGGGGCATGAACTCTACAGAACTCTAGCAGAGATCTGAAGATTTTTTTGTTCAGGAGAAACTGGTGGCGAGCCCTGCAAGGAGCTGCTTGGGACATGCAAGCAGATTTCCTTGACCACTAGCTCCTGTGTCAACCAGGGAAGCAACAGCGTGAGCATGTATTACGTCCCCACGGTGCACAGGGATTTTGTGAGAGATACGAGAGTAGGATTAACACAGGATTCCTGATTCCTGCTCTCAAGGAGCATCCAATATAGTTGTAAGTGGTGTGCAAGAATCAGAATACCATGAGACAGTACAAAATGGGCAAATCCTGGGAATTCCCTGGCAGTCCAGTGGTTAGGACTCCACATTCTCATTGCTGAGGGCCCAGGTTCAATCCCTGGTTGGGGAACTAGGATCCCACAAGCCGTGCGGCGAGGCCAAAAAGAAAAACCAAAAAATGAAACAAACAAAACCCCCCAAATGGGCAAATCCTGTAAAGTCTCAGGAGCTCAGAGGAAACAGTAACCCAGGGATGGTGACAATCAGTAGAGGAAGTAACCCCTGTGGTCCGAAGGATCGCAGCATTTCAGTAGGTAGGACGGGCGACAGGTAGAGGGGAACTTTGCCAGGTAGAGAGTTG
Organism: Monodon monoceros; assembly: GCF_005190385.1. NCBI lineage: Eukaryota > Metazoa > Chordata > Mammalia > Artiodactyla > Monodontidae > Monodon > Monodon monoceros. The sequence goes on along the minus strand of NW_021703784.1, from coordinate 9,624,955 downwards.
GGAGTAGAGTAGTGCTGGATGTTTGGGTGGGAGTGACATGATTACTCAAGGCTGGGTTGCAAGGGAAAGACAAGAGGAGGGCGCAAGTCATTTGCGGCGAGATTCAGGATACGGAAGCTTCTAGAGAAATATTACTTAAACTGGCCCTCAGAGAACAGCTCTAATTTTTATTTTGTTTTTAGTTTAACAGTAGTCTCAGGTTTTAGCAACAGTTTTCCCGCCTGACCTGGTTTACTGTTCTCTAATCCAGAAGCAGATGGAGACTTAATTTTGCCCACTCTCCACCCCGTGAACCCCTCTTAAATCTCCAGGCTTTTGCTGGGCTGTAGTGTCACAGGTGAGTAAATCGAGATAGAAAGGAATTTAGATATATTTCATTCAGCACCACAGGCCTATCTGGCAGCAGAGGCCTGAAGTGTCCAATCCCCACTTTTCTGGATCGTGCCTCTGAAATAATCTAGCAGGCATCTGCCCATATCGTTTTTAGGATATCTGGGGGTCTGAACATGACAAAACCCACCCCCCTTTCCATGACCCACAAGAAGTTGCTCACTCTCTATTGCCTCACCTTTCCTGCCTGGAAAATCTCTCTCCCTCTTTCATGGAAACAGCCCAGGTAGGTGGCTTTGCCTAAACAACATGGCTTTCTCTTATCCCCTTTCCCATAGTACTCAACAGACACCTATTAGAGTCTTTATATTTCGTTGTGCCTGAATATTTGTTCGTCTTTTCTCCCACTAGACATTAAGGTTCTCAGGCAGGGACAGTTTTGTACCCATCTTTGTAGTTATACAGTGCTTGTCACAAAATAGGCCTTCAGTGAAAGGGAGCTAATTTTTCAGAGGGACATGCAAATTCTCTGGGAAGCTCATCTGAAAGCATTAATTTATTCATCATCTCTCCGTTCATTAATTAAATACTTGCAGCTTTCTACAACTGAGCCAGGTTTATGACGATAATAGTAAGGAAAACAGAATTAGTCTCTTCCCTCATGAAGCTTATATTTGTGTGATAAAGACTCACAGGAATAAAAGAAAAATACTTAATCATAAGTATTAAGTTATATTAAATGTGATCAATTAAATAGAATTAAATAAAATCTGTAAAAGTAAAAAACGTTTTAAAGGAAAAGTACAGGAAGCTATGAACATATATAATTCCTTTTTTTTTTTTTGCGGTACGTGGGCCTCTCACCGTTGTGGCCTCTCCCGTTGCGGAGCACAGGCTCCGGACGCGCAGGCTCAGCGGCCATGGCTCACAGGCCCAGCCGCTCCGCGGCATGTGGGATCTTCCCGGACCGGGGCACGAACCCGTGTCCCCTGCATCGGCAGGCGGACTCTCAACCACTGCGCCACCAGGGAAGCCCTATAATTCCATTTTGAAATATACTTTGAGTTCTTAATATTCCACACAATTATATTGTTTGGATTATAGTAGAATTCTTCTTCCTTTTAAAACCTTTCCTTAATTTGTTCAAGCACTTTTTGAACTGTATTTATAGACTGTTCTACCCCTTGAGATAATGACTTCTCTTCCATTTTGGTAAATAAGACTCTTGTGTAAGGAAGGGGAGGGTTGAGAGGAACATTTAAAAATCAGAGCTAAACCTTCCTGGAGAGGAGGAGTGATAGTAATTCTACACAAACTCTTTTAGAAAACAGAGAAGGAGGGAACACTTCCCAAAACATGTTATCAGTATTACTCTGGTCCGGAAAACCAGATAAAGATATTATACACACGCAAAAGAAAATCAGACCAATATCCCTCATGAACATAGATGCAGTCAGCTCTTAACAAAATCAGATCACGCAATATATACAGAGAATAATGCATCAGATCAAGTGGGTTTTATCCTCAGAATGTAAGATTGATTTAACATTAAAAAATCAATCATAGTGGGCTTCCCTGGTGGCGCAGTGGTTGAGAGTCCGCCTGCCGATGCAGGGGACACGGGTTCGTGCCCCGGTCCGGGAAGATCCCACATGCCGCGGAGCGGCTGGGCCCGTGAGCCATGGCCGCTGAGCCTGCGCGTCCGGAGCCTGTGCTCCGCAATGGGAGAGGCTACAACAGTGAGAGGCCCGCGTAACGCAAGAAAAAAAAAAAAATCAATCATAGTAATCTCCCATATTTATAGAAGAGGAGAAAAGAAATGGCATTTCAGTAGATGAAGAAAAAGAATTTAACAAGTTCAACACCTACTTATGATAAAAGAAAAAAATTATTGGCAAACCAGGAAAAAAGGAACTTCTTAAAAAACAAAAAAACAAAAACAAAATAGAACTACAGTGGGAAGTCTGCAGCCCAAAAGAGGGTCCTCACCTGACCATGCTGGCACCCTGATATCAGACTTTCAGCCTTCAGAATTGTTAGAAATAAATTTCAGTTGTTTTTTTAAGAAATAGAACTACAAGTAAAAAAGTGAACATTACTTAAAAATTTAATCTTCAATGACCTTTTTTGCAAATTAAGTCATAAAATGTAGAGGTGAGAGGAACCTTGTGGAACTTCTATGCTAATAGCTCTTTTTTTTTTTTTTATGGCACCACGCCACGTGGGATCTTAGTTCCCCTACCAGGGATTGAACCCTCAGTAGTGAAAGCGCAGAGTCCTAGCCACTGGACCCCCAGGGAGTTCCCACTAATAACTCATTTTATTGATCACTTCCTAAGAACCCTACGAACATTATCTTATTTAATCCTTAAAACCACTCTATAAAATAGTTTCAATTTTTATTCCCATTTTACAGATGATGAAACTGAGGCTTGGAGATATCAAATAAAGTGCCTAAGGAAATGCAACTAGTAAATGGCACAGCCAGTATTTGAACCATGGGTCTGTCATTTGGCATTCGTGGTCAGTACTCATTTAGCCACTTTACCTTATAAACTAAGCAACTGAGTGTTGGGTCACACTGATGCAGGTTACTGGCAAATTTAGGACTAGAACCCAGGCCTTCTGACTCCAGGGGCACTAAGTGTTACTTTCACATCTAATCCTCCCACTCCTTCCTTTTCAACAAAACACACGTTATTCCTCCTTGGAAGCTCCAGGCCCAAAATACTAGAGAAATAAATATAATTTAGAGAGCCAAGAATTGCATTTCATCTCCTGCTTTGTTTAGCATTCAAAACCACTAAGCCACGTAGAAGACTCTGCCCAGGGTCAGAAAAGAACAACTTAAAGCAGGATTGAGAGGAATCCTCCCTTCATAGGAATGCAGATGGTGAGAAAGGAAATGTATTAAAGGGAAAAGTAGGTAAAGAAAGTTAGGGGTGAGGGTAGAGAATGCTCATGGTTTTCATCTCTCAGAGATTTGAAACTCTGCCCCCCACCCCCGCCCCAAGAACAGAGGAATGCAGACGGTGTAAGTGCCCCAGGAGACCTCAAACTGGCCCTTCTGTGACAAAGATCAGTTCCCATCTTCCTACTCACAGCCCCCACGACTCCTTAGAACCACCTGAGAGGTGCTGGGAAGTGGTCCCAAGGGCATCAAGGCTCTGGAGCTTTGCTCTGCCCTCTGGAAAGGTCTGGCAAAGATAAAAAGAAAGAAAAACTTCTTTGCAGTTCAAGAAATGTGAATTAAGAAGAGAAATGGTATGGGCTGGATGGTGCTGAAGCAGGTCAGGAGGGAGAAGAACAATGTCAGCATCCTTCCTTTTAGATGGGCTGAAGTTCCCTAAATGGTGCTCTCATCCGGACAGAAAGGAGCCCACCTTCCCTGTCTGGCACCACCCATCGTGAGCAGCATCATTCCTGTGTCCCGCACTACATGGAGGAATGTGGAGCAAGCATTTTGAAGGATGAGCACTGAGCTGTTGAAAACGGTTGCAGATTTGTTTCCAAATTATAGCATATTTTCAAAATAGAGGAAATTAGAATGAAGGAAGTAAAAACCACCCATTTCTTATATCATCCAGAGACAACCACCGAATTCATCCAGAATTTTATTTTTACTTTTGTTAAAATACTTTTTATTTTTTAACAAAATAATAGTGCATCTATAATGCTCATAAAAACAGTGATCTCCCCCTCCACACTTTACTTCCCAATTTTTGTTCCCCAGGGGCAATCACTCTGAATTATTCTAGCTATTTCTCTGTCATATCCCTTTATTTAAAAAAAAAAAGTTAGATATTATCTGCTGACTTTCTCCTACGGAAGATGAAAGTTTATACTCTTGTTTCCTTCCCACTCCTTGCCTCTCAAATACACACTTCCCCTCCAGCAATGATCACAGTGGAGTTATATCACATTTCAATATGTGTATTCAGCATATATATTATTGTGACTGTGCAAATAATACTCACAACTGAGCCATGCAATTAATTCTGATTACATTTTCTTTATTGTATGATTTTTTAGTATTAAATGCTGTTAATATTGAAAAAAAGAAAGAAAAGAAAATGGTTGCAGAAAAAAAAAGTAGTTCAGGAGTCAGAAAATATTCACAAATCTAAAACTTGGTTGAAAGTTGTTTCTAAACACATCATGGTACACATGTGCATATGATCTTCCCTCGGAGCAGAAAAAGCGTGCCTAAGATCTGCAAAATCTTTGTTATTCTTCCCAAGGTGGATTTCAAAACTAATGTACATCATTCCAAAGTAGGATGGATGTACGAGATTGTTCTTCCTTCCCCCAAAATAGTTTGATCATTTAGTTTTTGTTCCTTGTTCTCCTTCCTCAAATGCAAAGGAATAGGGGCTTCCCTGGTGGCGCAGTGGTTAAGTATCCGTCTGCTAATGCAGGGGACATGGGTTCGAGTCCTGGTCTGGGAAGATCCCACACGCTGTGGAGCAACTGAGTCCGTGTGCCATAACTACTGAGTCTGCGCTCTAGAGCCCACGAGCCACAACTACTGAGCCCACGTGCCTAGAGCCCCATGCTCCGCAACAAGAGAAGCCCCCGCTCGCCGCAACTAGAAAAAGCCCGCGCAAAGAAATGAAGACCCAACACAGCCAAAAATAAATAAATAAAATATCATTAAAAAAAAAACATAAAGGGATAGAAATTTCAATTGCCCCATCAGTTGCATTAAGAAATATTTCCTGGTAGCCACAGAGGTTAGAAAATAAATATGGAAAAGAATATTTTGAGCCTTGGAGGTAATTCTTAACTCCTCTTAGTTTAATTTTATGTATTTAAGATTAGAAGCAAAACAAAACAAACAAAGGACAGTAACAATAAAACAAGCCCCCACTTACTTCCTCCAAAGTCTTAAAATAGTAATTTTAAACACAGCGTGGAGAGTGGTCACCCAAGCGGGCTTGGGTCAGGCTGAGTCCTGATCCTGCCTTTCACTGGCCAACACTATGTGGCCTTAAGATCCTTAAACTTGTCTAGACCTGATTTTATTATCTGTAAATTATATAGTAGTAGTCCCTTTTCCACAGGGCTTTTGTAAGGATTAAACAAAGGAACGCTTGTTTTAAAGCACATGAATGCTTTAAAATATGAAATATGAAATATGTCTTCGCTGCTATTATAAATAGTACAAAAGTGGAAAGAAAGTAGTCATTCTAGGGAGAGGGAGGACATATATGTAAGAAACTTCTGAGGAAGGAGCAAAATTGACCCTAGGTACTGAGGCAGGGCCTCTGCTAGGACAAACAGCACCTTTTTTGAGCAAATGGCAGAAAGACGATTTATATCTTTCTGTGGGCTGATTTGTTCTGATGCCAGGGCACATGGCTGGTGAGTGGGCAGCAGCTCTTATTAAGGGACTCAGCAAAGGAATGATTACTCTGGGGAATTGTCGAAAACAAATACATCACGATCCCACTTATTTGTGGGATAGGGAAAGCTTTTTGGAGCGTTGCTGTGGAGAAGGCTATTTCCTAAATAACAGCTTCTCCAATATTTCCTATTTCTCTGTGGGCTCTCAGGTTATAATTGCGGACTAAGGAATTCCAGAGTTGTTGGGATGACCTGGAAATATGTTCAGGGTAAGATGAGAAATTTCCAGGAACTTCAGCATACAGTTGACGGGACCTAATGACTGGATATGAGCTGCAAAAGCAGGATAGGGCCAGGCCAGGAAAACTTTGCCTGACATACTAAGAAGACTGGAGTTTACCCTTGATGCATAAGTAATAGGAAGCCATAAGAGTTTTTAAGCAGGAGTGTTTCATGCTAAATTTATACTCTAGCATGAGAACTCTGTTTACCTGTGTGACAAATGGACCCTGCAAGGGGAGGGCTTGGTTCATGGAGGCTGGGTGCCATAAATCCATGAGCAGCAATAAATAAATTAACAGCTTTTGACCTTGTGAAAATTTTCCTTTCTCCTTATTCGCCTTGAGGACAACAGAATACCTGAGAAACTTGTCAAACATCCTTGTAATGTTTGTACTGACATTCTCCAAAGTAAAGTATTTCTATGAAAATGGCAATCCTGACTTATAATATCTGTAAACTACATGCATGTAAGGTCAAGGCTAAGGACTGAAAGTTAATGTCCCAAGAGGGAAGAACAGTGAAAAAAAAGAAAACAAAAAACCTGAATGAGGTGTCTGTCATAGATATTTTTCAGGAATGTGGGATGGGTATTGAATTGTTTGAAGCAAGATGATTACCCATAGGTTTTCATTTCCAGTGTAACAGTTCATGGCTGGAACCTAGCTTATTACTTTCAAACAATACATCTGAAATGTAGGCCCGAAATGTAACTTTAATAACTTGCCATAAGTGGAATCTTACTTATGGGCTGGCTAACAGCCTCTGGTTTTAGGTGTTACAGGCTGCCAACACAGACTGACAGGGTTTATCCTCATTCCAAATTGGGTAAGCAGACCTCCGGTGCTCAGTTGCCTGAGCCCCAGAGAAGTTTCCAGCAACTCTTCTTTACTAGAGAACCAAATTAACTTCCCATGTTGGAATGTTGAATTTTCCTTGCAGTCCTCTGTTTTAAAGTTCACCGAGTGGTATCAAATTCAGAGGAAAGCATCTCAGAGGGAGGGAGGGGGGGGAAGTGAGAGAGGAGGAAGGCTGGCCGAGCCTGCAGGGTCCCAGAGGGGAGATGGCCATCTCCTAAGAATAAACTGTTTCACCAGAGGCTGCGCTGGGGACATCTGCTGGCTGTTTGCTTTGGACAGAGCCGGCCAAGAGGTCTCAGGGTTAGTGGTCCCCAGAGATCCCGAGTGGCCCCAACCTAGCAGCCCGGCTCCCTGAGCAGCTGCCTGAGCCTGCAGCCTGTTGCCTGAGGCTGCCCTGCGATTTCCGGAATTTTACAGAAGGGGGAAGGCCGAGCCCCAAGACGGCTCTGAGGGCAGCCACCCTCGCGGGGTCCAGCTCCTAGCAAACAAAGAAGTCAGATGGGCGCCTGGAGCTGGCGCTGCCGGGCTTCTGCTCTGTGATTGAAGCCACGTGGGCTACAGGTTTTCGCGCCCCGGCCCAGATGCCGGGGAGCCTGCGGCCTCCTTCTCTCTGTTTCCACAGTCAGATGCTCTAAGGGCTCTAGACTCCCAGTATCGCAGCAGAAAGAGCAGTAAGTTGCTTCCTCTTTTTCTTTTTTTTTTTAAATGTAATGAACGTAATGTAATTCCACCCCCTTCCCCACCCCCAAATGACTAGAAACCCCCAGGGACCCATGGGCCTCTGCCTCGAAGCACTCTCCTAGATTTCCCTACCTACAGGAGACCTCAATTCCCTCGCATAAACCAGCAAGGAGGGGTGGGTTTTTGTTTCTGTTGTTGTTGATGGTGTGGGAGGCGGTGGTGAGGCATATTTATCAAAATAGCATAAGATACACAGTAACCTTTTTTTTTTTTTTGCAGTGTGTGGGCCTCTCACTGTTGTGGCCTCTCCCACAATAACCTTTTTAAAGTTTAAAACTTTATGAAGTTCTAAGACTAATACATAACTGTAGTCTCACTATAAAAAAAAAAAAAAAGGAAACACTTCAAGGCTTCCCCCAACCCATTCTTTTTAATTCTCCTCCTCTCCCCCAGGTAATTCATAAAAGCTATTACTTTGGGAATTCCCTGGCGGTCCAGTGGTTAAGGCTCCATGCTTCCACTGCATGGGGCACAGCAGGTTCGAGGCCTGGTTGGGGAACTAAGATCCTGCATGCCATGCGGCGCGGGCAAAAATATATATATATTACTAATTTTATGAATATTCTAGATTTCTTCTTTCCAGGTTAAAGTCCCACATTTCACCTTTGGGGTCTCCATAGATCCAGGAAGGGGCATGTCGAGAAGCCAGTAGAGGCTCCTGGCAACCTATTTCCTGTGTGGGAGCACGGCTGAGTTCTAGGTGGTCTTATTTCTAGCTCCTACTCCCCAATATTTTTGCAAGCTGCCTATATGTTAGGGAACCATTGACGGAAACTGCCTGCCATGGCCAGGCAGGATAATATAGTAACCACTTGCATAAGTTATCTAACAACAGGAGGTCCCTGACAAGCCGGAAGAATTCGGGAGGGGCCAAAAGGAGGCAGGAGATGCCAGCCCATAATATGCCCTGCCAACCTCCCAGAAACCCTTACAATGGAAACCATCTTGACTGAGAGATGCGCACGCCACCAGGAATCGGACCAAATATGGGCACAGGCAAGATGACTGGCCAGAGACAACCCAGAAAGCTAACCCCATTACCATAAAACCTGAGACTGAGAGCCACACAGCTGAGGAGTTCTCCTGGGTTCCCTTACCCTGCTGTTCTCCCCCCAGGCACCCCTTCCCAATAAAGTCTTTTGCTTTGTCAGTATGTGTCTCCTCGGACAATTCATTTCTGAGTGTTAGACAAGAGCCCACTCTTGGGTCCTGGAAGGGATCCCCCTTCCAGTAACAAAAGGGCAGGACCCATGTCTCACTGTACCTATGTGGAAGAAGGGATACTGGCCATGGAATCAGAACACGTGGACCTTAGTTCCCTACAACCTAGTCATTCTCCCCAACCCTCACTGCCCACCTCTGTGAAATGGGGATAACACCACTGTAGTGACAGACATGCCCCCACCTCCTGGTGTTCATGTTTTTGTGTAATCACCAGCCCCTGAGTGTAAGTGAGACCTGTGACTTTCTTCTAACCAATAAACATGGCCAAGGTGATGATGGGCTGTCACTCATGATTATGTTAAATTACAAAGAACTCCCTCCTAGTGGACTGGAGTTAGAAGCACTCCTGCTGGCCTTGAAAAACAAGCTGCCATGTCATAAGCTGCCTATGGAGAACGGCCCATGACAGGGACCTGGGGGTGGTCTCTGACCCACAGCCAGTAAAAAATGGAAACTCTCAGTCCTCCAACCACCAATAAACTGCATGCTGCCAACAACCATGTGAACAGGTACATACATCCTTCCCCAGGTGAGCCTTCAGATGAAAACCTAGCCCTGGTTGACACCTTGACTGCAGCCTTGAGAGACTAAGCAGAGGGTCCAGCTAAGCTGTGTCTGGCCTCCTGACCTGCAGAAATTATGAGGTAATAAATGTGTGTTCCTGTAAGCAGCTAAGTTTATGCTAATTTGTTACATAGCAATAGATAATAAATATACCTCTCCCTTTGGTTTGTGTGTGAAGAGCTTTGTAATCTGCTGGGCACTGTACGTGCATAAGGCTTTACTGGATCCAATATCTAGTTTCAGGCACACTGTACTCGCAGTAACTATTTGTGCATGATGACATTCAAATGGAAACCAAGGTGAGCATCATGACAGAAAAGAAGTCGTACAGAGCAACAGACAGTTTTTTTCAGGGCAGGGAGTCTTCCACCTTGCAGATCTATGGGCTGATTGCACATGGCCCTGAGGTTACCAGCTGGTGGGTCCCCCTCTACCCCATCTCTCTGGCTGTGTGGGGTCTGTCCCCATTCCACTGCCTGACTGGAGCCTGGAGGGACCCTGACCGTCTCTGCTGTCCCAGCCCTTCACACTTACAAGGCTCTAGAGCTGTGCCAGCCACCCAACCACACTGGGCACTTGAAATGTGGCTAATTGGAATTGAGAGGCACCTTTGTATAAAATACACACAGATTTTGAAAACTTAGTGCAAATAAAAAGAGTGTGAAATATCTTGCTACTAATTTTTTATATTGATTACAAGCTGAAATAATCACATTCTATATATTTAGGGCTAAATAGAATATATTATTAAAATTAATTTCACCTATTTCTCATTGCTTCTTTTTGACGTGACTACTAGAAAATGTTAAATTACAAGTGGGTTTGCGTTTTATTTCTGAATTTTTTATTGGGCAGCGTTGCTCTAGAGCAGGGGTCCCCAACCCCAGGGCCACGGCCCAGAAGCGGTCCATGGCCTGTTAGGAACCGGGCTGCACAGCAGGAGGTGAGAGGCGGGCCAGCGTGGGAAGCTTCATCTGTATTTACAGCCTCACGTTACCGCCTGAGCTCCACCCCCTGTCAGCATTATGGTGAGTTGTACAATTATTTCATTATATATTACAATGTAATAATAATAGAAATAAAGTGCACAATAAATGTAATGCGCTTGAATCATCCCGAAACCATCCCCCCCACTGCCGCCCCATCCGTGGAAAAACTGTCTTCTGCGAAACCGGTGCCTGGTGCCAAAAAGGTTGGGCACCGCTGCTCTAGGGTAACATTACTGGTTAACTTTGTGCTCTGATCTAGACTGGCTGGTGGAGAGCTGCTGCCCAAGGTAAGGGCTGTCTTAGGTCTGGGCCAGGGAAACCCAAGTTAGAGGACACCCTTTCCCTTGTGCACCTCGCGCTGCTCTGGGAGTGGGTTCAGCTCCGCTAGTGGTGTGAATGTGCTGAGTGAGCTGTGCTCCTGACCGGGTAATGCAGGGACGACACGGCGTTACGCCTCCGAGCCCTAGTGAGCCTGATGAATGCACTGGGAAGCAGCAGCTACTGCCTCGCCCTCGTTACTTGGCATATCCCCTCCTGCCCGCTCAAACCTATAGCCCTCCCAGGGGGAGAAGATTCACGGCCCCAGCAAGCCCGGTTCTGGGCCAAGCGCAGGGAGCTCCCAGCTGCCTTAGTTTCTCCCACTCGTTAAATGAATGCTTACCACGCCTAGGGGAGGCTCTCGGGCAAACCCCCAGCATTATTTCCTCTCAGTTCTAATAGTGAGGCTTATAATGCTAGCCATTCTTAAAGGTTTAAAGATTTCTTCTTCCCTGGGAGGGGTAATGGGTTCAGCTTTTGTCGATGGGCAGCATCACATAGTGGTTAAAAGCAGGGACACTGGAGTTAGACTGCCTGGGCTTGAAATCAAGCCCCACTGCTTAATAGCTGTGTGACTTTGAACATGTTTCTTAACTTCTCTGTGCTTCACTTTTCTCACCTATAAATGCAGATAAGAAGGTAATGTACCTTTTTTTTTATTGTGGTAAGAACACTTAACATGAGATCTACCCTTTTAAATTTTAAAATGTTAAAAAACAAGGTCCTACTGTATAGCACAGGGAACTATATTCATTATCCTGTAACAGATCATAATGAAAAAGAATATACATATATTCAGTTACATATATATATTCAGTTATATATATGTATACATATATATAAATGAATCACTTTGCTGTACACCAGAAACTAACACAATGTTGTAAATCAACTAGGCTTCAATTAAAATACAATAAAACGTACAATAAAGTCCTCAACAATTGGTGCAACGTCATACAGCAGGTCACCAGGATTTATTCATCTTGCATGACTGAAATGATGACTGTCGATTAGCAACTCCCATCTCCCCCACCCCCAGATCCTGGCAACCACCGTCGCACTCTTGGATTCTATGAATATGACCATTTGAGACCCTCATGGAAGTGGAATCATGCAGTGTTTGTCCTTCTGTGACTGGCTTATTTCACTTAGTATAATGTCCTCAAGGTTTGTCCATGTTGTCTCACATTGCAGAATTTCCTTCCTTTTTAAGGCTGAATAATATCCCATAGTGAGAGAGAGAGAGAAAGAGAGAGAGAGAGAGAGAGAGAGAGAGAGAGGGAGAGAGGGAGAGAGAGGGAGAGAGAGAGGGAGAGAAGAGCATGTACCTAACAGCACAGATGTGAGGATTAAATCAGATTATCCATGCAAAGTGTTTAGTGCTTGGCACATGTGTACACAGCAAGTGCTGGCTCTTCTCACTTCCTTACTCCTCTTGTATTAAGTGCTTGCTATTTTGGGGAAACAGAGATGAATCAGGCCCAACCCTGTTCTCAGGTCACAGCCTTGGTGCGTAGGTGATGTGTAAATAAGAAGAAGTCGGCCCACCCCTCGTGGGTGACGTGTCCTCATTTCTAGAACTCTGCCTGTAGCTTGTGTGACACGCCGTCTCTGGGTTTCCTCCTTCCTTGTCCCATCATTGGGTCTTCCTCTTGGGGATGTCCCATGAATGCAGGCGCTGCCCCAAGGCCCCTCCTTCAGCTCTCTTTCGTCTCTCCCTGTGCACTCCCCTGGTCTTCCGGGGCTCCCACGCACCTAAGTGCTGATGACTTAACTTCCTATCCAGCCCTACCACCCAGAGCTCTTCCCCAGGGCCTGCAGATGCAGGGAAAAGAGCTCTCCTTGCATGTCTCACAGGCTCCTTGAACTCAGAGGGAGGGTCCCAAACTCAGCGCTGTGCCTCCCATTTTCCTTATTTGATTGAATGGCCCCTTACTTCCAGAGCCAGAACCGGGAGTCACGCTGACCCCTCGCTCCTCCTTTACTTGACGTTCACCCCACGCCCGTCCTGTGGATTCTGCCTCCTGACGCCTTTGACTCTGACCCCTCTCCATCCTCGCTGCCCTGCTGTAGTGCAGCTGCCCAGGATCTTCATTTGAGTTACCTCCAAAATGAACCCCTTGCTTGCAGTTTTATACTTTCCAATTCATTCATTATTGTTTTCTGAAATGCTATTTTTTCTCTCAGGTTCAACCTCAAATTCAGTACGGTAAAAAACCCTTGGAGATCTGACTTTGCTCTCCAACGTCCTCCCTTGTAACCGGTCCACCCCCATGCGACGTTCCAGCCACAGCAAACTGCTTCCTATTCTGCACGTGAACTGTTATACCTGGGTCTTTGTTACACCTTTGTCACTGCTTCCTCCATCTAGAGGGCCTTCCCTACCCTTCTGTCCTGCCTGTGGCCTCGTGGTCTACCCTCCACTGGTCCCTTGAGACTTAGGGGTCACATCTTCCTCTCTTCCTCTCTTGATTGCTCCTCCTCTGTGTTCCCCTAGTGCTGTCTGCACACCTCTGACCCAGCCCGCTGAGTAATGACATCTCCCCCTCTGGACTGTCAGTGCCTGGAGGGTCAGGGCTGTAACCTTCCTCACTGCATCTTCAACACCTTGTGCAGAGGTGGACAGAGGTGGCGCTCAGGAAGTGGCTGCTGAAGAAATAAATGAAGACAATGTACCTGGTAGGAATGTAAACTGGTGCAGCCACTGTGGAAAACAGTATGGAGGCTCCTCAAAAAACTAAAAATAGTACTACCACATGATCTAGCAATTCCACTCCTGATTTAGATTAAAGTTATACCCCAGGGGAATATAAGAAGGAAGGTCATGTGATTCCAACCCACCTGGGACCTCTCGATAGACGCTGAAAGGAGAAAAAGTCACGCTGATGTATTTGGTTCCTTCCCTCTTATCGCCCCACCTTTTTTTTTTCATCCTTTTTTTCTTTTTTTTACTGAAATGTAGTTGACATACAATATTATTAGTGTCAGGTTGCTACATAGTGATTTGACATTTGCATACCTTATGAAATGATCACAAGTCTAGTAACCATCTGTCCCCACACAAAGTTATTACAATATTATTGACCCTATTCCTTACACTGCATATTACATCCCTGTGGCTTACTTATTATGTAACTGAAGGTTTGTACCTCTCACCACCTTTCTTTTACAGGTGGACTTGTTCATTCAGCAGGTGTTTTGGGGGCCCCGCTGATACACAGCAGGGGTGGCAGCAGCAGGGAGGACAGGAGGTCAGCCAGGAGCTTGCGGGGAAGGACCCTGGAGCACTGACGGGCTGAGGCCACGGAGAGGAAACCACTGGCTTCTGCCCATAAATCTGTTCTTTGAAATAAGTTATTTCACATCATTGGTGCCATCTCCCTAGCAATTCTGTACAATAAAGTCCATATGTGAAAAAGTCTGCTGCCTGCAGTGAGCTGGTGGGCAAAACCACTTCCTTGAAGTTTCTCGGTCTTAAGAGAGATGTCTGTTAGGTCCATTACCTGACTGCAGAGGAGGCTGTCCTGGAGACCCCTGTGAAGTTACCGACACTTGCCCTCAAGGTCCTCTGCCTCTGCTTTTTATGCTCTTTCCCTCCTCTGTGTCGGTGTCCACCTGCTCACTCTCATTCATTCATTCAAAAAGTGTTTATTGAGCTTCTAACTACGGAAATGTTTTACTAGGTACTGGGTATGCAAAGATGAAAAAAATACTGTCACTTTCCTAGAGGAACTCATGGGCCGGTGAGGGAGCAGACATATGAATATAATTACAGTGCAATATACTAAGTGCCTGTAAGAGACACACAGGAGCACAGCTGCACTGGTGTCCTCCCTGCCCCTGCTCACCAGTCAGGGAGGAATCTGATCAACTAATTCATGCTGGGAAACAGAAGCCTGATGAAAACCAAATGCGTTACCCTTCCCAGGGGCATTTTTGCTAATCTCGTAGCAGCTTCGTTCTTAGCATGTTTATTAATCAGAACCAACGTAGGCTTCGTTCTTAGCATGTTTATTAATCAGAACCAACGTAGTATGTCTGTTTAAATTATCCCACTTCTGGTACCAGAATTCCCCTAATTCAGGCTTTCATCACTTCACTCCTGTTCTGATTTCTAACAGCTCCCTGCCCCTGCCTCTTCACACCCCAAAGCCTTCTTCACAGCCTGTCAGATTAATTTGCCGACAGCACAGTTCTGATCGTAGCCCTTACATCTGCTGGTCAAGCAATTTAAGCTCTCGCCACCTCAATCTCCTCATTTATAGGATGGTTATAATGATGCCCTGCTGATTTCGTTAAATATCTGTGGTGAGGAAATGGGATAATGTATATGAAAAATCTTAATAATTGTAAGAGGCTGTTCACATGTGTTATTATTGTTCTCATTTTACTACCAGTTTAAAAGCCCTCAGTGGGAAACAGTCTCTCTGCAGCCTAGCCCTCCACGCTTGAGTTTCAGCTTATGTCCTCAAGCTCTTCTCCTCTCCTTTCCTATAAAATGGATGCTCCAATCTTACAGGACCAGTGTAGTCAACATCCTCTGAGCACATCTACTTAGAGCCCCACCTAGACCATTTCCCATGCTATTCCACCTGGAATGCGCTCTCCTCCATCCAACTCCCTTCCTCCACTCTCATCCAAGCCTTACTTTCCTCTCTAGCTAGTTCAGTCCCATCGACACATGAATGGATAAAAAAGATGTGGCATACACACACACACACACACACACACACACACACACTATGTAATATTACTTAGCCATTAAAAAGAATGAAATAATGCCATTTGCAGCAACATGGATGGACCTAGAAATTGTCATACTGAGTGAAGTTAAATACAATATGATATTGCTTATATGAGGAATCTAAAAAAAATGATACAAATGAACTTATTCACAAAACAGAAGCAGACTCACATAGAGAACAAACTTATGGTTACCGGGGCAGGGGTGGGGGACGGGTTGGGGGGAGGGATAGTTAGGGAGGTTGGGATTGACATGCACACACTGCTATGTTTAAATGTTTAAAATGGATAACCAACAAGGACCTACTGTATAGCACAGGGAACTCTGCTCAATGTTATTTAACAACCTAAATGGGAAAAGAATTTGAAAAAGAATAGCTACATGTATATGTATAACTGAATCACTTTACTGTACACCTGAAACTAATGCAACATTGTTAATCACCTATGCTCCAATATAAAATAAAAAGTTAAAAAAAATAAAAATAAAGGCCTCCTCAAACCACTCAGGCTCATGGCAATTCCTCCATCTCCTGAGCTCCTTCGTAGTAGCACACACCTGGCAGGTAGCACAGCCGCCTAATTGACAGATTAACATAACTTTTCACATGGTTATGAGTTGTTTCCTCCTCTAACCTAAACATCCCTTGTTATGGACTGAATTCTGTCCCACCCAATTCATATGTTGAGGCCCTAACCCTCAGTACCTCAGAATGTGAAGGTATTTGGAGAGAGGGTCTTTACAGAGGTAACTGAGTTAAAATGAGGTCATTAGGATGGGCCTTAGTCCAATATGACTGAAGTCTTTACAAGAAGAGGAGGTTAGGACCTAGACAGGCACAGAGGGAGGACCATGTGAGGACACAGGGAGAAGACAGCCATCTATAAGTTAAGGAGAGATGCTTCAGAAGAAACCAACCCTGCTGACACCTGAATCCTGGGCTTCTAGTTATCCAGAACTGTGAGAAAATCAATTCCTGTTGTTTCCATCACCCAGTCTGTGGTACTTTGTTACGACAGCCCTAGCACACTAGTACTCCCATGAAGGAGCCCCTGAAGGGCAGCCACTTTTGCTTTTCTCCAAAGCTCAAATTAGGGAAATATTTGCCAAGTACCTTGTCATTTTCCTTTGACTCCATCTTTCCCTCTGTATCCTTGCATGTTGTATATCATGTATGTCCCAACCAGACTGTACATTCCGAAAGCTCGGGGCCATGTCTTTTATTGTACATACTCAGTAAGGCCCAATAAGGGACTTGGAGCACAGAGGTTTTGTAAGAAATGCCTGAAGGGGAAGCATGTTAAAAGTATTTCACCACTGGGCTGATACAGACTGCCCTCAAAGGAAGTTGATTGAGGACATTTGTTCTTTTTTCTAAAGGTTTTCTCTAGGAAACGAAATCTCTTGCCTTGAAACGCATCTGGCTGAGAGAGTCCAGAGCAATGACATTAACCGTAACTGACATTAAAGCATCTCCCTGGACCGCTGTTGATGGGGCTCCCAAGGTTTCAGGGCTCGTGTTGCAGGAAGCACTGACATTCAAGCTTGCCCATCGTCTGGAACACTGAACTCCTCTCCTCTCCCCAGGCACAGAGCAGCCTCCAGGGTTTGAGCAAATAAGAGCTTCAGCTATTTTCTCTTTATGGAGGAAGGCACAACTGAAAACTTTTATCTGATCTTTTTCTCTGAAGTTCCTTTTTTCTCCTGCCAGCTTTTCTCCTTTGAGTCCTATTGCCATGACCACATCTGTCCCCAGAGATTTACCTCTCCCGCTTAAAATTTTGGCCCAAGTGTGGAAAATAGAACATCTTCTCTCTTCATGTCCACTAATAAAGCGGAGGCAGGCAGGAACATTCAAAAGGAACTTTACTGTGAACTAACAGGGGAGTGAACATATGTGTTTATATGTAATACATACATGCAATAACATACGTGTACATATGAGCATAACAACATTTATGAAGTATTTGTTTTTAAACAATTGGCCCACTTAACATGCTCATAGGCACTATTCTTTCCACCTCTAGGCTGAGGAAATTCCTCTGTAAGTCTTTGGCTTTTCTTCCTTTGGTTCTTTTCTTTTCCCTTTCAGAGAAGGTACTGGAATTAAACAGTTGTCATATACTGACCTGCTGGTCAAAAAGTGGGTCGCAGGAATTCCCTGGCGGTCCAGTGGTTACAACTCCACGCTTTCACTGCCGAGGGTCCGGGTTCCATCCCTGGTCGGGGAATTAAGATCCTGAAGGCCACGTGGTGTTGTAGTGGGTCGCAGGCCCACCCCAGATGAACGCGGAACCCTCCACTTCTCAGCTCTCATTCTCCACAGCAAGACAGGGGGCATGCAGAACCGCGCCCTCCCACCGCCTCCTGCATGCAGGTATTGTCAGGGATGACGTGATTGCCCCATCCTGACTTGACTTCTTTTTTAAAAATATTTTATTTATTTTTTATTTATTTATATTTGTCTGCGCGGGGTCTTAGTTGCGGCGTGTGGGCTCTTCGCTGCGGCGCGGGGGCTTCTCTATAGTTGTGGTGTGCAGGTTTTCTCTCTCTAGTTGTGGTGCGTGGGCTCCAGAGCATGTGGGCTCTATAGCTTGCAGCACGCAGGCTTTCTAGTTGAGGTGCACAGGCTTAGTTGCCCCGCAGCATGTGGGATCTTAGTTCCCCGACCAGGGAATCGAACCCCCGTCCTCTGCACTGGAAGGAGGATTCTTTACCATTGGACCACCAGGAGAGTCCCCCTGACTTGACTTCTATTTGTCAGTGAGAACCTAGCTTCTCTTTGTGATTGGAGCGTATCAGAAAACTTGAAGACACAAAACTAGCTCCTGATCCAAAAGCTCTGATTAAAGAGCCTGAGAACTTACAGGCATGTTGGCTGGTGAGGCAGCCTTCCATGGAGGCCACACAGGGAGGAGCCTGTTCCGGGGTATTTACGGGCCCACAATGGCAGGTTTGGAGGTCTTGTTCATTTGTGCTCTTCATTCAACCTGAGCCCCAAGAAGGTTTTTTTATCCTGGATTTTTATGTTAGACTGAAAAACACCATAGATCTCTTATCATGTCAGATATAATGAACTATAGCACAGCACATCAAATAAATAAGGTAACAATTTAGAATTAGGGGACGATCATTGGTTTGGAATTAGGAGGTCCAGGTTTGAGTCCTAGTTATATCATTAACTAATACAAGTGACCTTTCATCTCTCTGGGCCTCTAAGATGATAATTGCTTTGCTTTTCACTGAAATTATCACAACTCAGTGTGGAAACACTGACGGTCTCTCACTGATCAGAAGTTCTGATGGGCAGTTATACATGCCTTTGATGAATTTAATGGGAAATGAAATGTGTAGTTAATGTAATTTGGGGATCGAAAGTATTTCAAACTATGGGTCTCACTGGGAGAAAAAAAATACAACCTTGGCAGTTAAAAAAGTTGGGATTATTAGACTATACAGAAGTCCTTCTAACTCTGACAATCTAGAATTCTTGTCTGTATTGCCATTGTACAGGAAAAGTATGTGAAGCCTGTGCAAGCGCTGGAAGTGGGAAGAGCAAGGTGGTGAGAGACAAGAGAAGGTTGGGGAGGGAAAGAGTATTTACTTGATAACCACAGTTTGTGACTCAGCACATCTATTCTCTCCTTTAAGACAACCATCCTATGAGGAAAGGTATCATTACCCTATGGTGGAGAAACAGGCTCAGAGAGCTTTAGTGTTAGCATAGCCCTCAAGTGGTGGAGCTGGGATTTGACTTTGGCTCCAGGTCTGCTGGCCGTACTTGGAGATGAAACCTCTCAGGAAGTAATTAAGGTTAAGTGAGGTCATACAGGTAGGGCCCTGATCTGACACAGGCAGTGTCCTTATAGAAAAGGCACCAGAGCACTCACACCATCTCTCTCCCTCTCTCTCCCTCTCTCTCCCTCTCTATCCCTCTCTCTCCCTCTCTCTCCCTCTCTATCCCTCTCCCTCCCTCCCGCTCCCTGTACCCATGTACCAAAGAAAGGCCATGAGGTCATAGTAAGGAGGTGCCACCTGCAAGCCAGGAAGAGAGCCCTCAGAAGCAACCAATTTGCTGGCACCTTGATCATGGATTTCCAGCCTCCAGAACTGCGAAAAAATATATGTCTGTTTCTTAAGCCACCCAGTCTGTGACATTTTGCTATCACATTAGCCTGAGTACACTAATACCAAAGAAACAGATCCTTCGGTCTCAGCCAAGCCTTCAGATGACTGTAGCCCCAACGTGACTGCAAACTCAGGATCCCAGGCCAGAACCACCTGGCCAAGCGTCTTCGGAATTCCTAACCCACAGAAACTGTGAAATAATAAATGCTTCTTGTCTTAAGCCACTTAACTGGAGGGCGGGATAATTTTGTATGCAGCAATAGACAACTGACGCAAAAGTGAGGGAGAGGGCCGTTGATGGCAAGGCAGTACCCGTAGGGCATTTTGCATAGACGGAGGAAGGAAGCATCATTTGTGAGACTTTACCTGTGGGACAGAGCCCAGCTATGCTTTGTCCCACAGGCAAAGTCTCAGACGATGCTTCCTCCTGTAGCTATGCAAAGCGGTGGAGAGATGTGGGAGAGAGATGGCCAGCTATGCACCACCCCACAAATAACATCTCCCAAATGATGCTTCCTTCCTCTCAGAAAGATTTGCTAAGCGTCCCCAGCAGCAGTGCATACAGCTCCAGGGAAAATCTCCCCAAATGTCACTACTCGGACACTCTCTTTCCTGGACACTGTCTTTTATTTTGCTAACAAATTATTTTGGTTAATATTTCTATTGAATGCTGAAGCTTATGACCAAATTAATGTTTAAGAGTTTTAGGAGCAGATACACTGAGGGATACAGTTACAGTACTTCCAGGAGAACGTTGGAATCATGGATGGTAAATACCTGGGAACAAATTAACAGCTGGCTCTGTATTCCAAAATAAAATTCAGAGGAACTGGGAGAGGAGGTCACAGTGGCGGAATATTCTGAGAAGGTTTAGGACATCAGGCCTAACCTTAAATCATCCCAGTTCAGGAGAATCTGAGAATTTCAGAGCTAAAATATCTTAAAAATCACCCAAGATAAGCTCTCTATTTCACGATAAAGGAGAAATGAAGGCCCAGCAGCTGAGTCACTTGCCCAAGCGTACGTGATGTGCGTGTAAATGATGGAGCAGAGCCTGGAGCTCTGGCCTTTGGATTTTAGTGCAGGCTGTTCTGTCGCAGGGTTGGGAGGAGAGCGCCAAACCACTGCTTCTTCTAAGGGGGATCTTGACCACTTCCCTCCCTGCAGCCATTTCCTCATTAGATGATTTTTTTCCTGCTCCTTCCTGCGTGATCCCTTCTACACAACCCCCCCCCAGGTCTGCTCTCACAGGTTTCCACACATAGATCACTCAGCCTACCTGAAAGTGCCCTCTGCTGCTCTGCTAGAACTCTGATAGCCAGCAAGCCTTTGTCAGGTAGGAAGGTAGGGGGAAGGGAACGTGCCCCGGACGGCAGGGTGAGAGACTGGGGCTCCAATATCGATCGGCCACCAAAGATCGACCCTGGAATCTTAGGCAAGTCACGTACTGCTTCTCAGCCTTGAAGTGCCCTTCCAATTATAGCCCGCCGCCCCATCAATCAGAGAGAGCCATCCTTTTTAATGAGCTAGCTAGCTCTCAGCGTGCCTACATAATGGAATGCTGCAGTCTCTATGAAATGCCTCTCTCCTGGAGAAGACTAAGAGAGAGGACAAAGGTGGAGAATTCAGACATTGTGGAAGCTGCAAGTGCCAGTCTCCTCTGCTAGGAATCAGCCTCGGGGAACCCAGGGACAGTGCTGCCTCAGCCTGCCTGCTTTGGACGGACCCGGGCACCTAGCTGGGCCTCATCGTCTCCCCCTTGAAAAGGCACTGCTCATTATTTTCTCATACGTGTTATGCCATCGCGTATATGATTCTAGTTTTGCAATAAATCACAAAACCAGTAGCGTAGCTGAATATTTCAGTCCCTAAAATCAGAGTCAGTTCAACTCTAGTCCTCATGTTGTGCGGTATCAAACACACGGGCTTTGGAAATAGACAGACATGGATTCAAAATTGGCTTTACCACTTCCTGGCTGTTGGACTTGGGCAAGTTACTTCCCCTCTCTGAGCCCCATGCTGTTTCCTTCTACCACGTGTGGGGCTAGTAATCCACAGCCCACCAGGTGGTTGTGAGGGTCACACTAAGATCATCACATAAAGGTCTTCACAGTGTGGCACCAAGAAAATGCTCAGTGAGTTTTAGCTATGACTCTTGCTATTCTGTGCCTAATTCTCTGAGCTCCTTTATGTGCCAGGAATTATACTAATCACTGGGGATTCAAATAAAAAAGATAGTCGTTCCCTCAAGAAGTTCATGAAGTAGTTGCCTTGTGTGCCTGGTTCTAAGACATTTGGAAAATTGTGGAAAGCCCAAAGATCTGTCAAAGCATTAAAAAAATGAATGTGCTTAAATATGGATGAGTGTGTGTTATTTAAAAAAATGATTACAACAGTGTCTGGAAAGCCCAGCAAAAACCCAGTCTCTCCAGGGAACCATTTAACCTCTATTTTGAATGAGAAGATAAGTATCAGGCTATGAACCTTCCAGAAAGTGCTCCTATCAGATTCCCCATGGGCCACTGTGCAAACAGAGCTGCGTGGCCCCCCATGGGGCGAGCCTGGGCAGGAGAGGAAGGTGCAGGGAGACACCAAGACCCAGTGGTGAGACGGGTGAATGGTGTCCCTGGTGTCTCCTTTGGGTCCCCACTCTGCAGGCAACAGATGATATGGGGATCACCTGAGTGTGTGTTGCATCTGGATGAGAACATGAGAACGTGGAGCATGCTGGATGCTGAAACAGATGCTGAAAATCTGTGGGCTGCATCAATTTTAATTTACATTAGCTTCTCTACTGCTTCAATCTTGAGATAACTGTCTCAAGCATAACAGAATAGGCGCTGGTCAGCTGACATGACGAGGCAGTGAGGTTAAGTGCTATCATGGTGGCAAGAGGCTGGGCTGTGCTGGGGGCACAAGGTAGGGGGTCACAGCATGCGGACCCCAGAGGACGGCTGGGATGCCTGCCCCGAGTCTCCGAGGAGGTGTATCCATAATTCTCCGCAAATCCTCTGGATTAAGAATTGCTGTTCTAAAAAATTATTTTAAATTTCTAGCCCTAAAGGGAAAAAATGAGGAATTCATCCATTTTTTGCTTAAATTTGCCACGTTTGTTTGTTATTAACACCTCCTGCCTAATGGTGATGATGGTGATTTTATAACAAGTTATTAAATGTTCTGAGAACCATAAAACAGACCCTGGTGATAAGAATTTATCTCAACAATCCAGGTATACCCTCTTGAACTTAATTTTTTTCCTGAGGAGGTAAATAAATACTGACATTTTAGGAAGGACAGTCCTTAGAAGCATGTTTTCCTGAGTGGCTTCTCTACGTGTTTTAATGATTTCCTAAATGCTGGCTCACATGAACACTGTTTATTTTAAGGAAAATCAGAAAGCAGATATGCAGCACCACAACCATTGGAAGAGGGGCTGAATCGTGCTGAATTAGTTGAGATGGTTTGGGTTAGAGACATGCCTCTGATGTGCTGATTTCCTCAGACACATAGAATGCGTGGGCCTGCTGTAGTTCTCTTGTTTAGAAACCTCCTCCCCTGTAAACATCTTAGGCATGGGCGCTTCAAAGAAGTTGACAAGGAACTTGCCCTCCTCCTATTCATTGATTGAAATGGGGAATTTGAGGTTTCCTTGGCTTTCCTGTGACAGCAATACTGAAAAGGAACAGGAAAGGCTGCTATTCATTCAAAGGTATGTATTGAGTGCAAACTTGGGGCCTAGCCCTGGGCTCTGCCTGATGGAATTTGCAAGAGGAGTAGTTGAAGAATTGGTCTCTAACTGCAAGTTACTTATATAATCTATTTGGGGAGGTAGGACTAAGGTAGATGGAGCAAAGAATTTGATCCATTAAATAGTTATGAAGTCCCTACCATGTGGTAAGCCCGTCACAGTCGGCCCATGAAAAGCTCTGTGGCTTCTTTTCTTTCTTTTTTTTTTTTCTTTTGCAGGATCTTAGCTCCCTGACCAGGGATCGAACCCGCACCCCCTGCAGTGGAAGCGCATCTTAACCTCTGGACCGCCAGGGAAGTCCCTGTGGTTCCTTTTCTTTAGATACAGAATGGCTGGGCCTCACCCCCAGAGCAGTGGTCCAAGAGTCATTTTCAGAGCAGCATCAGTCATCTGGGAACTTGTTACAAATGCAAATTCTTGGTCCCATCCCACAGTCTCCAGGGTAGGGCCCAGCCATCAACGTTTTAACAAGCCCTCCAGGTGCTTATGACACACACACATACACACATGCACATCTGAGAACCATCTGATTCAATAGGCTTGGTGTGGGATGGGGGCCTCTGGGCTCCTGAATATTTCCAAAGCTGCACAGAGATACTGATGTGAGGCCAGGATTGGGAACCACTGGGCTGGTGATATGAGAGACACAGGGATGCTGAGAGCACGGCCCCTGATGTGAAGGAGCTCACAGTTCAGTGGACGGTATTAAACTAGATGCTACTGGAGGCCACGGAACAGCTCCACCTTGGGTCGGGGGGAATTCCTGGAGGAGCTGGAGCTCACCCTGCACATTAAAGTTGAACAGGATTCCAAAGAGCTGCAGGGGG
The DNA here is from genome assembly GCF_005190385.1 of Monodon monoceros. Taxonomy (NCBI): domain Eukaryota; kingdom Metazoa; phylum Chordata; class Mammalia; order Artiodactyla; family Monodontidae; genus Monodon; species Monodon monoceros. Next base: position 9,600,857 of record NW_021703784.1, on the reverse strand, counting down.
ACCTTTTAGAGGGACAGATGAGCAAAAGGTCCAGAGGCAAGAAGGAGTGGGAAGGGCAGACAGCAACCTGCTCTTTACTCGGCCGTGAAGCAAGCATCCATTTATTCATTTTACAAATATTTCCTGAATGTCTACTCTTACGGCTGATTATTTACGATCTCTAGCTCGCCAATTTCCAAACGGGATTTGAGGTGGTTTACAATGTTAAAACACATCTAACACAGGATCATAAATAAATGCAAATGGAACAGAGTCCCATTAAAAGGAACTGGGAAACAGATCTTTCAGGCACTAGGATGTATTAATCGAGGGCTGGCTGGGAGCAAAGCCCTGTGAGAGGTGCTATGGGGTTTGCTGAGAGAGATGAAGGACCCCACCAGGGAAGATGAAAGTGCACATAAATGACCATATTTTAGCCAAGAACTGTGGCACTTTCGAGATCATTCTGAGCTGGGGAAGTGGGGGTCCGTGCCTTGAAGGAGGGAGAGGATTTGGGTGCTGAGATTAGGGCCACAGTTGGAAGCGGGAAGGGGCATCAGTGGGAGGAAGAGAATCCACAAAGTCCCTGAGGCAAAGAAGTGCTGGAGAGAAAGAATAGGGTAAATCAATGGGAATCATGAGATTTCTCACACTAAAGAGGCTGAGGCTAAATTCGAGAAGGTCTTAACTGCAGCCAGAGAAATCTGTGTCCCGTGTCCTAGTTAGTGGGGAGTCGTGGAAGGCGTTTTAGAGGGGAGCAACCTGGGGGCACTTATGTAGGATGGAGTGGAAGTAGAATGTATAGGTGGGGAGACCACTGAGGAGGCTGGGTCTAACCTAGAGGAGGGAGGATGGCCTGAGCTGGGGGTGGCAGCAGCAAGAGAAAGGCAGGTCGTTGAAAGAGAGGCTTTGGAGTTATAATGGACAGCTCGCTACTCCTGGGACTTGCAGTACCAGCATCACCAGGGAGCTTGTTAGAAATGCAACCTTAGGCCCCTCGCCCAACCTCTACTGAGTCAGAATCTGCATTTTAACAAGAGCCCCAGGTGATCTGTATGCACAGCAATATTAGAGAAGCAAGGGTTACCAGGACCAGGCAAGTTTCTTAATGCAGGGAGTAGGTAGGGGAAGGAGAAGATTCGAAGATACCGTCAGATCATTTTTCCTTTTTTTTTTTTTGCGGTACGCGGGCCTCTCACTGTTGTGGCCTCTCCCGTTGCGGAGCACAGGCTCCGGACGCGCAGGCGCAGCGGCCATGGCTCACGGGCCCAGCCGCTCCGCGGCATGTGGGATCTTCCAGAACCGGGGCACGAACCCGTGTCCCCTGCATCGGCAGGCGGACTCTCAACCACTGCGCCACCAGGGAAGCCCCATCAGATGTTTTGAGGACTGGACCATAAGGGGTTGGGGGTCGAGTCAGAGTAAGTTTGACTTGAGGCTGAGAGGACCAGACTACTGACCAGCTTGTGGGTTCAAGGGCCTGTAGCTGGAGGCATGTGTCGGGAGCCAGAGTATTTGCTTAATTTGTTTACTCCAAATCATTGCATGGTGGAGCCACTTGAATCATATTTTGTAAAATTTTCTCTGTAAAATGGAGAAATAACAATATCGTCCAGCTTCTATAAATTATGTAGGGAAAGATCCACATTAATTCGCCAAATGTTTGCTAACAACAATAATAGTGATGATAATAACAGCAACATATACTACCATTTATTAAGTGCTTGCTCTGTTCCAGGGAAAATACTAAATCATTTACTACTACGCAGATCAACAGTAATATGCCTACCAAATGTTGCCCTTGATTGTTACAGATTTTTACCTCCTTTGCACCATATAATTTATCTATTTATCTATTTATTCATCTGTCTCCCCCATTCAACTCTTCTTAGCTTTTCTAGTACTTAATATAGCGCCTTACAGTGAACTCATTGGGGTTTTTTAATGAATGAAAAACCAGTCGAGTGAGACTAGCTATGTGTACGATGCTTTAAACACCTTGATGTTTAGTCACACATTACATTGCACTTGATAATGCATCTGCCTCATATAGGAAGAGACAAACTTAGTCATTCTCCTGTTCCCAGTATTGAACCACTGTCAGGCACATAGCAAGTACTCGATAAATCTGGATGAATGCATGAATTTGTAGTTTGCACTAAAAGTTTTTTAACATGTGACAACAAACCCCTAAAGTTAATAAAAACAGGACCTCAGAATCCTCGGATTTGAAACTAACCAAAGAATGTTGTAACATAACCAAGTAGGTTTTCATTTAGCCAAGGAAGAAAGGATGTCATCAGAGAAAGGTCATGATCTTTACAAAATTCTAGAAAAATGAACCAGAAAAATGAGATTGTGACAGTGTCATTCCACACTGTGCAGGGGACAGACTGTTCTGATAAAAACAGACACCTCTTCAGACTGGAGACAGTGTCTCAGCTCCTTCAGCCTGATGGAAGGATCCTCGTATCCACTACAGCAACTTCTGGTCTGTCCTCTGGCCTCCTGAGCACGTGTAACTCCCACTCCCCCTATGGGAGTGTCTTGAACAAGTAACTAACCTTCAGCTGCTGAAAAGGCCTGACAGAGTAGAAAGAAGTTGGAATCCCAGCTCCATCACAGGCTAAGTCTGAAACCTTGAGCAATTTACTTGGCCTCTATGAGACTTAGTTTCTTCATCTGTAAAACAGATTGAAACTGACCTCTCAAGATAATGAACATTAAAAAATAAATTAGTGTATGTAAAGCGCCCAACCCAGTATCTGGTACCTAGGACAATAATATCAATGCTCCTGTCCATCCCCTGCCTCTGCCCATCCCTCACCCCCGCTCCCCCCATATCCCTATCATGGTGAACAAGGACATTATTACTATTTTGCATTCCTACACATGCACGCAGGCCCGTGGTGACCACCTCAAAGTACTGTTTTCCTGTGGCCTCAGCCCCCAGTTAGCCTTCCCCTTTTATCACCATTACTTGGAGTTTCCCGTCTTGCTAGCAATTCACCCAGCTGGCTTTGAGGACAGTGTCCTTTTTACCCAACCCTGACTCCACAGGACTGTTTCTAAACACACCTCTTAATCTTTCATCATCATAGGCACCCAGAGAGCGCAGGGTCTACCTAGGACCCATGTAATCTAGTGCCGTCCCCGAAGCCGATGCCACGGAAATCACAGTAATAGCAACCACAGCTCACTGTCCAGACTGAACTGTGGATGCTGTCAAGCCGTCTTTCCCTTTCCCAAGCTTCGTTAAAGGTGTGCTACTTCCAGTAAAAGGGTCTTGAATTAGATTTAAGGGAAAAATCAAAGAAAACTTCAAGGGGCACAGGGACTGGACTCCCTGCCACAAAACCACACGGGCTTGTCCTGCATTAAAACTCGTGTGGCCACGCTCCTTCGATCCCTTCCACCGTCCAACCTCCCTTCGGCACTGGCCTGCTCTTACATCTTAGGCCTGAAGAAGGAACAGCAGAGCACGGGTTCTGGGAAACGTGTAGCATGTGGAGGTAGGGAGGTGTTTTTAGTGACCCCCAGCCTCCCCACGGCCAGGTGCCTCTCCTCCAGCTTCATCATTTTCGCCCAAGCCCAGGGCTACATTCGCTTCAGAGGGATTGACTATAAATGGTCATCAGGGGGAAGCGGCCGGTATGCCAAGAGCTACAAGCCTGACAGAACTTGTGTATCAGCCTGACAGCTTCAATAGCCCAGAGTCTACATGGAATCCCAAACAGCCCTTGTTTCTTCCTCCACAGCCACAGGCCTCCTGCCTGCCTCCCTGGCTTTATTTAAACAAGGCTGTGTCTGGACCAGAAGACCAGGGACCTTCCCCCAGCACCAGAGGGCAGGTCAGCGAGTCAGGGCTCAGACTTTAAGGCGAACTGCTCTCCTGCCTTTAGGTCCTCTGACTCGTATAAACTAGAGACCATAGGAACTCCATCATCTCAGAATCAAAGGTGAGGCATGTCCATAACCAGTGCCGATGGCTGGGGTCTGCGTGTGGTAACAATTACGGCGCCGGGCTCGGGGCGGGGTGGGGCGGGGCTGTGGTGATGCCTGTCCAGTGCTCAGCACGGCACATATGGTATACAGTAAGTAGTCAGTAAGTGAGAGCTCTTACTATCAATAATCAATAATCTTATAGATCATCCTACAAAGACATATTGTTATTCATTATTACCCTTTTTTCTTTTTTTTCTCTTTTGTTTTTTGGCAGCTGAGGAAACAGACCCTCAGAGACGTTCAATAACTTATTCCTGGTTTCATCGCATTCAGGTCAGGGTGTAAAGCCAGACATGGTACTGTAGCCTCTGTTCTGTGTCACTTCTCACCGTGGGGACAAGACGACCACGTATTATACTCCAGCTCTGAAGAAGTCACCTCCTCACTCTGGGCTTGACGTATGAGTTGAAATTAATGACCCCTAAGGATCCTTCCCGTGTTACCTGCTGTGACTTCAAGTTGAAGATCTCAGGGGCAGGGGAACTCCTCCCTAGCTGAGAAGTCTGTCTCCTTCCCCATCCAAGAGAGGCTGCAGTGATGGGAAGGGTGACTGCGGTCCATGAGAAGCAGATGCAGAGCCTGGGCTCTTTTAGGCCCAAGGAAGAAAGATGGAGAGAAAACTAGGGTGAAGGATGCTTCAGAAAGCAGGATGCTTGTTCTTAGCCTCACTGAGGGACACCAGGTCAGCAAAGGAAGTGGGACTGGAGAAACCTTGTCCAAAGAATCTGAGTTAAAAATGCTGTCAGAGGTTGGAAATCTGCCACCATAATTTCCTCCTTCCACTTCATCCACTGCCCTCTTCTAGTCCTCTAAGGGATACATGTGTTTTCTTTGCAGAGCAAGCTGTAGAGGGAGAGTCATGTATCTGGCCAGGGCAGAGCTGTGACACCACATCCCACAGCTGGGGCCAGCAAACACCGAGGCACAGCCACCCACACCGGGCTCTCCCATACATATCGGGATTCCACTGGCTTCATTTCATGGCTTTTCTCTGCAAGCCCTTCTTTCCTTCCAGACTTGGAAACAATTGAGGTAGTTGGGCTAGTTACTTTGGAATGAGACGGGGCTGTTTTGGGGAGTCTGCGAACCTCCGGAGCTGCTGTCTCTCTGCCATTCCGATTGCCCTTCCGCACCCCTGGGTGGGTGAAGGGCAGCTGATCAGCTGTCCCTGCCCAGTAGTCAGTACCCTTCCCAACTCCATCCTTTTCCTGTCAAAATTCACCTCCTCCAAGAAGCTCTGAGGTTGGATGGAGCCAGACTTCCTTCCTGCCCTGCCCCCTCCTGGGAATTTACAGGCTTCACACACTGCTGATTACCTTCTCATTTACATCTCCCTGCAGCTGGTACTATGTCTCAGGTTTCTACTTTTTGATTTTCCTTCTCTGTTTTGTATATTCCATTAGACTGGGGGCTGTTTAAGCACAAAAAGCCCAGAGTGTCCTTACTCCCTCAGCTCTGCATTTTACAGCACCAAGTCAGGGCTCTGCCCGGGGCTGTGCTGCATCCATGCTGTGGGTTCACTTTGCCTTCTAGTGTCCAGGATCCGGGCTGTGAGACGGACAGCAGGGAAACCCCTGGTCTTCAGAGACCTTGGACCACCACAAGGGGGGGTGGGGCAGAACAGAGCTGGTCTCCCAAAGGGCCAAGTGTCTATTTTTGCACCCCGATAATGAGCTGTTGGGCCCCTGGGCCAGGGAATAGCCGCACAACACTGGGCCCCCCGGAGGCAACTGGGCTCAGAAAGCCCAGGAGGAGGTGCAAAGGGGGAGAGATGTTACTTTGGCTGTGAGGGCCTCTGGGACTCCTGGGTGAATCCACAGGCCTCATATATATTTATGTGAACTTAAGATGCTAATGAGTGGTGTGGAGCCAAGAGCCCTGCTGGGCTCTGTGAGCAACTGGCTTCACTCCTAGCAGTCTTCTTTGTCTGCGGGCCGTTAGGTTCAAATTGCAGATCTGGGTTTGGAAGTACAGCTGACATGGAAACCTGCCCGGGGCTTAGAGCAGAATCACAGCGGGCTGGGGAGAAGCGGGGAGCCTCCCACCCAGCTTCTTCGGACAATTCGCTGAAGCCTTGGTCTGGCTGAAGTCCCCTTGTCCACCTTGCAATCACAACCCCTCTTACACAGGGAGGTTTCTACCCTCTTCTGAAGGCATCTCCTTACCCCAAACATTCATCTATTCCAGTGATGGCAAACTGTGCAACTTTTTTAGCTAACTTAAATCTGTTTGGCTGCAGTGGAATGAAGGTCAGTTCACCACCATATTACACAGATGACCTCCTTGGCTTTAGAACCCCCTGCTGCCTCCTCTGGTCCAGCTCAGTCACCGGTTTTCTTACCTATCCATCCCTGGACTCTGTGCCAGTCACCGGGCACACCAAGATGAATGAGTCTCAGAATTGACCCTCACAATCATATGGTCTTACATAGGGAGGAAGTTGAGGGGGAGCAGGATATATTAAAATACATTTATTATGATAAATTATATTTGCTAACACAGAGCTATAGGCAAAGTCTTTGGGGACAGAGCCAATAGCAACCAGCTCTGCTTGGGACTGATGGGTAAGATTTCACAGAGGGGCTCACCTCTGAGCTTGGCCTTCGTGGCAAGTAAGACTTTCCCAGGTGGAGAAGGAAGGAAAAGGGTGTTCTAAGCAGAGGGAAGACCATGCATGAGGCCAGAAGATCTGAGAGTCTGGTCTGTGTGGTTGAACAGCTAATCACACAAAGGAGTTTGAACCCTGCCTTCTAGTCTAAAGGCAACAGGTAGTCAGAGTCTGTATTAGACCAACGGTATTAAACCTGATCAGCTTGGAGTCACAGAAGACGACCCTGGAGACAGTACAGGCTGGGCTGGGAAGCGGGTAGGATGGGAGGGAGGGGTGGCGGTTGGGAGGCTGCCGTACTTATTCAAGCAAAAGAGAAAGCCACTTAAGGACAGCACTTAGAGATTTCAGCAATTCTAAAAATAACATTAAAAAAAATAGAAGTTATGTGTACTTATTATACAAAAATTGGAAAACAGGGACAAAAATAGCACAGAAAATAACAAACACCTGTAAAATTTCCTTCCAGTCTTTTTTCTATGCATATATACATACATACATACACACACACACACACACACACACACACACACACACACACACAGAGTACAGATTTTACTATACACAGAGTTCTGAGGTCTTTTTATTGCTTTTTATATCATGAACATTCATACAAGTCATGAAAGTTCTTTGTTACCTGTTTCACTAACAGCATTATATTCAATTGTATGGATTCATGAATTGTAATTTACTTAGTCATTTTCCTATTCTGGGACATTTAGTTTGTGCCAGTGTTTTTACTGCAGTAAACATTTTAATACATAAATTTTTGCACATTCTATTCAATTATCTCTTTAGCATAGGTTCCTAACAATGGAAGTATTGGTCCAAGGCTATGAATGGCTTTAAAATTCCTGAAGCAGACTTTTAAACTGCTCTTTAAAATGGTTTGTGTTATTAGCACCCCACTAATTATGCATAAGCATTGCACCCTTGGGTGCAGACCAGGAGTTCACTCCCTCTTTATCATTTCCTCAAAGTCCACACTCTTTTTCCCAGACTTCCCCAGAAGAGTGATCAGTCAGAGCAGATATGGTGTTTGCTTTAACCTCTTAAAAAGAGCTCATTTCTGAGGTGGGACTAGGCTCATCCCAGAGCAAGGGGAGTGTCACTCATGCTGGGAAGATCAGAACTGGCATTAGAGCATGAGCAATCGTCTGTGACCCAGGATTGCTTTTCCTGTGTCTGGAGCCACCGCCAAGCCTGGATTTCTGGGACAGTCCCTGGGTTTGTCCATTTATTCTTAAAGTATACTCATGCTGGTCAGAGCACAAAATTGCTTCTGTTTGTAAAGCACAGTCTGACATGAATGTCTTCGTGGACACATGTAGAAGTGGGCTGACATGTCTGTTTGCACATGCCAGGTGGAAGTCTGTGCCTAATAGCCACCAGGGATGATTGCACAGTACCTGGCTCATTGCAAACATTTCAGTGCCTATGGTCTCATCTTGGTGTGGTTAGGGAAAAGAGCACAGGTTTCGCAATAAGATACCTACCGGGCTGTGACTTTGGCCAAGTTTATGAATCTCTAAGATCCTTACCTTCCTCCTTTGTGAGATGGGAATGCGTATCCTCATTCTGCAGATAAGGAAACTGAGGCTCAGGGGTAAGTGACTTACCTAAGGTCACAGAGCTGATAGAAAATGGAGCTATCACTATCCAGGGCTATCCCCAGCTCCCACCAGATTTTTAAAATTCCAGCCCTATGAGTCTAAACTTCCATGACATGGAGGCTAGGACTCGCCCTTCAGATTAAGTTCTTCTTACACTTACTTAAATGTCCTTTCTACTACATTATGCTTCCTCACGTTTCCCTCCAAATCTAGTTCTTCGGGAATAAGAAGTAGCTTGAAAATTTTTTGTTGCGTTCTATCTATAATAGGAAGTTCCAACTGTGTCTTTCTTTCTTATTGGGAAGCAAGATGGTTAAGGGGAAGGGATGAAACAAGCAAAGATCGTCTGGACTTAAACCACTTTCTATCCTGAATCTGGCTCCCTTTCCATCTGGATATTAAAGCACTGTCTCCGGAAATGTAATATTTCACATCTAGGTCTGACACTGGGTCTCCTTGAGCTGATTTGTTAAGCACTGGAAAAATAAATAACAGTGCCTCCCACTTGCTTCCTCCTTTTGAAGATGTGTCTGGTCTCCGGGGAGACTTAGCAATGGATGACCTTGCTGGCCTGCCCATCTTCTGAAGAAGGCCCTTAAGTCTAGAGGCAGCATCTTAAGGGCCTTTGTATTCTCTATTTCAGGCCTCCATGAATTTCCTTAATCCAGAAATTAGGAAACACTAAGGAATTTTTTTTTACATGGTTGTTTAAGGGTTATTTAATTCATACCCTGTTACTCAACCTAGCATTTTTTCCCTTGGCTTAAGCCATCTGGTTTGTATTCATTGTGAAACATGATAGCGGGATATTAAGTTTTTCAAAGTACAGGCAAGGAAAGGGGAAAAAGGCTCTGTCTTGCAAAAGTGGTAGCTTTCCCTTCATATCTCATGACCCAAAAATGTAGTTGGAAGCATTTTATCTTTGGCTGGATTGTGATTTACTTGGGTCATTGCATTTGTAGATAAAAGCTGCAAGCTTGAGAGTCTCCGTTGCAACTGGGAACAGAACTTGCTGGGTCCCACATCTCAAAGAAAACTTTAGAGGAAGATCTTTGTCATCTGGATCCCGCATCAAGCACTCACCCTGAAGGGTCACGTCCTGGCCTCTGCATCAGGTGGAAACTTTAAGGTTCATGGGAGTTTGATTCCTAGGGCTGTGAGTTACCTCTAAAAATTCTCTCAGCTAGTGATTCCCTAACTCTCGGGTATAAACTGGTACCATTGGTCCATGATGAAATTTTCATGGTTTCACAGGGAAGGAAAAATGTAGATGATATAATATGTATGGAGTAAGATGATAAAAGTAAAATATTTAGAATGGCGCCTCGCATACTGTTAGCACTCAGTAAATGTTAGCTGAGACAGACAGCTGTCTGTGTACGGTTGTCAACTGCCTTTTTGTTTCTATTATTGTTTTTGTTGCTGAAATGTCATTTCTTTTTAGGAATAATTGTAACAGGATGGTAGTTTACATTTTTGTCTAACGTCCATAGTCAGCAACATTTAAAAAGTGGGCACCTGATTTCGTATCCAAATTTATTTTTGAACTTTCACTGGTCTCTGAAATCTAAAAGTCTGAGAAACGGTAATCTAGGCGCACCTATACTTCGAATCAAATTTTGTCTAAAACATGAATGGATTCCTTTCCCAGTGACCTAAGGCATCTAATCACTTGGGCCTTGCCCCGTCTGTCCACAAGGAATGGCTGTCTCTGGACGGGGAATTGGACTGGCAGCCCACAGGTACCAGGACGCTGTAGACTTCTTTCCAAATGGGACCCTAGTTGCTGAATCCCTCACCCCGCCTTGCTCAGAACTACTCTCTCCCGCTTCAACCACCTGCCTTCCCCTGGCTCATCAGTACCAGCTGGAAGCACTGGAGGCGGGAGCCACATCTCCCTCGGCGACGGCCTCACCAGCGGCGGCAGGCTGACCAGTTATCAGCAGCCCGTTTCCTTCTGTGAGCCAAGCCTAGCAAGCTAAGCCTCACCTTTGCTGAGAATTAACCGTGTGTGCAAAGATGGTGGATGCATCTTTCTGGCTCTATTTATGTCACCCGAGTGAGAATCACATTTTGTGTGCAAAGGTGCATGCATCTTTCTGGCTCTATTTATATCACCCGAGTGAGAATCACATTTTGGGTGTAATATACCACTACTCCATGTGTGACATCTGATGTGCGAGACACTGGGATAATGCTAGGCTCAGCTCTGAGTCCTGCCTAAGCAAAGCGACACGGCTCTTCCCTGAGGTTTAGGACAAGGTGGGTCATTCATTCATTTGTTCAACGAGTACCATGTGTACTATGTGTTAGACACTGCAGGGGATGCAAAGATGGATCAAACCAGGATCATGCCTGAGAAAGCGTACAGTCCAGAAAGTGAATAATTATATTTCTAAGGGTAGAAGGTGATTGGTGACATAATGATAGTTTTGGGAGTTTAGAGCAGACAAAGATTACTTCAACTGAGGGAAATGAGGACGGTCTTAGAGTGAAGGGGGTATGTAGGCCATTGAGCTATCCCAGAGCAAGCCTCTGTCTTTGCATTCAGAGTCCTTCCCTGGAAGGACTTAGGGTGTCTTTGCTCCCTTTAATGCAGTGTGTATTTGGGGACAGGGTTTCAGGAGGCAAGGGTGAGGTAAGAGGGGCAGCAGGGAGATAGGAATTGGACATTGACCCAGTGCCTCCTATCTCCTGGAGACTCGGATGGGCCATCTCATCCTTACTGAATCCAGAACCCTGAAAAGACGGGCCCCTGAACTGGAGGACTAGCCCCATTGGGTTCCATCTTACTTAATTTTTCAACCCCAAGAACCTGATAGTTAACTTATTCCTGAAAGGTTCACGGGAATCCAGAGAAGCCAAACAGGGCTGGAGATGTGGGCTCTGGCCTCAAGGTCAAAATAAGTCAGAAAACTGCAAAGTAGTATGAACATCTAGAAGCAAAGGGAGCTGGAGGGTCCTGCAGATCTGGACTACCGCTGACCTCAGGTCTAAACCTTCCACAAGGCTTTCCAGGGATTGGAGGTGGTTTGCGTTCTTCCTGGGTCCTTATACTAGACCCTCCATGAAGATCAGAACCCCCCAAATTCATAAGTAGGCATGCCATCCTTTTGGATTTATGACATATATTTAAAATATCTTGATGGTGGTGATGGTTTCATGGGTGTATATATATATATGCCAAAACCTAACAAATTATATACCTTAAATATATGCAGTTTATTGTACATCTCAATAAAGCTGTTGGGTTTTTTTTTTGAAGTACTTAGCATTGCTGTGAAATAACCTTCTCAATAACAAAGCCCTCAATAACTCTCACCCTGCACAGATTCGGCTCCCCTGAAGGCCCAATTTAGTACATGGTTATTCTGTAAGGGAGGCCATGCCTGCCAACACAATAAAGATAGCTATGATGGGAGAATGTCCAAGTTTGCATCATTTCTCACCCGAATCCCACTGTCCTCATTCCATCCCTTCACCCAGCATTCTTCTCATTTTCACAGCCTATGAGGCCCAGGCTCAAATCCTCGCTTTCTGTCACTTATTAATTAAGTGACATTGGACAAATTACTTTTCTGAGTTTCAGCACTTTGCTCATCTACAAAATGGAGATGTCTTAAGGTTCTTGTGGAGATAGATTCAGTCTACATACTGGGTCCCTGGCTCATAGCATGGCTTCAGTTAATGATGGTTGTAATAACTGGGGAGAAAGGTTAAAGGAAACAGGAGTGTTTAGTTTGTAAAAGGAGAGAGCAGGATAGGAGACAAACATGAAAGAACGTTCTTCAACTATTTATAAGGAGGATGGGCAGCTATGATGCAGTAGAAATGACATCGGTCGTCTGTCTTGAGGCGAGTCACTGAATCCCTCCCTCAGTGTCCATATGTCAAAGGGGGATTGATCACTACATACTTCAGGGTGTGCTTGTAGTATTACATGAGGTGACGTGTATATGAAAATGTCTAGCACAGTACCCATCACAGATGAATGCTCTTAAAACATCACTTTACAAATTGGAGGGCCCTTTACTTGTAAGATTATGGCAGTCCTAATCTTTGTAGCCTTGGGAGGTGGCAGTTTCAAGCATCTCCAACTGAGAGCAGAAAGTCCCTCCCAGGGTAAGAGCTGTCCTGGAGCGGATGGGGCTCTGCAGTTTCTGAGTACCCTGCGGTGTGTTCCACTGGAGGATGGACAGTCATCTTCCAGAGGGACTTCTGCTGGGTGGGAGGGGGAACAGACCAATGTGTAAAAGTGTTCATAAATTGAATCTTCTGTGTCAGGAAGGCAGGAACTGGGAAGGCTGGGGAAGGGTGGAGGCGGCTCAAATGAGCTGATGCTCCCTGTAATAAATACTATTGACATATGCGCAAACCTTAGAGCAGCCAGCGGGAGCTTGGTAAACTGGAGATAATGGCACGTTCTGTCCTGGGCATGACAGTTTTTGTTTTGAGAGACATGAATGGTTCCCCAGAATTTCCAGACCTCCTCCAAGCACACACACTCAGCCGCCAAGGTGTGTGATCTCCGCGTACCCCCTCCCATGCCCTCTGCCTCGGGGACGGAAAGAAGCCCAGCAGCAACCAGGTATCCTGGTCATGATGAATAGGGGGCACAGGCCAGCATCTTGGGCCCCTTTGCAATCTCTAATTCAGGTGGCTGTATTCCTGCAAACGGTCTTTGAAGATGTGTACATGCTTTAAAATCCTTGGGGTTGCTGAGCCATTGAAAGAGCTTTAGGCTAGGAGCCAGGACACCAGGCTGGCCATGAACTAGCTACATGATCTAAGGAAAGCCACCTGGCCTGTCTGAGGTCAGTTTCTCTCCCTCCGTCTCTCCCTTCCCTCCTGAGAGGTATTTTCCATGGACCAGCAGCCATAGCTGGAAACTTGTTGGAAACACGGAATCTCAGGCTCCACCCCAGACCTACTAAATCAGATCTCGCATTTTAAGAAGGTCCCCAGCTGATTCATAAGCACCTTAAAGTCTGAGAAGCGCTGGCTTAGGTGACCTGAATAGCACATGAACTTACGGCACCAGCTCTGCAGTCAGACTGCCTGGGTTCAAACCCAGACTTCACAGCTCACTAGCTGTGTAACTTTGGCAAGGACTTCACCTCCTCTGTAAAAGGGGATCCTAATAGTATCTACATGGTAGAGTTGTTATGAGGATTAAATGAGATAACATATACAAAGAGCTCTGCACAGAGAAGGGCTCGTTAAATAACTTTTTGCACTTATAAAATGTCTCGGTTGCTATGCACACCACAGAGAAAAAAGGCACATGTTTATTTATCGTCTCTTTACTGAGTACCTATCTCTGTGTCAAGCACTGTGGGGATACAGAAGTCAGTGATACAAAGTCCAGACTCTCGTAGAAACAGACAAGAGACAAGTGCATGAGCAGAGGTAAGAAGAAGACTTCAGACCGTGATAAATGTTAGGGGGAAAATAGAGCAGGGTAATGTGAGGTGATCAGGCCAAGGCTCTGGTTAGAGGGGAGGCTGAGTGGAGCTCAGGGAGGGTCTCACGGAGGAAATATTTGCACTGAAACCTGTAAGGTAAGAGCCAGCCTTGCAAAGGCCAGGAAGAGAGCGCTCCAGGCGAGGGACAGATGTGCAAAAGCCCTGGGATGCGAGCATTTTCAGAGGCAGAGGCCTGGGCAGGTCAGACTGTATGTGGGTCTATTCTAGTGCCAGGGAAAGCACGGGGGGCAGAGCCAGGGAGCTGGGGAAGCAGGGAGACCTGGTGGGGGCACAGGTGAAGCATCAGCTCACAATGCCTGCACGGGGAGGATGGCGACGGATCGTCGGGGTCTGAAGCCTCCCGCTAAGGAGTGCAGCTGAGTCCTCCTGCTGCAGAGTGGGAAGGACCTAGAAATTCTCCCCTCCGATCTCTCCTGGTTCACGGTGACAACTGAGACCCAGAGAGGGAGTTGCCCAAGGTCCTTCTCCACACTGCCTGAGGTAGGTCCCCAAACTGGCCTGTAAACTATGACTGTGTGTTATTTCCAGAGTGAGGCTGAATAACTGTTTCACAACTACTCCCCACCCCCCGCCGTGTCCTCCCTGCCCCCTCTATGCCCCCAGCTGCGCGTCTCCAGGCTCCTGACCCCTCACCCACCCCCTGACACAATATCTTCATCTCACGTGACACGTACTCTTGCTCCACTGTTTGCTGAAGCTCTTACACCTTAATGACTCTCCTTTTCCAAATCCCGCACTTCACTTCCTGTCTGTACCAAACATTCTGGTCTTTAACTACATTCCGTCTGACATCGTTCACCATTTCCTTTTTCCTCTGTCAGTCTGGTCCCCTGATAGGACTTGGATGAGCAAGTATCCAGCACACCACACAGGAGTTGCTTCACAATGGAAATCTGTATCTTCTGATAAAATCCACCCACAGCCAAGCCCTTGGAGCTCCCAGGGAAAACAACATGCACAGTCGAAACTGTTACAAAACCAACCTAGGTCAGAGGCATCTCTCCCTATTATGAGAAAAGCGATGGTTTGATTTCTCGGTGTCAGGGTGGGATTAAAATCACAGCAGAGGGCTTCCCTGGTGACGCAGTGGTTGAGAGCCCGCCTGCCGATGCAGGGGACGCGGGTTCGTGCCCCGGTCCGGGATGATCCCACGTGCCGCGGAGCGGCTGGGCCCGTGAGCCATGGCCGCTGAGCCTGCGAGTCCGGAGCCTGTGCTCCGCAACGGGAGAGGCCACAACGGTGAGAGGCCCGTGTACCGCAAAAAAAAAAAAAAAAAAAAAATCACAGCAGAAATCGGCTTTGTCTGAAACGGCTCTAACTGAGCAGATGAACACATCCATCTCCAGGCCTGCCTGTCATCCCCGCCCTTGAGCTGCCCTTCTTTCAGAGCCCCTACTGAGCACGTGACTTAGAACAGAGAGAAAGCGGACCAATGTGGGTTATGCTTCATTTAGTATGAGGCTGCTCCGCCACCCCAGCCTTACAAATGTCTTTTCCTACCTTGCCTGGTACCTGTGGTTTTCACATGTGACAGTCAGGTTTGAGAGCAAAGAAACTAACAGAAGACGACACACCACCACCATCACTCAAAGGACGGAACACCTGCTTTGACCCAGGTTTACTCTAAGATAAGCCAAGGCCTAGAGGAGCCCGTGAAGCATGTGAGGAGTTGGCCAACCACCTCCTCGCTGGAGCACACGTTCAGTGATAACTTCTATTTACGTCCCAGTGAAGTGCTCGCCATGGGGAAGGAAGGGCCAGGTAGCCGCTGCCGGCTTGCTTGCAAAGCTAGGTTAGGATCCTGCGACGAGGAGCCAGGCGTTGCGCAGGAAACCCTGTAGGTGTGGAGCGCTGCTTGAATAGCCTACTATTCCTTCCATAACTAACTTGGAGAGTCTGCTCTTCGGCGAGCATGGCTCAATTAGGTGCTTTGCCCTCTGTGCTCTCATTTCCCATGTCTCCAGGCCCCAGGGGCATAGGCCGCTGCTGGCCCCAGGCAGACCCTGGGTAATTTGCTGTCGGCCACTGCCCGCTCCAGCCTCGCCCCAGTAAAAGGAAAGGAGAATCCAGGAAACTTCAGAACCTTTATAACGTCATCATTCCAAGGACAGACAGAAAAGCTTAACCACGCATCACTCATGCCCACACAGCACCAAGACACCCTCCAGCCTTCTCACCCCCATGTGCTCAAGTCTGGGACCTTCAACTCTTTTCCTCTCAGCCTATAAGCCTAAGTCTTGAGTGTCAATGGACATCACCTGAGGTTACAGCAGGTGATGGTCCCAGGTCAGGGAACTCAGGTGCACATCTTCCATTTCCCCAACTCCTGCCAAAGGTGCCCGAGGTCCTGCTCTGGAGCTTCTCAGATGTTTCTTATGTTCTGCAGGGAGCTTGCAGATCCTGGTTCAGTGGGTCTGGGTGGGACCTGAGATGCTACATTTCTAGCAAGCTCCCTGTGCTACCCCTGCCGCTCATCTGAGGATCACACTTTGAGTGGTCTACTACTTGGGTGACCAACCAGATGGTTTTCTCAGGACTGTCCTTGTTTTATCATTGAAAATCCTGTGTTCCACGTCCTGAGAAACCTCCCAGTCCTGGGCAGATCAGAACGGTTGATCACTCGAGACAAATCTCAAGCCTTCCCAGAGTTGAAGGCAGCCATATCTGGCGACAAAGCTTATGCATTGCCCCCTCCATGAGCTGGTAATGAGACACTGGAGGATGAGAGCCAGTGAGGAGTCCTGCTGTGGGGTGTTGCTGCCATGCATAGGGAGGCTCATGGTCCAGTGGAGGAAGGGGATGAGCAATGGTTTGGGAGCCAGAAGACCTGACTTCTCCTTTTGATTCTGCTACTAATTAGCTGTATAACACCAGGAAAATGTCTTAACCTCTCTGATCCTTTTCGATAAAATGGAGGCTGACAATACCTGTCTCACAAAGCTGTCGTGAAGATTAAATGCGCTAACATACACATAAGCACTGAGCTGGGAAATAATATTTTTTGAATCCCACCAACACTTTCTGTAATCATTGACTTGTGTTTCCTCTGTTTGCCCTACCTCGGATACCCTAGTGGAGTTAGTGATGTGCAGGGTGAATCCACCAAGACAAAGGAGAAAGAGGGAGGAAGAGGACCTTTGACTCCACGTGCCGGGCAACACAGGAAAGACGAGATGTACAGAGTTCACACTTGCCTGTGCTGCATGTGTGTGTGTGTGTGTGTGTGTGTGTGTCTCACTCTGTCCCTCTCTCTCTGTTTCTCTCTCTCTCTGTCTCTATCTCTGTGTGTCTTTGTCTCTGTGTGTGCATGTCTGTTTCTCTGTCTTTCTTTGTCTCTTTCTGTCTCTTTCTCTGTTTTTTCTGTCTCTCTCTGTCTTGCTCTCTTATCTCTCTCTCTCTCTGCTTCTCTGTCTCTCTCTCATTAAGTACCAGATCCGAGAGCAGCCACACTGGGTCCAGAGAGAGAGAGGGGAAGAGCAAGGGGAAGGTCAGGCTCAGGTGCCAGGCATATGAGGACGGTCACCTGGATTCCTCAGGGCTTGGGAAGCTACAGGACTCCGGGAACAGGGAGGGAGAGGCAGTGGAGCAGAGACGGTGGCTACGGAGAGGTGGCCCCATTTCCGGCTCTCCTCCTCTGAGGATGGAGAGGCCGCAAGGCGGGAGCCTGAACTTTGCTATTGGCTGGAGGGATGGGGGATGGACCTCCAGCCAAGGAAAGCAGATGGAGACCAGGCCTCGGCTAGAAACCCAGACTCTACCCGCCTGGGCCAGGAATCCATTCTAAGTGGGAATTCTAGGTCTGCGGAAATCTGGGACACCCAGTTTAGCCCACACTCTTTGTTGTTCAGGTCAGTGGAAAAAATCAGACATTTTTCTTCCCACCTTGAGGTTTGCCTTTCCTCCCAAATTGAAACAGGAAATACAATTCAACATGTCTTGAATGTGGGTATTGGGCTCACTGGATCTAATTTTGGTCAGGACGGAAGTAGAGGATGCAGAGCCTTGCAGCTCCATCTTAGGCCAAATCCTCAAAGACCACATGGTTGCCTCCCATCCATGTGTCCCCATAGGTATGTCATCCATCTGTCTCTCCACTCCTGTCTTCCCCAGATCATTACTGAAGCAGAAAGAAAACTCAGCTCCAGTCTGTACAGCTGTACAGCCTACGACAGAACACCTGACCTCTTCAGTCTAACTTTTCTGACCCAAAATAGGGATGACAATAATACTGGCCTTGCAGTGGACTTCCCTGGTGGCGCAGTGGTTAAGACTCCGCGTTCCCAATGCAGGGGGCCCGGGTTCGATCCCTGGTCAGGTAACTAGATCCCATATGCATGCCACAACTAAGAGTTTGCACGCCACAACTGGGGAGCCGGTGAGCCACAACTAAAGAGCCGCAACTAAGACCAGTGCAACCAAATAAATAAATAAAATAAAATAAATATTAAAAAAAAATAATACCGATTGTTGTGAGGATACCAGAAATTTCTGGTATGAAAGTCCCTAGCATGATGCCTGCTACATAATAGGTGCTCAATAAAACATTACCTGACAGCAAAAGCAGAAATTAACCAGCCTGTGTTTGCCCAGGCTGGACAGCCCAAGCGGGCACAGGCCTTGGGGAGCGTGTGATGGAGAGGGCAGAGTGGGGAACATAAGTCTGGCCCCCTGTGATTCAGCTTCAGCAACCTGCAGACAGTATGCAGGGCAGCATAAGGAAGGGCGCCTCTTGCCTGGAGCTGAATAACACAAAAAGTTACTCTCCTAGAGCAGTTACAGACAACTGGGGCACAGACAGGGTTTATGCATCTCTTGGGATCCTGGAGCAGGGTGACATTCCCCGAAGGACATCTGGGAACTCATCTGCAGGATGGAGGGGCAGTGGTGACCGGAGCCCTGAAGGCTGGCCCTGCTGGCCTGGTGTCTGCTGGCTTCAAGCAGACCCTCCAAATACATCTGGGCTGAGCCTCTCCCAGCAAGGACAGTCATGGGAATCAGGACAGCCATTTATTAGCTTATTATGTACCAAGCAGGATGCTAAAATTCTTTGTATGCATTGCCTCATTTAATTCTCACAACAAACCTATGAATTGTTAATAGATGTGAGTACTGGTGAGAAAACTAAGGTCAGGAAGGTGAGGTGCCCAAGGTCACACGGTTATAAAGTGGCCCAGCCAGGAGCCCGGGGCTGAGCTCTTACAGAAGTGGCTACGCGGCACATCCACATGGCCGCCTATGTGCTTTCCCCCACTCTTCCCTTGAAGAGTGATTGGAAATAAGTGGAACTGTCACTGGAAGTAATGAGAAGTGACAGAGGCTGGGTTGGAAGGCTTATTGCTCCAAGTCAAAATGATCCCCACAAACCCAAGCCTAAATTTAAACAGTGAAGTCGCAAAGCACTTTCCCTCTCCAGGATTTGACACCCCCTCACCCCCAACCCTCCCAACAAGAAAAGAAGTAAGGTTATGTCAGGGGCTGAGTCTGTTCAATACACCAGATTTCTTCTGGAGCAAAAAGTTCCTTTTCGGCTTGATCCTATTCACTTTCCACATGGACAAATATTACTAAAACCTCAGGTGACCAGACCACCGTTCTTAATTAAGAGATCCAAATTCACTGATGTATTTCTTCCTCTTTTTCTTTTCTTTTCTTTTTTTAAACATCCCATGAGGGACGAGGAACCAGAGGCAGCTATGTAACTGGCAGGTTGTGAGGGAGAACGAACCATAACTTTCAATAGGCAAGGATGTCGGGAGGTCCGATCCTTCCAGAAAGCACCTGGCTGAATGCCCAGGACACACAGCACTGAATCCGTCCCTTCTGATGATGATGGGGGTGATCCATCAAGCCACCAGCTGTTTATTTAGCACCAGCCCCACTAATGTGCAAGTGCTGTGGATGACAGGGGAACATCAGCCACCGTCCTGAAGATGCACGTGGGAAGACACAGCCCATCTCCGTAAGACGGCACAGAATTGAGCTGCTACCTCCCCAGGACTCCTAAAAGCCCTGGTACTTTCCTTGATGACAGTGCTCTCATATATCTGCAATTCCCTGTTTATGACTATGTCGCCCCCCTGGCCTGAGTTCTTAGATGGTGGAAACTGTGTTCCATATCAGTGGCACCTGAGAGCCTAGCACAGGGCCTGAACTACAGAAGGAGCCCCCCTTCTCTAGTTGTTTTGTGAGTGAGGGTGCATGAATGATGTCGAAAATGTCATGGGACACACATGAGAGTCCCTGGAAGCTCCTGAAAGCTGCTGCCGCTCTCCGTGAAATAGAAAGAGCTCAGAGAAGCTGCTCTGTAAATGCCAGCAGGGCCGAGCTTTTCGCTTTTGCGTCCTCGCTCTCTGTTTCTGTGTCTTCCTCTCTTCCTCCCGCTCCTCTTTCTTCTCCCCTGTCGCCTTTCGTGACCTCAACTCTCCAGATCCCCTTGCTGCCTCGCTTCAGAAAAACCTCCCATATTCCACACCGACCTCGGAAGACAGCTGTCCATGTTCCCTTCTCAGTGTGGTCACAAAGGCAGCGGCTTTCTCCCCTGTGTCCCGTGGAAACAAAGTAGCCTTCAGTCTTATCACCAGCAGACTCTGGCCGAGGCTCCACACACAGTGATCCAACCACTGTCACTAACAAAATAAAGGTTGTCTGACTTCAGCATTCTTCCCCATTCTGGTCTATGTGGTGCCAAAGGAAATAAACTTATTTTCCCAGACTCTAGACAGTTAGGAAGCTCAGATAACCAGATTTTTTTTTTTTTTTTTTGGTACCGAATGCATTCTTCTTTGGGAAGAAGTCAAAACTGCTGAAAAGAGGAATTTAACTACAAAAGGCAACATATAGGGTGAGCTGTAGCCAATACACTCACCATCCATAGCCTCAGGACTAATAAGGAGTTCACGCAACCAACCCCAAAGCAAGGCGAGGTCTCCACAACTACGACAGTCTTCTGATTCGTTAGAAGGAACTAGTAACCCATGTACGACATACATAGTAATTCTGGGTTATAAACAATAGACATTAACCCAAACGAACCATTTGTTAACAATCTGAATGGAGTGGGGGGGGAGGGGGTGATAAATGTTCTAACCGAACTTTCCACTGTGGGATTTATCGTTTGGAATCCTGTAAATGAAGCCTTGCTTCAGCCTGATCCTCTCTTCTTGGTGACACAGAAGCCTTGATTTCAGAATAGCTATGTGCCTCCTGATAATTGGAAAGCAAATAGTTTTTGGAATCCAAAACGCTGGGTCGGCGTCCTGGCTCAGCTATTTACTGAGAGGGTAATCTTGAGAAACTCACTTTATTTCTCTAGGCCTCAGTTTATTTACCTGTAAAGTGGCATAATAATGACATTTACTCTCAAAGAGTGATTTGAGAATGAGATAAGGTATGTCGATATATTTTGTAAACTGTGAAACTTTGTACAAACGTTAGCAATAAATTCTACTGCCGTAATAATCCTACCCACATAGTTCTCTCTCAGGCACTACGAGTGAGCTAATAATACACAATTCATATTTCAAAACCCAACCACAAGTTCAAATCCATGCAGGGAAATCATTAAGCTACACACTTAGTGGGTGCACTTTATTGTATGTAAATTATGCCTTAATTTTAAAAACTGAAGGAAATGCTAATGCCTGCAAACAGTTTCATACAACAGACCCTCTACTCAGAAGTCTACCCTGGGTGCCCAGGCTTGGGGTTGTTCTGTAGGTAACTCTGCTCAGGATGAGGTCCTTTTGGTGAGTATTTCAGGTACTAAGCTTCTAGGGCAGAGGTCTCTGGCCATCTACCCTGACCTTGAATGATGCTGCCTGGCTAACAGTGCCCCAGTGCAGACCCAGGATGGAGTCACTACTGCTCTCTTCACATTAGGCAGCCAGCCGTTCTGGATCCATCATCGTGTGCTACCTATTGCCATGAGGGCTCAGTGCCTGAGAGAAGTCAGGTAAGCATGGTAACACCCGTGTGTTCTGATCACAGCCACATCGGGACCAGCCGGAAAATTCTCAGAATTATAAAAAAAAACCCAGAGAATGTTAATGGTATAAGGAAACAAAGAGATAACCTGAGTCTAGTAATCTCGTTTCACAGAGAAAGAAATTGAGGCTCAGGATAATGACTTGCCCAGAATAACCCAGCAAAATTATGAAGGAGCTAGAGCTATTGATTTCCCATTCTATTCCTTGTAGGCACACCTACATCTTTAGGACTTTGGGTATAATCCCTTTTTCCTGAATATACCAGACATTATACAAGGCACTGCAGAAGTTTCCAGGATTTCTAGTTACGATGGCTAAACTGAAATGTTATGACATCGGCCCTATTTTTCAGACAATTTCTCAACATAAAACCAACGGCAATTATTCAGCACTGACTACATTTAACTGAAGCATCTGAAGAGCTGAACTACATGAGCTGAAAAGGAGGGAGAGAGGTTTTCCACTTCGAGAATGTGTGATAGGACAGATTATGGAGCTGGGGGGTCTTGTCTTGGCCCTTCTACTAAGCTACCTGTTTAACTTTAGCCAAATCTCTCTGAAATTTGGTTCTTTCCTCATCATAAAAGAAGGGGTAGGTTTAGATCAAGGATTTAATTGGGTTCCAAGGAACGGTATCAGGAGGTCAATGAACCCCTAGAAGCTATAGGAAAATCTGATGTATATGTGTCTTTTTCTAAGAAGTGGATTCAGGGTTTTCACTGGATTCTCAGAGGGGTCTGGGATTCAAAATTTTAAGAACCACTGATTTAGATAGTGTCTTAGCTTTTCCCCACGTCTGCTAATCTTTGATTCTACCTTTTAAAAATGTCTGTCTAGTTCATCATCATTAGGTACATTTATGAAATATACTCATGTATACTTTGCCCAGCTGAGCAAAAGATAAAAATTGAATGAGACAAGATATGAGCCTACCGGGAATGTATCTATATTATAACCATCACCATTAATGTGGGAAGACGAGGGAAGGACATGGAATCCTGCTGAGACCCGTCATTAAACTACAGGCCAGCGGACCAAGCATTCAAGCACTCCTCAAACTCATTTTTTTGGAAACAAAGCTCCTTCCCCATCCTGGCAAAAGTTTCCATGAATTCTATTGTTAATGTCTGGTACTAACGTACTTGATATATTAAGTTTGTATAACAAATGTATTATCTGGTCTTTGTCCATGTAATGTTCTATGTATAATTTTTTTAAAAACAGTACTCATTGTTTGCATTAATGGACAAGGCAGCACAAAAGCAAACAGTTAAAACTGGGCTCCTCGCAATTGTGTTGTTCCACAGTCAAAGAGTAATAATACTCCAGATCTTTCACCTCTCTTGACCTTAAATGTTCCAAATGTTTCAAATATCCAATTATTTTAACAGATACTTCACAAGCTTTTAGTTTCTGCTAGGTACTAAAAGTGGTACCCAGATGAATGAGGCATGGACCTTACACTCTAACTGGAGTGTTGGGTAAGTATTCAGATCGCTGTAATACAAAGTAGCATAATAGAACGGCTACTGGGATTCAAAGGAAGGAAAAAAGTATATTCCGTTGCTGAAATCATGGACAGGTGTATGGAGGAAGTGGTATTTGAGGTGAGACTTGGAGAGTGAACATGATTTTGATCTGGAGGGTCAACAATCCGTAAGGGTGGAGAGTAAGAGGGCATTTTTGGTGGAGGGATTATCATAAACAAAAGCATAGAGCCAGAAAGAAGCATGGGGCATGGTTTGAGTACAGGAAGTAATCCAGGTTTCTTGGAGAGTTGTTGGGGGGTGAGTTGTGAATGATACTGTGTAAAATCTTTAATATGAGATTGAAGTGTTTATACTTGACATTATAGGCAATGGAGACTACTATAAGTTTATGGAAGAGCAGAGTAAGATCATGGAATCAGAGAGAATGCGAATTCAAAATCCCTCCACCCCCATTCTGCAGTCAAGGAACCCAGAGAGCTTGCCAGATTCCTAATCCAAATTCTTTGCCTTATACCAGCTGTTTCACGAGGTTACTCGGGTAGCAGTATGTAGGAAGGGAAGAGAGAGCTTGGGCAGGAGACCACATGGCAGCTATTACAGAAGTCCAGGAAGAAGTTCAGGTAGGATAATGAGACCTGAGCAACAGGGGAAGGGGAGAGGTGGTGGTCAGAGGAGGGGCTGGGGGAACCCATGAAGTCCCCCTTGTTTCTCCTCCGTGGGGCTCAGAGCATTCCTTTTCATTCACGTCAGAAAGGCAGGACATTTGATTTCACTCACTGGCGGGTCCAGAAAGCAAGGAGTCAACTGGCCCATCCTTGTTCAGACTACGAACTCTTAGCCCTCCTGATTCCCCTTCAATACTGTGCTTTCTCTAGAAAAAAGAGGCCAGAAATCACGCTAGCAGTGGCCAGAAGCCACGCGGGATCTGTTCCTTTCAGGGAGCAGGAGATGATTTTAGGATTCAGGCAACACTGAGGGCTTTCTTTCTGGCTTTCCTAAAGAGTGCCCGTCCAGGCATCCCAGGGCTCAAAACCACTTTGCAAATAAGGCTAATCCAGCCCACAGGAGTGGTTCCCCAGGGGCTGCTGACCCATGCAGGGATTTCAGTTCCTTCAGCGTTGCTCCCCTCAAATGCTGGTCTCTGGCTCTCCAACCTCATCTCAGGTTTTCTGCCCTGTCCCTTGTCCTGACCCTTCAACTCATCTCCTCTGTGACTTCTTACTTGAACAGTTTATTCAATTCAGAGCTGGGATGTCATATGTCATGACAAGGGCATGGATGTGGCAAAAGCTTAATAGTAGGTGAACATCCTATTATTAGGTGAATAGTAGATGAACATCCAGTTATGGAGAATTTCTAAGTCAGTGGTCCACTTTTTCTCTTCTACATGGCATTTGGTTTGTAACAATTTTATAAAGACAGAACCCTCCCAAAAAAGATATCATGAGAGACAACTTCTATGAGAAAGACATCAACCCAACAGATGATAGTCTCACCAGAGGAATGATACACATAGTAGGCACTCAATAAAAAATGGCTAAGGAACCAATGACATCTTTTGATCCATGTCTTGGTCTGTTCCTCTTTCTCATGAACTAAGATGTTAACCATCATCAAAGCCAGCTGATTTCAACTGACCATGCGGGCCAAAGTCACTTTCCACCAGAAACTGTGCCCAAACGGGGCTGGTGTAGAGCAGGTGCTCAAACACTCTTAGCTTTGTTTCCCTTTCCCAGGCTCCTCCCGCGGGGCAGGATCTCGCTGACATCTCCTGCTCCATGAATAGGACTGAACTGGATCTCAATGCAGAGAACATCTTTAAGAGTCCTTCTGTGGTACCGGAAGACTATAACATGGCGGTTTAGCAAGCAAACAACCTGCATTCAAATCCTATCTCTGCCAACTAGGAGTCTACAGCTTTGAGCAAGTTACCTGACCTCTTTACATCTTGTTTTCTTCACCTGTAAAATCGGGGTAATAATAGCGGGTGGCCAACAGGGTTGGCGTGAAGAATAAATGAGTCAACAAGATAACCCATATAACATGCTCAGCATAATAAGTACTCAGTGAGTTCCAGCTGCTTTTAATAAGGCTGCTCTGACGTTTGAGCCTACTGACATCGGGTGGTTGGTGGCTTAGGGGTAGAGGCCAGCAGAGGTGCCATCCAGATATGCCAGCTGTGCTCAGGAGCGGCACTGCAATACTTGGCTGGTATTTACAAGAGCTTAGAAAATCGTGGCTCCTCACCTGCCCTACTTCAGCAATAGTTTAGGTTAATCCACCTCTTTTATTCCTCTAACCTGGGTGAAGAGTTATTGTTGGCCTGAGGCTGGCCTAGGCAGGCATGCATATAGCCTAGTTGGTTTGTAAGGTTTCAAAAAGAGAGACAGAGAGCTCTAGACATCTAATTCAGAGGGAGTTTTTAGTGCCTCTTCACTTTTGTTTGGGGGCTTTTCCATCCATTAGGTCCCTGACAAACTCCTGGTGTTTAAGGCTGTCAGAGCCAGAAGGGACTTAGGAACCATCTCATTTGCTTGTTTGGGAGCGAAGGGAGCTGAAGGCCTGGTAGTGGGTAAGTGGTCCAAGGTCACCCAGCGAGTCAGTTCGAAACCGGGACCAGTTCTCACCTGGCCTTGTCTCCAGGGCAGCGCTCACTTTACCACGCCTGCTGGCTCTTTGGTTTTCTGAACTCAGGCTCACATTCGGTCCTGGCTCTAGGTGTAGCCCACGCTTCCCTGGTGCCTATCATGACTTTTCTTCAGCTCCCCAGTCGGCCTTCCCTGCCCTGGTGCATCTCCCTCCTGTCAGCTCTTGCCCACACATCCTTGATGGGCACTGTCCTGCCCTGTCCTGTAAACTTGCCTGCTTCTAGCCCGGGTGAGTCTATGCCTTAGGGCCTCTGAGGCCTCAGGAGTCCCCAGAAGGGACACGCGGGGCAGCACTTCTCTTGGCTCCAGAGCCTGTTTCCCTCTATTCTCTCCTCCGCTCCATTTTTCTCTGTCTTGATCAGTCTCTCTCAGGCTTGCTGTTCTGCCTCACATCTCTCCTCTTTCCTCTCTCCCTCCCAGCCCTTTCCCTTCCCCTCTTCGTCCCTCCCAGTCTGTCTGCACCTTCCTGGTCCTCCTGGGGCTCTGCCCTTTCCCCTCTCCTGCTTTCCTCTCCCCCTCTCTTCTCCCACTCCCTTTGGCTTACCCTCCAACACATCTGTTTCTAATCTGCGCCCTCCAGGCGCCTGTTTGAAACGAAAAAGCTCCCCCCACCCTCAGGAACCTGGCACAAAAATTCCTGAATAATACCTTCCCTCTCCCAATTCTCCAGTTTCCCCAGATACTCCTGAAACTAAACACCACCCCCAAAAGCACCCGCCACACCAGGCAGTTCTCGGCCAAACTCAACCAGGAAACACCCCAACGCCCAAGGCTGCTCCAGGGCCCAGATGTGCGAGACGTTTTCGATGGCCGACTGGGCGGCCCTCCGCTGCCAGATGTGTTCCTCCCTGGCCGGGAGGCAGGGACACTGGCGTCCGGCTCACTCCGGGGGCCGCGGGGACAACCGTTCGGAGCCCGTATCGCGGCCCGGGTGCGCGACAGTGTGTGCCCGGGGCCACCCACCCTCCCCAGGCACTCACCTAGCCCGAGCAGGACGAGGAGGATCATCCCGATGCCCGGGCGCGGGCTCCTCCCCGCTCAGTCGCTGCTTGGCTCCGGGGCGGGCGGGCTCAGCCGACGGGCCTCGGGCAAGCTGGGCGCGGCGCCTCGGGGTGTGCGCGGGGCGGCTGCAGCCATGTGCCGGCGCGGGAGCGGCCCCGCGCCTCGCGCCCCGCTCCGGGATCCCCGCAACGGGCGCAGAAGGGCTTCCAGCGCTCGCCCTGCCAGCTGGCACTCGGACGGGAGCGGGGACCCGGGTCAGCGAGGAAAAGGCGAGGCAGAAAGACCCTACCGCTTCGTGGAACACTTTTCCCTGTTTGGAAAGAAAAAGGAGTGAAGAAAGAGAGGGGGGGAAAAATAGAGTGAGCTGGAACCACATGGTTGCCTCCCACCGGCAGCCCCTCCCTCCCTCCCTTGCTCGCTCGCTCGCTGCTCCCTCCCTCCCAGCGCTCGGGGCGCGCAGGGCGCCGGCCGGGCAGCCGCGGGGGTCGGGCCCGCGGGGCTCCGCCGGCGGCGGGAGGGAGGAGAGGGGATGCGGCCGCTCGGAGGCCGGTGGTCGCGCCCGGCGCTCAGTGTGGGGTCGACCCTGTAGGAGAGAGCCGGGGACACTTGGCCACGAGCGAGGATGAGGCCTTGTCAGACTCCTCGGTCTCCGTCCTCACTTCGTCCTTCTCTCCACTTCTCTCTCGCATCCTTTTCTCGCTCACACACACTGCTTCCGCACAAATCTGCGCTTTCTCCTCTTGCATCTCCTCTCTCCATTTCTCTCGCGTTCGCATTCTCCTTGCCTCTCCTCTCTCACCTCCTCCCTCCTCTCCTTTCCTTCCTCATTCCTCTTTTCTCCTCTCCTCCGCCCTCTCTGCCACGTTTAGTCGGGGTGAAACTCCAGACCCACCGTGCAGACAGCCCAGCCTGGAAGTGACAGTGGACTGTCAAGCAACGGGTCTGGTCGGGCGCTCCTGACTCCACGGCCTGTTTGGGCTCCACAGCCTTTCCGTCGGCCTTTCACCCTCGCTGTTTCTCCCTCGGCGGTAATCACAGCAGCCCGCGCTCGGATCCGGCCGAGCTAAGCAAGCCATCCCCCCCCCCCCGGGGAGTGGGGTTCACAACTCTGTGGAAAGGAGTCCGTTAGGAAGTCCTGGAGCTGACATCCCTGCACGTGGCCCTGGACAAAACAGGCATCACCTCCTTTCAGAAAAGAAGGCAGAGGGCACGGATTCCCTCCTCCGTGCGAGGGACCCCGCCAAGGAGGCCTGCGGAGGGCCGCCCGCGAGCTCCCGGGTCGGCGCCTGGGGTTGTGTCTACCAGGACCCTGCTGCTCGGCGGTGGCGGGAGGGGACTAGCGAAGGAAAGGGCAGCGACGGCCACGCTCAGGTCTCAACTGTCCTGAGGCTCCGAGAAAGCCTGGACCTGCACTCTCTGGTGCCCGGGCTCTGGACGCCCCTGGAGCGGGGGCTGCTGCTTCAGCCAGACGGAGGCACGACCTGACCCGTGCCCGCGAGGGGAGCTGGGGCCAGCCTTCAGCGGCGGGGCAGGCTGCTCCACCACACTTTCAAGCCCGTTTGTCCAGTCCTCGCTCCAGGGGCCTTAGATGCCGGAGCTGTACGGTCCTTTCTAATTAGCTAGTCTTTTCCGGTGTCATGAAACCAACCCCATCTCATAAGTGAGGAAAGCACAGGCCTGGAGAGGTGACGGCACTCTCACCAGGTCCTTCAGAGGGGTAACAAAAGCAAGGGCTGCTCTTGGGGCTTTGGGATCAGCTGTGAGAGTCCCTTGAGCAGAATTCTGGCATTTTTTCCCTCTCTCCTCGCTCCCCACCCTTTTTTCAATAGCTGTTTATTATGCATCTATTCTGTGCCAGATGCTTTTTTAGGTGTTGAGGACACAAAGTGAGTAGAACTTGGTTACTGACATTTCTTAAACATTTGGAACTAGTATATCTTGGCATCACCTATGGACCAGGAAGTGTATTAATTATTTAATATTTATTGTTTTATTAATTCTTATGATAATGCTAAGGGATAGGCAGTTTTGATTCCATTTTAAAGATGAGGTAACTATAGCCTAGAGAGGTTAAATATCATGCCCCAGATCACAATATATTAAAACTCTTCTATTCCAATATTAATATTCTAATGTATCATTATTATTAAAAATAAAACATTTTAAAAGTCTCTGACTACTTTTTTCCATTTTATACTTCTTGTGTAATAGGAGAAATAGAAATATTCATAACTATAATTCACATATGAATGTGCTGAAAAATGTCAATTCTCTTAAAGGCTGAGGAAGGTAGGAGGGAAACTGTACAGAGAAGGTGACTTTTTGTCATTTCTGTCTTAAAATTTTATTTAATATTTTGATATATTTTCAGACTTAGAGAAAAGTTGCAAAAATAGTACAAAAAATCCTTGTATACACTTCACCCCAGATTTCTACTTTTTATTTCTTTCTAAAAGAGATATTTTTGTAAAAGTTTTAAAGCCCCATCTCTACTCCTCCATCGCTGGTGGCCTTTCTCATGAACCTGGCGACACCATGTATTGAGTGAGGGCTGGTGTGCACATGAAGACAGATGTATGCAGGTGTAAACAGACATGTGTTTAAACCCACATTGCTCAGGCTGAAGATAACAAGATAGCTTCAGCTCCAAGTTGTTAGTCAGTCACCAGCATAGGAAATGCCAATTTCATATGATTTTTGCTGAGATTGGGTCATAAACACTCAGTTTCCCCAGGTCTGAAGTCTTATAGCCAGTATATATTGCGCATAGACTCCTTGGGGAGAGTCCTTGGGTCTCTGGAGATGACTGTCCCTGAATCTGAAGCCCCCTTTCTGTTACTAGGCATCTGTGAGCCAGAAGAGTGCCCCAGGGCCCCTGGGGATGGCTCACAACTCAGAAACACATTGCCTACCTACGCTGTGTCCCACACTGATTGGGCTGGGATCCAAAAAGGTACCGGCAGTCTTTACCCTAAATGGACCTCTCAGTCCAGTGAGAGAGAAAACATCAACATTCAAAATCTTTCCACAACAAACACGAAAAGTTACGTAATTAAGTGACAGAATAAATTATCCTGACAATAAGAAACACTGAGAATTCCAGGAAGGGAGGGAGAACTGTAGGCTGGCGTGGCTGTGAAGGTTCTTTGGGAGAACACTTCTTGAGCCAGGCTTTGGGGAATGGAGAGAACTTCACTAGATGGGAGGACCTGGGGAGGACCACTGGAGGGGGGGCACTCCTGGACAAAGACATGGAGTTAGGAGTAGCTGTAGTGTATGCAGGGGGTATTGAATGGAATGAAATCCATGAAATGAAAAATTGGTGTTGGTGCAAAATGTCTTGGAACAGTTAGCCTGCAGCAAAATTGTGAAGAGTCCTGAATGTGAGGCAAAGGATTCTGGAACTTGTTCTACACCTTCTCCAGACTCACTGAAAAAATTTTAGCAAAATGGACCTTGATGAGAACCATACTTTAAGAGATATAAATTGGCAGTGCCCAGAGGTGACTCCAAGGGCTGGCCAAGGGTGGAGAGCTTTAGTACACTTTCTTATCCATCAAGCTCCCCGGCCCCATGCTTTACTAGAAACAATTACATTTCCTCAACATTTTGTAAAGTGATATGAATATGCAGCTTCGAGACAAGTCCCTGATCCTCCCCACCCTGTGCAGAGTCAGAGAGCCACACTAAATCTCTTCTCTATAGGAATTCCAGAGCCACCACGGGGTATTCGTGAAGCATGGGAAGAAAAACCTGAAGCAGAGAAACTGGTTAGAACCTACTGTGTTAAATGGGGAGATGAGGTGAGGGTGGTAAATCAAACATAGAAGATATTTGGGAGAAAGTTAAGCCAGGTTAAACATCCAGTGGTCATTGTGGGCGGGAGAGGGAGTGGAAGACAAGCGGCACCGAAGATAAGGATAAGTGATCTAATCTATTGTTATATATGCTAAGATTAAAGCTACAATTTATAGACCTTCTAGTACATTCCAGGGATTATAAGTGTCATCAATAAGCCTCACTATACGACATTACAATGAGGACACTAGGGTTCAGAGAGTAAATAAATTGCATATCATTCCATGGTTAGTAAGTGATTGAGCCAAGATTTAAAGTTAGAAGATTGAAAGCCCTCACTGTCTTTTGACGGTAATGCTTCCTAGGAAGTCAAGTAAATTAACTTGTCAGGAAGGGAAAGATCAATTTCATTTGAGACACGGTAACTCGGAGACGATGATAAACCACATCTATCCATTCTCCATCCATCCATCCATTCACTTTTTTATTTTTAGTTTGAATCAAGAATTCAGTAAATCTTGGTTAAGTACCTATGAGGTGCCCAGCACTGGAAGTCAATGATGAACAAAGCAAAAGTTGTCCTTGCTCTCTAGAAGCATATGGTGGGTTAAGGAAGATGGACAGCAAAGAAGCAATCACGAAGCAGAGTGAGAAACAGTCCGTAAGGGAAAGTGCAGAGTGCTATGGAGCTGACGGCAGGACCCTGTACTCAGTGCAGGGGATGTCAAGGAAGCTGCCCTGAGCAGGAGGGGGAGGAGATGTCTCATCTTACAGGACACCTGGGAACCATGGCCCATGTCTTTTCATCTCTTTGCATTCTGGTATCCACCCGTGCCCCATTCTCTCAGAGGAAGACACATTCCTGAGGGCATTTAGGACAAGAAGCTGTGGGATAATGGAAGGAGCTGTGGGCTGCGAGGCAGACAGTTTGGGTTCTGAGTGGCTTTGAATAGGTCACTTGACGTCACGGGGCCTTTTCCTCTTTTCCTGATGCTGTTATGAGGCAGAAATGAGATTCTGGTGAAGGTGCCTAGCACAGCGTGTAACATATTGGAGACTCAGTAAATACCTGTTCCAACTAAAACTTAAGTCAACAGGACCACATTCCCTGCAGTAAAAAAAGAGCCAACTTCTGTCTCATTTCCTTTTTCTATGAAAACAAGGTTATCTTTACATATTCTTTCGTGTCGCACAAGGACATCACTTCTTGCCTTGGCTGTTCAGTGCACTGGTTCTGTGTATGGCTGGATAGTAAGAGGCTCCAGCCGGCTGTCGGGGTCTTGACTGGACAACCCTTACTGAGGCTGTGTCTGAGGAGCCCTGTGTGTTGATGGAGGCTAAGGAATGAGGGGTTCTCACGGAGGAAGAGGAAGCAGCTGTTCTCCCCACCAACGGCCTGGGGGGGGGGCAGAGGTGAGAACGGCTGGCCCTGCTCTACCCCAAACTGCGAGATGACAGTCCCCAGCTTTGATCTGTGTGGTCAGCTGAGGAGGCAGGGATTTGGTGGCGCTCGGGTTTCCTGTAGGACATTTGTCAGTGAAGAAGGGACCTATGCTTCCCTCTGCCTGCCAGGACGCAGGATGCATAGGTCTGTCCTTCAACCCCAGTCCGGTTTTCAGGTGCCAGTGGGAGAGTCAAGAGGCAAGATGAAAAACAGAGAAGGTTTATGTAGCTGCTGAGCCTAAATTACAGTCTGAGTTTTTGCTCTACACACCACCTTCTTCCCCGAGGTCAGCTAGATCTGGGGTTTCCCAGCTCCTCCCCACATCCTACTTTCAATTCCTGCTAAAGTGATGCCCTCAGAGACGTAGTTCAAGCTTTGGAGAAAGACAGGCTGATTTTGAATTCGCGTGGCTCTCCTTACCGTGTCTAACTTGGGCTCGCTCAGCCTCCGTTACTTCGGGTCATCTCTAAGAGTTCTCATGGGTTTTTGAGACGATTACCTGAAACTATATAGAGAAAGCACCTAGCACAGGCACCCTGCTACTCAGCACACAGCAGTTCCCTCTGTTCTCCCTTAACTAATGCAACAGTGCATGCCTCCAGGATCCCTTGTAACCAGGTCTGCAGAGGCTACTTTCACCTCTCAGAGAAGGGGAGAGATAGCATCTCCTTCCTCTAAGGGTGAATTGAAGTCTGGTGACTTCCTTAGAAACACACAGCAAAAGGAGTAGTGAAAGTATCCCTGTGCCGTCTCCCTTTCTCATTCCCCATCTCTGAGTTAAGATGAAAATCAGAAGGCTTTTCCTTGGCTAATAATACTCAGAATGCCCACAAGACAAGCTGTCCTAAGGAAGCCTGTGAGAGAGGAATAAGATGAAGCACTAAATTTCAGATCATTTGATCGAAAAGACTATCAGAGGCATCTAACATCCTTATTTCACTGAAAAGAACTCAAGCTCAGAGAGGAGCAACGACTTGCCTAAAGCCACACAGACAGCTGGTGGCACAGAACTGACCAGAGCCTTAGTCTGATGCCTAGTTCAGTGCTCTTGCCACCATCTCCTACGGGCCTGCTCTGATCACCAGCTAGGCAGGCGAGCAGACCCACGCCTGGCTTCATTCTGCAGCCGGACAGACCTAAGGGATTTTCCTGAGAATCCAGCAGCATGTTTTCCTCTGTAACACATAAGCACATGGCAGAGAACGCAAACGGCCAAACCAGAAGACAGAAATCATTCCTATCTTCCCAGCTTGGGATCGGCCACTTGCTGTCCCCAGCTGCATGAGTTCTCCTGTGCTTTCCATTCATTCAGCCTTAACGGAAGTGTTCCAGCCAGGAGCCCCACATTAGTCCCACCTCTGTGCAGCTGCTGTCTCCACTATCAAGCTGGATGGGTCTTAAGAGTTCCTTTTGGTCGAACTTCCTCACTTTGTTGACTGAGACCCAGCCAGGGAAGAGCTATCTCAGGGTCACACTCAAGTTAGAGGCAGAGCCAAGCTTGAGACCAGTTGCCTAGAGGCCAGCCCATTCTCCTTCCAGCAGGGTGGACGATTATCACAGAGAGTGGCTCTCCCTCTTCCTAAAAGGTCAAGAATGAGAACAGAAAACTACATGGTGTCTGCTGGCAGAAACAGGTGTGACAGGGCCCCAGGAAGAGCTGGGATTTTTTTTTTTTTTCCTACTAATGGTTGAGGCCATCAAAGCCATTGGATAAAACTGAGGACAATATATCCAAAGGCTGAATATGCCACTGGTGTCCTGTGAGGAGCTCATATTTTTGTAGGCTGAGGTACGGGAAGCTGTCAACAGCTGTTTGCAGCTGCTCAGTGACAAGACTGGTGTCTGCAGTGGGCAGGCTAAGGAGCTGGCAGGGGACAAGAACCATCCCCCACCTTCCCGACCACAATACTCGCACAACTGCGTGACACAAACTCGGCCCACTGCCTTGTGTTGTCTCGCATCTCCCCTGACGACACTGTTCCCAGGAGGCGGGGTGAGGTACAAGACGGCTATGGCCTGAAACCACTGTCTGAGAGACAGCCAAGAGTGGTGGACAGAGCACGAAATGTGACATCAGGAGACCAGGACTGAGCACTTCCCGGCACTGTCATTTCCTGAGTTATCTTGAACAAATTATTTAATGTCTCTGAGTCTCAGTTTTTCATCTGAAGAAAATAGGGATGCTACAACATTGTAAATTTTTAAGCTCTTGATGAATGTGAGGGAAGTATTATTAGGAGTATAAATTGCAGGAATTGACACAACCTGATTAGAGCTGGTCATTCTTCTCTGTTCCCCTGTTTCTCAGTTGGAGTAGAGAATCTATGAATCTAGGAGTGTTTAGTGGGTACCCACGGTAGACACAGCACAGCATGCAGAAGAAACAGACCGGGCACAGGACTCAGGGTGGGGCCCTCCCCTCTGACTTCCCCGAAGATGTGTTAAACTCAAAGACAGGGCTGGCAGCCCCCGTTCACTGGCTGCCCAGCCCATTCCCTACACACCTCCACCGTGGAGGCTGAAAAATTAAAGCACCTGCCCAGCCTCCCTTGTCCCAGGGAAGGCCAGGTGACACAGGTCTAGCCAATGAGTCAGGCATAAGAGAATTTTGCTGGGAAGCTTTTGGTAAACACTTGCTTTATAGGATGAGCAACCCAGAATTGGATATTCCCCCTAAGGGGCATCTAGTTTAAAGAGGGATATGTAATTTGCTCTTACATATCTTACATTTATGGTAAGTAACCATAAACCTAAGATAAAGCATAGCCATTGGCCTAAGAAAGGCACAGGTGAAGTGCTATTGAATTTAAAATATCCCTTCCTAATACAGTGATCAGGGACTGCTTCATGGAGAAGGTGGCATTTGAGGCGGGCAGGGCTTGAACAACACGAGGATGGGATATTGAGAAATAGATCCCAGTCCCAACCTCACCAGCCCTGAGCTTCCCCACTATCCTGAGCCATGTTACAGGGAAGCCAACAGTTCTTTCTAGGTGAGGTAATTATAACTCTGGACATGATCAGATATCATTGCATCTTGTATACACAGAGCATTTCCTCTAAAGTCCTTTAAAGATACAGTCTAACTCATCCCTCTGACATGGGCAGGGGTGGATAAAGAATAAAGAAGGAAGCTCACAGACATGAAGTGACGTCCTAAGATTCTAGAGTTGTTTGGGAAGAGAGCCTGCCAATCCCTTTGGCCATCCAATCCTTCTTGGAACTCTGCACCTTCACTTTCATCCATGTAGATGCACACCCTTGCCTATGTGTGCACACACACATCCTCTAGTTATGCAGGGAGGTGCCTCTGTCTAATGTGCATCATATAAAAAATTCTCACTCATAGTGAAGATATAGGAAATCTCTATGAGGAGGGTCAGTATTTCAGTTCATTACCCTTAAGAGCATATCATGGATTTGCTCGTTATTCAAGTGCTTTCCCTGGTGTCCAGTGGAATCAATGCTTCTGTGAATGCCCCTGGCTGGGCTCGGGGCTGGCATGTCAAGTGGAAGCTAGCCTGGTTTCACTAGGACCATTCTTAAACTCCTCCGAATAAACTGCCCTGACAGCCACATGTTTAAAAAGTATCCATCTACACACTCATTAAGATGACTAATATAAAAAAAAACAGAAAATACCAAGTGTTGGTAAAGATGTGGAGAGATAAAAACCCTTGTGCACTATTGCTGAGAATGTAAAATGGTACAGCTACTATGGAAAACAATATGACGACTCCTCAAAAAATTAAACATAGAATTGCCATATGACCCAGCAATTCCACTTCTAGGTATATACTCAAAGGAATTGAAGGCAGGGACTCAAAGGGATATCTGTACACCCATATTTATAGCAGCATCATTTACAATAGCCAAAAGGTGGAAACAACACAAATGTCCAGCCACAGATGAATAACTAAACAAAATATGACATATACATACATGGAATATTATTTGGCCTTAAAATGGAAGGAAATTCTGACACGTGTTACAACATGGATAAACCTTGAAGACATTATGCTGAGTGACATAAACCAATCACAAAGGGATAAATACTGTTTGATTACACTTGCATGAAGTATATATAGACGTCAAAGTCATAGAGACTAAAAGTAGTAGAATGGTGATTTCTGGGGGCAAGGGGGAATGAGGAGTTGGTGTTTGATGGATACAGAGTTTGTTTTGCGAGATGAAAAGAGTTCTAGAGATGGATGGTGGTGATGGTTGTACAACAATGTGAATGTACTTAATGCCACTGAACTGTACACTTCAAAATGGTTAAGTTGATAAATTTCATGTTGTGTGTATTTTACCACAATTAAAAAAATCATTCATCTACAACATCACTTACTTTAAAAAAAATCTGCTCCTAAGCTGTCCAGATCAAACGTGACCTAGTCTATCTTTTGGAGATCATCGTGGTCTAATTCAAAGAGCTAAATCTCGAATCAGAAAACTTAGATTCAAATCTCAATTCTGCCGCTTGTTAGCTGTTTGACCTTATACTTACTGAGCCTCAATTTCCTTGTCTTTGGTCAAATATAACAACATCAGCTTTGACTCCTTCGCTGGGTAGATGTGAAGATCCAACGAGATCATTTATGTGAACGTGCTTAGCAAACCACAGAACACTAAACAAATAACAAAAGAGTTTTTGAGAGAGTAATGAGGTTTTCTCTGGGCCCTATGGTAACATTTTCCAACTTTTCTTGCCAAGAAGTTTCTTCAATCAGACCTAAATTCCTTCCAACACAGCATCGGCCAGGTTGGAAATAGCCTTTCCGTTAGGACATTTCCAAATCCCCGGTTTAGAGATCCTTCCATCTGGTAGGTGTCAAAGGGGACAGAAGGAACCACAAGCAGAACCACGTGGAACCACTAGCTCTTTGGGCCAAGGACAGAATTCTTCTTTAGGTCTGGTCTGGTTTGCAAATTCCTGGCTGTCATAGCAACCCCCAAAGTAAAGGAGGACTGTTTAGCGTCATCTTTGACTGCAGGCCGGGCTGGGAATGCACTCAGGTTGGCCCGAGTAAACAGTGTTCACTGCTAACCACTCTGTGCCTCTCTCTCTGGGTCCAGGGATGGGCGAGGCAGGGAGCTCGTCAACCTCAAGCCCTTTGGCTGCAGAGCTTCCTGCTGGTGTCCCGTTGGCGCTGCCAGGTCCAAAGTGGGGAGGGAGTTTCCAGAAGAGGGGAGGCCCCTGGGAGACGGAATGAACTCCACCATGGAAGCAAAAGTCTGCAGCCTGCGAAGATGTATGTAGATGCCTTGGGGAGAGGACGACTGTTGGCACTTCCGTAGTACTTCAAGTGTCCCTGTTAAGTTCGCAGTTGACCTCTGCTGACCCCTTCAGTCAGGGCTGTTTATCCCAGTGCTAGCGCTGGAGACCTAAAAATGTTGAAGATCTAGCAAATGTTGAAGATCTAACAAATGTAGTCGGCTTCACAACACAAAAAGAAAACTGCAAAAATGAAATTATTAGGCACCTCACTAAACCTATAAAGATGCTACGATGCCATTTTCTTTGTTACATCTATTATAAGATTTTTACCTATTTGAAAATAACTTGCTGGCTAGTTTTTCGTCATTGGCAGAATTCCTGATTATGTGCAGTGATCGCCAAGAAATCACTGCTAGGCCAAATTTCAAAAGTAAAATTATAAAAAAATATTGCGATATTTTCATAGTTTAAAAAGTTAGAGTTTGAGTATATTTTAATATGCTTAATATGGTGCAGTGTGGGGCCAAAAGGCCTGGGAAGGCCCCCAGATGTTTCTGCTTCTCAGTTTGTCTCTCTCACTCTTTTTCTTTCCTCTTTCCTTCTTTCTTCTTCTCTCCCTCTCTCCTTCAACTCTCTCCCCCTTCCTCCTGTCTTCCTTCCTTTTTTCCCTCCGCTCTCCTTCCCGCTCTCTCCCTTCCTTCCTCTCTCTCTCTTTCTCTATTTCTCTCTCTCAGGGGCGCAGGATCATTGGTGCCTGACACTGAAGCAGCATAAAGCAGTGCAGAAGCTCCGTGCGCTCAGACGGCATGTATCCTCACTATAGGAACACAGGCACGCTGCTATCTCTTTGGTCCTCTGGGACTATCTGTCCACTTGTAAAACGAGGTGATACCAGTTGCTTCCAGGAGTTCTGGTGAAAATTAAATTAGGTTAGTAAAAGTGTTTTGCTAAATCTGGTGGTTGTTATGACTAATAGTGATAGCCACCTGCGCTTCACTAGTCATCACACACATCAACATGCCCTCTATCCACTACAGAACATTACTACTCTAAGGTGTGCGGAAACCGTGTCTGTGTTTCTAGTTCTTTCTGTGGCCAGATGAGAAAAGTATCCTGTCTGAAGGTCAATTTCGTTAACCCCGTTAGATTACACTGTTGCTCCACCTCCCTGGGTGATATTCAAAATCACCGTGGAGGCATCAACTAACTCTGGAGATCTTCTGCTGTGTCGTGTCCCTTCTTTAGTTGCTGAGTCATACAGCGGGTTTAGAGACTCTTGGAGGAGGATTCAGGGCAGTTGGGGGGCAACTAGGGGCCCAGAGCTTAAACTCACTTAAACTCACTAGCCAGAATGGAAATACTGCAACATTTAATACTGCACGTGTAATAATGAGCGTACCACCTGAATATGCCTTCTTTGCTCCGATGTAATGTTATTAATTTCTTCATTTATTCAGTCTGTCAATACTTAGAGTTTTTGAGCAGCTTTTTTGTGCAAAGTATTAGGTTAGACACAGGGGAGGAGATTAAAAAGAGTGAAGAAACATACCCCAAAGAAACACATGGTCTCCTAAGAAAGCTATGGCAATAATCAAGTAAGCTCAGTAAGAACAGTGCATGAAAACTGTCCTAAGGAAAGTGTACTCGTCTTGGGAGTCAGGAGCATGATGTCGCATCTGGCTGGTGATCATGGAAGTCTTTGTGGAGAAGGTGACTTTTCAGTTCAGGCCTTGAAGGATGGGTAACATTTCAATACATGAGTAAGAAGTGAGTGGAAGCCCAGATGGAGGAAATGGCAAAGGGCAGAGGCTCAGAGGTTAGGAATGGGAGTGATTTTGAAGGATCCATGAGTGGTAACATTTTGTGGGAGCATAAGAAACATGTGGGTGGATAAGGGTGGAGTTGGGCCAAATCACTTAAAAAATGTCTAGGCTATTCAGTAAGCAAAAGAAACTGTTGAAGGTTTTTGATCTGGAGAGCAAAACAGTCTTTATGAAGAGTGGTCGGATTTTCTTGTGAACACCTTAAAGGAAGGACATGGGACTGGAAGTGGTGGAGGTGAGGGAGGGCATTGGGACCAACTAGAGGTGGAAAGTTAACCTGTAAGGCATTCAGTGTTCCAAGTGAGAGGTAAAGAGGGCTGAGTTGGGACAGAGGCCATGTGCCTGCAAGGAAGAGATGATGAATGTAAATTTTTGAATAGAGCAATGAGACTTGGTGACTGATTAGAGAGAGTATGGAGGATGGGGAGGGATGGAAAGAAGTTAGTCATAGTGTGGATTTTGAGTCTGGGAGTCAAGAGGAATTATGGTTCTAAGCCTAGAGAAAAACACAGAAGCCAGGAGAGGGAGCTGGTTGAGAAAAGAGAACCCAGTGAATTCATTTACGTTGTTTTTGAAAAACATATTCATTTATTTATTTGGTTGCGCCAGGTCTTAGTTGCAGCAAGTGGCTCCTTAGTTGCAGCTCGCCAGCTCCTTAGTTGTGGCATGCAAACTCTTGGTTATGGCATGCATGGGGGTTCTAGTTCCCTGACCAGGGATCAAATCCGGGCCCCCTGCATTGGGAGTGCAGAGTCTTAACCACTGTGCCACCAGGGAAGTCCCCATTTATGTTGAGTTTGAGGA
Source organism: Monodon monoceros (assembly GCF_005190385.1). Lineage (NCBI taxonomy): Eukaryota > Metazoa > Chordata > Mammalia > Artiodactyla > Monodontidae > Monodon > Monodon monoceros. Next base: position 9,560,951 of record NW_021703784.1, on the reverse strand, counting down.
ACCTACAGGACACCTCGTGAGATGGTCACTGGTGCTCTAGCTTGAATTTGGATTGTTAGTTATTTACATCAGGAAAGGGCCGCCAGGCAGAACCAGAGCTGCCCACTGGGAAAAGACTGCTAAACGACAGTGAAAACGAATGAGCAAACAGGGTGGTTAAGGGGGTACTGAGATCTCCAGGTGCCATCAGGGCAAACATTAGGGCAACAGAGCAGTCCACAGTGGAACAGCAGGTTGAATCAAACTTTTAGAGCTATCATCTTCTGGGTCACACTGGCAGCCCCACCAACCTGATGCTAAGTGCTGGCCTGGTGCAGGGGTTCCCACATCTGGCGATGCAGAGTCACAGGGGAGCTTTTAAAATGACATATTCCTGCCTCCCCAACCCCAAGGTGACCAGAGGTGGTGCCTGTATTTTTAAGTTTCACTTTGGATTCTGGTTCTCAGGCATTAGTCTAGTGAGGAGTAGCAGCTCTCATCTCAGAATTGGTCTTAGTTGCTCACTGGCGGGGGGTGGGGGAGGGCTGATCCTGTAGGTGAGAACCTAGGGGTCCTAGTCTTCCCTCCCCCTCCCCCTCCCCCTTCCCTTTTCCCTGCCCCTCTCCTCCTCCTCCGCCCCCCATGTCAGGGAGAAGAGAGCTACTTGGAGAGGCTGCTCCTCAGACTGGCAAGAGTTCCGCAGAGAGGTGCAGGCAGACCCCTGCCAGGGAGCCCCTGCAGAGAAGGGGATCAGCCACCAAAGGATGGAGCAGAGTATAAAACAAGCCAATATAAGCTCCACGAGGTCAGGGATTTCTTAAGGAAAATTTCCAACCTAAAAAGAAGGAGACAGGATAGTGCAAAGAACCCCCAAGTTCCTGACACCCCACTCCAACAATTAGCCACAGCAGCTAATCCGTTTCACCTATTTCGTCTACACCCAGCATTCCCTCCCCAGCCTCCACCATTTTGAAACGAATAAGGAAAGATATTTTACGTGCTCTTCTGATCTCCTATTTTGCAGTCCACCAGCCTCTTTGCTGGTAATAAAAACAAGCTCTGAGGGAAGAAGGGATCAGGGAAGAATTCATCAGCTAACCCCTAATTCCTCTTTGAGACACAAAGAGGCACTCATTAATTTTGTCACCAAGTCGCTGAACAAAATATGCGGCCTCTAGCAAAGGGAAACACACAACACAGTAGCCAGTTAGAAAAGCTACAGTCTGGGGACTTTTCTGGTGGCGCAGTGTTTAAGAATCCGCCTGCTAATGCAGGGGACAAGGGTTCGAGCCCTGGTCCGGGAAGATCCCACATGCCGCGGGGCAACTAAGCCCGTGCACCACACTACTGAGCCTGCATTCTAGAACCCATGAGCCACAACTACTGAAGCCCGCGCACCTAGAACCCGTGCTCCGCAACAAGAGAAGCCACCGCAATGAGAAGCCCGCACACCACAAGGAAGAGCAGGGCCCGCTCGCCGCAACTAGAGAAAGCCCGTGCACAGCAACGAAGACCCAACGCAGCCTAAATAAATAAATTTATTAAAAAAGAAGAAGAAGGGCTGCGGTCTGAATTTACTAGAGTCCTTTCTGGGTTCAGCAGTCTGGTCCTAATCATCAACAAATAATAATTCTGCCCCAGGGGGTGAGGCTCCAGAGAGCAGAAATGTGTGCGTGGTTCAAGGGGCCCTATGCAGTAGGTAGGAGCTGTTGAGTCTGGGTGGTCTCCAAGTCGCAGGTTTCAGACTGCTCTTCCCTCTCATGGAAATAAATCTGTTCTGAGTCTACAGCACTGCCCTTCCCTGCCTTGCCCCCTTCTAGGGCTCCACTTCCACACCCAATAATGGAGCAGAGGAACTGAAGGAGGCAAAAGAATGAGGAATTTGGACCAATTCAAGTAGTCATAAATCTCCCTAAAGAGTCAGTCCTCCAAGAATCAAGAAGGACTTAGGCAGGGCTCATGGGTCGTGGAAGTCTTTGCAAAGAGGAGGGCCTACAGAGAAGGCTGGAAGGAAGCATGGCTGTGGAGTGGAATTACTGCCTAGGGCATGCCCTCTTTTTGGCCCCTTTCCAAGTTCTGGCTCCTGGAGGGCTAAGAGGTCCTCAGTCAAGTGTGGACTCTTCTGTGTGGCGGCCTTTATCACTGAGATGTCATGGACAATATCATAGTAAGGTGCTAATAGTACAGTGCTTTTCAGAGTAGGCTACTTAAGCCTCTTGGGTTATGGGAACCTCAGAATAAATATGGAACATCTTGGTGGAATTCGGTTTTACCAAAGATTTTTTTTTCTCGGTGGGGGGACTATTATTCTTAATATTAAAATAATCTTGGGGGACCTCCCTGGTGGCACAGTGGTTAAGAATCCACCTGCCAATGCAGGGGACACAGGTTCGAGCCCTGGTCCGGGAAGATCCCACATGCCGTGGAGCAACTAAGCCTGTGTGCCACACTACTGACCCTGTGCTCTAGAGCCTGTGAGCCACAATTACTGAAGCCCACGTGCCTAGAGGCCGTGCTCTGCAAGGAGAAGCCACTGCAATGAGAGGCCCACACACCCCCAACGAAGAGTAGCCCCTGCTCGCCGCAACTAGAGAAAGCCTGCAAGCAGCAACGAAGACCCAACACAGCCAATAATAAATAAATAAATAAATTTATTTTAAAAAATAAAGTAAAATAATCTTGGGAATGTGATGGACTAGAACGTAAAATTTTCATGAATTTATGAAGAAAACACAGGAATTTTAAAGAAGTGTCCCAACTGCAGTGGCCTATTTGGAGAGTTATTTTCTTTCTTCTCTTTTTAGAGGTGTTTAGGAAAATTTGACAGGCGCCACCCTGATGTTTCTCGGGATAGGTGAGTTATTATGATGCTGCGGTGTCTGCCCATCAGACACGTCAGCTCGCATCTCCCATCAGCCTGTGAGGCTGGCAGTTTTGTGGTCTCTCGGGATAGGCTCACCCTTTCCTTCCTCTAAGTCTTTGTCCAAACTGTCACTTATGTCTGGGACAACCTCCCACCTCCTGACAGCCACATCACATCTCTTCCTCTCCTTATAATGCTGGTCAAGGTCATTTTTTCCAGAAAGCTTTCCCTAAGTTAAGAGAACTGACTCCCAAAACAGAACCTGAAAGAAGTCCAAGGTTGGGATGCCACAACCCCATCCTGATACTAAATATTTGTATAGTTTTGTATAGGACTTAGTGTATAAAACTGACACACACACATCTTATTTAGTCATCATCGCAACCCTATTTTGTACGAGAATTATGTTTTTAGAAGTTATACTTTGACAGCTCCATATTCCAAGCTCTTTCCATCATAGGCCACCAAGGTCGCTCTGCTCCCCAGTCTGCCAGCTGAGAACGCCCACTAGGTCTGTTTGTGCACTGACATTTATGCCTTATAGGCACATCTGTTAGTTTTTGTTTGTCTTGTTTTTCTTTGTATCCAGTAAATTCTTTTAAAATTGTATTTCCTGATTTTTAAAAATAGACAATACATCTACTTGGTTCAAATTCAAAAAGTTAAAAGGGTATATATATCCTGAAGATTTTACCTCTCACCACTATCCCAGACACCAGGTTTTCCTCCCCAAAGTCAACTTGTGTAACTTCCAGTGTTATTCTCTCCATATACTATCAAGTATGTTTACATATCCTTTTTTTTCCCAATAAATGGTAGCATATTCTACACCGTCTTGCAACTTGCTTTAAGGGCTCCCCACTGTTGTTTATGGCTACATACTATTCCACTGGATAAATCTACCATAATGATTTAACCATTCTCTTATTAACAGATATTTAGATGGTTTCCAATCACTTGTCATAACAGGCAATGACGCGTTGAATAACTACGTGCATATACAATTTTGTACAACTATGAAGGATAAATTCCCAGAAGTGAAATTGGTTGGTCACAGGACATATGTATGTATAGTTTTTGAAGTTCCTGAGGAATTGCTCTCCTTATGGGGAGTTGTATCAATTTACACTCCTGCCAATGAGAGTGCTTGCCAACATGAAAGCAGGTTGTGAAAAGTTTGAACTTTGATAGGAGAGATAGTATCTCATTGCAGTTTTTACTTGTATTTCTTTTATTAATAATGAGGTGAAGCATTTTTTTCATATATTTGACAATAATGTATATACCTTTTGGGGGAACTGTGTGTTCATACCCTCTGTCAATTTTTTTATTGGTTTGTTAGTTTAATATATGTTATAAATATTTTCCCTAGGTTATCTTTTTTTAAACTTTGTTTATGGTGATTTTTCATACATGGACTTTTTATTTGATGTTATTGAATTTGTCAATATTTTATTCTATAGCTTCTAGTGTTGTATCATAGTCAGAAAGGTCTTCCCCAGTTGGGATTATAAAAGAACTCTCCGACGTTTCTTTTGGTAAGTTTACAGTCCCACGTTTCACATATAAATCTCTGATTCATTTGGAGTTTTCTCTGGTGTTAGGTATGAAGTATGGTTTCAGCTTAATCTTTTCCCCAAAATGGTTGTCATATCATCCCTAAGTCAGCTATTCAATAATCTCTTTCTCTACATAAACATCAGCAGACACTAGAATCCCAGCTTGATTATATACCAATTTGCCATATGTATTTGTGGTTTTTAAAAAAATTTTCTATTTCATGATCTGTCTATTCATTGCATGAGTAGACAGATTAATTGTGCAATAAACGAGTAGACAGATTTATATTAATTGTGCATTAATATAAATTGTACAGTTTATATTAATGTAACTTTAGAATACATTTAGTATCTGTTAAAGCTTGCACTCCCATTATATTTCGTTGAAAACATTTTAAGGATATCCTTGTATATTTATTTTTCCATATCAAGTCTAGATTCAGTTTGACTGGTTAGAAAAAAAACTTGGTATTTGTTGAAAGCACATTAAATTTATAGATACGTAAGGGAGAACTGACTTCTTAACAATGCTCTGTCTGACTGCCAAAGAGTACAGTAAGCCTTTTCACTCAGACAAGTTTCCCAGTCAGTTTAGTTTCAGAATTTTGATGTTGTATTCATTTTGCATATTAAGTTTATTCTCAGGTATTTTATTTTTTTGAATCATTATAAAATAGGTCTCTTCTTTCATCATATCTTATGTTTGTTATTTGTATAGATGAAAGTTACTGACTTCTGTGTATAATTGTGTATGAGCCTGCCTACTGAATTCCCTTAACTCTAACTCCTCACACCATGCTCCTAAGGTAGCTAGTTGGTGTCTGAGCGAACCCTCCTGTGCCTTCTTGGAAGTTGGGGCTTCTTAGGGTTTAGTGACAGTTGGTACTAGGAGAGAAAGAGAGTTGATTTCGTTTATCTTTCCAGGATGAACAGTGGATTGTTAATATTGGGTTGACCAAAAAGTTCGTTCGGGTTTTTCGTAAGATCTTAATGGAAAAACCCAAATGAAATTTTTGGCCAACCCAATAATTTCTTCACAGACTGTTTCATTCTCAGGGACTTTTTTGAAAAAATGGATGGTTAAAAGATTGAACGTTCGGGCTTTCCTGGTGGCGCGGTGGTTGAGAGTCCACCTGCCGATGCAGGGTACACGGGTTCGTGCCCCGGTCCGGGAAGATCCCACATGTGGCGGAGCGGCTGGGCCCGTGAGCCATGGCCGCTGAGCCTGCGCGTCCGGAGCCTGTGCTCCGCAACGGGAGAGGCCACAACAGTGAGAGGCCCGCATACCGCAAAAAAAAAAAAAAAGATTGAACGTTCTGCCTGTGCTCTGCCACCGCCACCAGGCTGCTGTCACACACAGTGCACACCTTCTATCATGCGTCAGGCTCAGCCACTTCCCAGGTAAAATGTCCCTGTGATTAATAACGTATTTTCCTAGAAGCCAGGGGTTCCCCTTGAACCATCTTGCTTTGTATATTTTAATTACAATTTAAGTGATTTCTCTACACTGACCATCCTTAGGAAGAAACCCCAGGAATTATCATCAACCACTTAACTTTGTTTCAATTCTGGTCTGCATTTTGTTTGTTTGTGTTTGTTTCCAGCTTTACTGAGACATTATTGACATACAACAATGCACATTTAAGGCGTACAGTGTGATGATTAGGTACACGTATATATTGCAAAATGACGACCACAATAAGGTTAGTTAACACCTCCATCCCCTCATGTAATTAAGATCTGAGTGTGCAGGTGTGGGGATAACATTTAAGATCTACTCTTTTAACAACTTTTATATATATAATACAATAATGTTAATTACAATCACCATGCAGTGCATTAGATCCCCAGACCTTATCTTGTACCTGGGAATTTGTATCCTTTGACCAACTTCTCCCCAATTCCCCCACCGTCCAGCTACTGGCAACCACCATTCTACTCTGAGTTTGCTTTCTTTGAAAGTTGTCTTTTAGTGCCAGGTTTAGGGCTTCCCAATGGCCTGCGGAGACCTGCCTGGGTAAAAAAGCTTGGAAGAGATGACTTTTCCTTTGTCTTAAAACCAGAAATAATTCTCTGGGGAGTAACCAAGCAAGGAAGGGAATTCTCCCCCACCAGGGAGCTAGCCTGGATTTAACCACAAATGGGAATGGAAGGAGTGGGGAGGGTCGGTCCACTGCACAACATGATACAAGTTTCCCACAGGGATCATTTTAGGAGGGCAGAAAGAGACACTGCAGCTCTAAGATCAGGTGGCTTTTAAAAAACCCACAATATTACTGATTACTCTGTTAAGGTTCTAGTTTTAGAATCTCTGGAATTTGACTGGAATTCTAAAGGGTTAAAAAAAATCCTAGCATTTGACCTAAATACCCATTGGAACCCCTCTCTCTGGCATTGTTTAACACCTCAAAATGAAAATACATAAGCTTATTGGGGTTGCTAGAAAAGGGCACAGCAGTTTTTCACACTTCCTTTGCCAGCAAGATAACACTTTAATTTGAGCCCCTTTTTCTTGCCCTAGAGGCAGAGGTCGGGTTACTTGCTGGGGCTCTAGGGCCTCCATTCTTCCTGCTTCTTTGGTGGATTTTAGCATGAGAAAACACAAGAGTGCTTTGACTTCCTATTCTTTTTTCTTTTTTAAAAATATTTATTTATTTATTTTTGGCTGCTGTTGGGTCTTTGTTGCTGCAGGCGGGCTTTCTCTAGTTACAGTGAAGGGGGGCTACTCTTTGTTGCGGTGCATGGGCTTCTCATTGTGGTGGCTTCTCTTGTTGTGGAGCACCAGCTCTAGGTGCACGGGCTTCAGTAGTTGTGGCTCATAGGCTCAGTAGTTGTGGCTCGTGGGTTTCAGTAGTTGTGGCTCGCGGGCTCTAGAGCGCAGGCTCAGCAGTTGTGGCGCATGGGCTTAGTTGCTCCGCAGCATGTGGGATCTTCCCGGACCAGGGATCGAACCCATGTCCCCTGCATCGGCTGGCAGATTCTTAACCACTGCGCCACCAGGCAAGTCCCTATTCTTTTCTCAATGATGCTTTTAGAATCTGGGGTTCACACTGCAGCATCGGGGAGCAAAGTTGGATACAAGGTCTCAAGGCCTCTATCACTTTCTCTTACGTCCTACTCTTTGTTACAAGTCTAAGAGAAAAAAAAATCTAAGTTTAAAAGTTCAAGTAAAACTCCCTTAAGTCTGTGACCTGATTTTCTTCAGCTTGAATCTTGTTAGCTCCTGGATATGGAGTTTTTAGTTCTTCTTTATGGTTTCTTGAACCACGGTGCTGTGACACACCCAGGTGGGAACGTGTTTGCATCCACTGACTGCTGCAAAAAAAAAACCCATGCCAACTAGTCCACCTGGCACCCTCCCACTTATTGTCGCAGCATAATCCCGGTCAAACTACCTAACAAAAGATTTCTGATCCTCTCTTTTTTTCTGGGTTTATTTGCCCCAGCGCTCTGAGACATCCAAGTCACGCCTTTCCGTTTATATTCTTCTGGACCAAAACGTTAGAATATGAAGTAAGAGGGAAGAAAGCCAGCTGGAGCAGCCGGAGTTCTGCAGTGTCTCTGGCCTGGAGCATCGGCACCCCTGTTCTTACTGCTTCTCAGGCCTGAGCCTGAGCCTCTTTGCTTTCCTGGCCACTCCTCTGGGTCAGCTTCATTTAATCCACTTCCTCCTTGCCTGCCTGCTGCCCCACCCTCTGACCTTGTTGCCTGGCTTTGACCTCCAGCCAATTGGTATAACCGGACCTGTGGACCTTGATACTTAAAACTAGACTCACGACAGCTCTTCAAGGTGCCCTGAGAATACACAGCCACGAGGTGCAGGGTGCTGGGGAGACAAAGATGAAATGTGCACCCTGGCCATGAAAAACACAGAGCGCCTCTGCTCTCAGCTCAGTCTGGTCTTTATTGAAAGAGTAAACGCAATTTGGGGTTCCTGTCTCTGAAGGAACCTCACCAAGAATTTAAAGAAACCCCAGAAGAGAGGAGAGGAAGATGACTGACAGCTTATAAAGTGGCCTCTATGTAGAAGATGCAGAAAAACTAGATATACTTTGTCAAAAAACAGCAACCTGAAGGAGAATTGACAGTTTCCTTCCCCTGACTTCTCTGGTTATAGAATCCTCTCAGCTCATTTCCTGATTCTCATTTACAATTATACATAGGTGGTCTTGAAGTGCATTTGGGCACCATGCTGTGCAGAAAAGAGCCTGGTCCTAGGAAAAGGGAGCCTTGGGTTCTGACCCAAGCCATCCTCTCATTGTGTGACCTCATACAAATGCCTCACCTGTCCTATGGGATTCATTTCTTTGGGAAATTTCCCTCCCTATCTCATCAGGATACTGTGAAAACTCGCTGCACATCTCTATGTATATGTGTAGATGTATGTATATGAAAACACACACATACAATAAAATATAAGCACCTTTAAAATTTTAAGCAATACATCCTTAGTTACTATTTACTGAGCACCCCTTATATATTAGCAACTGTTAAGTCTTTTATATATATTACCTCGTAGATCTTCACAGTATTCTTGCAAGGCGGCAACCTCTCCTAGGAAGGCAAAGAGATTTACTCAAGGTCACAGAGAATGTTTCCTGTGTATAGCAGCCAGCTCTGTGCCATGTCCAACAGGTTCTGGATCATCTAGTGATGACTTCAACAGCAGTAATGATGCTTTCCTATCTGGGTATGTCCTTCCTGTGGCACCACCTTCCTATATCTGGAATATTGTCTCCAATTGCAACACAGGGGGTCAAGTCCCTGGACATCTTGAATCTACTGTGTGCTGCTCAAACTGCCTTGGGCTTCATTCCTATCTTGTAATGGGGGTGAGTGACGGGAAGGATTGCTGGTGGGAAGGAGAATCAGGGGGCAGTCTCCTCCCAAGGTGTTATGGACGCTCCTAATACTGTGTTAATGGAATCCTTGCATGCACCAGGCTAAATAAGGGCAAAAGCCACTTATAATTATGATGTGGATTATATTTCCAGGAGTGAAAATCTGCTACAAGGTAGAAGTATCTGTTAGGAGGTGACTGATGTTAGAAAATACGCACCAGCCAATCCTCTGTTGCCAAGGGTCCTGTGAGGCCTTCGTTGGTTGGTACAGAGATGGCACCCATGAGCTATGCCAATTAGGGGAAGTCTTCCAGTGGCTTGATGTCTTGAGCCTCTTTTGGATTGCTTCATCACCTGGCATTCACAAACATTTCCATCTCCACTTCTTACCCTTCCTCTCTCCCCACTCCATGCCTCAGCAAGTGAAATTTACTCTGTTCCAAGTACATGCCCCGGGCTTTCCCACTTTTTCACTTTTGCTCAAATTCTTTGCTCCATCTGGAATGCCCATCTGTCTCTTTCTTTACCAAATTTCTAAATATTACTGATCCTTAAGGCCTTGTGCAAAGTCCTTTTTCTCCATGAAGTCTCCTCTACTCTGTTTTGGCTGGGAATGGTCATAGCACATTCTCTGTTTCTTTTTGGTGGAACATTCCTTCTTTCTTCCTGTAGACATACTTCCTGAAAGCTAAGTTCCTATCAGTCTCATCTTTGTATTCTCAGTCTATAACATGTGACTTTGTATGTAATAGCCATTTATTCATTTACTCAATGAATGAATGAATGAACAAATCTTGAGAGAATGTTGAATTGCGTGTGGTGCTACATTGAAAGATGTGCCAGGGGAATTATATTCATTAATTTATTAAGCACCTACTAGATTTAAGGTCCTCTTCCAAGATTTATTACAAAATTTATTCTGTCTTAGAATTTGTAGTCTCTAACAAAGAAATATGAATAACAAAGAAAAGAGCTCATAGTCTCCCAAGAGAACCATATCAAACCAAAGTCAAAAATAAATGCATGTTATGTGTTGGATGGAGGAAAGGGTAACTGTGATAGAGTTGCAATTAGGGGGAAAAGTTCCAAGGTCTAACAAAAAGGAGGGAAGAAGGAATGAGTAAAAGAAAGGTGAGTTGTGAGAATACAAATTGGCACCATACAGAACATACACATGCTCTCTAAGACCCTACCTGGTAACAGGATGCATTTCATAGACCATCCACTGCAGCCTACAAACATCTACTGAGAAAATACCTTGAGCTACATGTTGGGATTACAAAGATCAAAATGGCATTTCTCCTGACCTTGGGGAGCCACAGTACAAATAAGAGCTGTGATGAGGGTTCTACAAAAGTTTGGAGATGCTCTGGGAGGAGACAGGAAGGACAGGGAGGCAGGTGGGCAGGGGGGCTTCACAGAGGAGACAGCCCTCCAACAAGGTCTGAGTAAGCAGCATGTGAGGGTTCAGGATACAAACTCACAAGTTAGCCTGCCCAGGCAGGAATCAGACTGCTCCAACTGGAATCTGATCTCACCATGAACCACTTGTGTAATTTTGATATGTGACCAAGCCTCAGTTTCCCCATCTGTAAAATGGGATAATTATATTTCCTGTACCACCAGAGTTATGATGAAGATTAAATAAGAAAGATCCCCAGGCCCAGACTGATTCTTTATTCAAGATTTAAGTGAAAATGCCCGCTGGTTCACTAAGGAGTTGATTTTTGCTCAGTTGTTTCTTAAACTTGTAGCCCCAGAAGTCAGCGTCCAATGGAAAGGTTGGCTGGTTAAGCACATAACTTTTCTCTAAAGAATATCAAAATTGGGTTAAGTGATTTTACAGCCTGCTAATCACAGATTCCCAAATTGGCACTTACATGAAATGAAAGCTTATAGATGTATAAAGCAGCCCATGCCTTGAAATGAACAGGCTTATTTTCTAGCATGCTATTGGATGAGGGAGGAGAGAGAGTGAGGGCCTTTATCCAGCTATAGGGACTCTGTCAATTTGGCAGGTTGGTTCTGTGTTTGGAAGATAAGGGACTCCTGAGAGCATTCCTACCCTATGGCATTGTTTATCGGAGAGTGGGTGACTTTTTTCCTTGTATTGTTTTCTTTATAGAACTCACTGGCATCCTACTGCAATGAAAGTGTCTGACTGTTTATTGCAGCCCTGACTCTGGGTTAAGTGAGCAGTGGACCATTAGAACTCGGAAGAATGCACGTACATCTCTAATTTCTGCCTTCAGCAAAATTTCTTTGATATAGACTTTATGATAGCAATTATGTCAAATTATGCCTGTGTAAACAGTAGGATTGAAAGCAGCTAGAGATTAGAGATTATTAAAGTTGTTTCTTAAAGGGGTGAGAATTGTCTTTTCATCTAGTAATAAACTCTTGTCGCAAATGAACATTCTGTATTTCGTTGCTAAGTTTTTCTTCTTTCATCAAGATAAGAGGATAGAGAAGTGACAAGAAAAGAGCAAGAAAAGAAGGAAGTGGGAAAAAGACAGGAGGTGTAGATTGGAAGGGAGGAGTGGAGAGAGGAAAAAAAACATTCAGAAAGAGTGGTTGGGCCTCAAAGTAGCTATGATATCTGAACGATGTTAAGCAGGGCTGAAACATAAGATGCCCATTCAAAAGTTTCCCTCAGTCATTTTGGGAGACCATTCTGGAAGAGCATTTGGGAGATCTTTATTTAGTTCAGGCATTCTTTACACTTAACCCACTCTATCCCATTGCATACACAATCAGTACCAGACACTGTAGTCTGTGAGTTTTCACTAACTTTTTGCATTGAGTAAATCTCAGCTCTCAGGTAGACTGCGGTATCCTGCAGGCAAGGTCCAGGACCTTACACTGAGCTTGTATTCCCTCTGCAGTGCTTCACAACTCTGTCCACACGCGCTCAGACAATGGGGTAAACAGAGGAGGCATCACCTCAGCTGAAGGCACCGCCCTCTGTACCCCACCAGCCACACCGGCCACACCACTCCCAGGGAAGCTCTCTGCCCATGATGCCCAGCATCCCAAGGGAATATTCAGCAAACACTTTTGCCTGGCTTCACCTTCCCATTTCCTGCCAAGCTGTGGCCCTTATCTTCTTCCAAATGTGTAAAGCACTTTCTCTTGGAAACCCTCCCAGACATCGATATATATTAATAAAAATTCTATAGACTGTAATTAGCTTATTTTTAATTATATCTGCATGTTCTTACTGAATTGTCTGTGTTCCAATGAAATTTTATTTATGGACACTGAAATCTGAATCTCATATAACTTTCACATGTCACAAAATATTCATTTGATTTTTCCCAACTATTTAAAAATATAAAAACCATCCTTAATCCTCAGGCTCAACAAAAATAGGTGATGAGCAGAATTTGTCCTGTAGCCTTAATTTGCTGAACCCTGGATTAAGTTATCAATCATATTTACGTTTCCTTCAAAGAAAGGATTAAATTTTATATTGCTTCAGAGCTACTGGAAGAACTCAGCATTGATTATTACTATTTTTCCTTTTTTGAGTTAATATTGTTTAAAGAGCTCAAAATCCCATGTAACTTGAAAGTCAAGCGTGTAAAATATTGAAGTGAGTCTGTCTACATCAAGCAGTCAAGCATTACCAGCAGGACGAAGAGTACGTGGTGTCTGGTGCCTATTCAATTTTGAGTTGGCGCTCTCTCATCAGGCTGCTTGCTCCCCTTACAGATTGTATCTTCCATGCTTCTTAACCTCTCCGTTTCTGGCATGGGTATCGTCACAAAGACACAGGATCAGAACTCCCTCCACTTCACCTTGCATGTGTCCAGTTCTCTTTCCCCCATCTTGGGAGGAGGGTTCCTTTTCTCTGCCTCTACCTCTGCTCCTGGGCACCCCTTTCCTCGGGGACCTTGTTTTATGTGTTGTCTCCGCCTCTTCTACCTTCTACAGTCCCTCCTCCACTGGATCCTTCCCTCAGCATAGGTTTGTGCTGCTTTTGCTTCTCTTTTTTAAAAGAATTCCTCCTTCCCTCCCCCAAAAGCTCACCACTTCCTCCCCTTCTCTTCACATCCAAGCGTTTTGGAAGAAGTCGGCCCATCCTCAGTGGTTTGCTTCTCTGCTTCTGTAACTAGGGATCTTATTTATCCTTGTTTCCATTTATTTATTTCAAGGTAAAAATTGTCTTATTTTCTTTGCTCATAAAAGCAGTATATTTTCATTTAAAAGTTCATACAATATATAAAGAAACTCAAAAATAACAATAACCAATAACTCCAGAATTCAGAAACAGTGGCTGTATGCACTGCTGGGTTCTTCACCAACAGCTGTTTCCCTACATCTTCCTTCCTGGCAAAGTTTGGTGTCTACTTCACCCCACACCAGACCAGTGACATATCTGGTCTTGTTTAAACTTTTTGGTCTCAGGACTACTTTACACTCTTAAAGATTATTGAAAACCCAAAGAGCTTTGGTTTGTGTAGGTTATGTCTGTTAATTTTACTGTATTAGATGTTAAAACAAATTTTTAAATATTTACTAATTCTCTTAAAAATAACAATAATAAATCTGTTGCATATAACATTTTTTTATGAAAAGTAATATATTTTCCAAAACAAAAAAATATTTGGTGAGAAATGTGGCATTATTTTACATTTTCGCAAATCTTTTTAATGTCTGGTTTAATAGACACCTGAACTTTCATATCTGTTTCTGCATTCAATCTGTTGTGATATGTTGTTTTGGTTAAAAAATGTATGAGAAAATGTGGTCTCACAGATAGGTGGTTAGAAAAAGGAAGGGTATTTTAATACTTTTTTTAGGTAATTGTTGATATTCTGATTTGGTACTATATCAAAACTCAAAAAGCGGGATGTAGAGAACAAAATAGTGGTTACCAGTGGTGAGAGGGAAGGAGGAAGGAGAAGGATAAGGGTAGGGAATTAAGAGGTACAAACTACTATGTATAAAATAAGCTACGAGGATATATTGTACAGCAGAGGGAATATAGCCAACATTTTATAATGACTATAAATGGAGTATAACATTTCAGAACTGTGAATCACTATGTTGTACACCTGAAACATATTATACTGTACATCAACTATACCACAATTTAAAAAGAAAAAAAACAGGAATAGAAAAAATACCCTCAAAAAGTGGTAGTTTCATATCTATAAACCTTTTGTATTTTCTGTACACTTGTGAGAGAATGAGAATGAAAAAGGAAAAAAAATCTTAGTATTATAATGAACATAGTTTTGACCTATAGAGGCCTCTGATACGGATCAGGGTCCCACAAGGGTCCCCGGAGTACACTTTGAGAATCACTGGTCTAAACCAGTAATACTGTTCCCTTTACCAGTGGTTTAGGATGGACATGTGACCTGATTCAGACAAACGAGAAATGAAAGGAACTCTTCAATCACTTTGGAAAAGTTTCCTCAAAGGTAAAAACGGTCCCCCAGGAAGACAGAGCTATGCTGCTTCTGCTGGTCAATGTCACGTTTTTGTGTTTGTCTTGGCTTTGCAAGGGGAGGTGCTTAAGGATGGCAGCACAGACACCACACAGCCAGAACTAGCCTTGACTTACTTTGACTCTGGTCTGAGAGTTTTGTGAAATTAATTTTACTTAAGGAAGGAAAACAGGAAGGAACCTTTGGGGGACATCCTTCCAGACTTTTTTCTAAATGTTTATACACGTACATTGATATTAATCTCTGTATTCCTAGCACCTAACTCAGTGTATTGCCTGCTACATCTCAGTGCTTAGTAAATGTCCTTTGAAGGAATAAATAAATGAGCATGTGGTGTTTATTGACTGACAATTACCTCTCAGTCTGTTCTTTGTGAGGATGAAGAAAAGCAGATCCCTCTAAGAATGACATGTTTCCTGGGTGCAATGAGACATATTTAAACAGATATCTGCAAAGAAGGCTATTTTCTCCATTTCTGGATACTAAACACCCCACCTCCCCAGCACTTTGTATCCTGAAGGAATTCAGGCATTTGCCTAACACAACCTGAAGATTTGGAACTTTGCGCTCATGTAGTGATTTATAGTTTACAAAGTGCTTTCATGGTTATTTCAGTTAGTCCTCAAAAGTCAGGTTATGATGGAGTGCTATTAACCCTCCTGCACTGTTGGTGGGAATGTAAATTGGTACAATCACTATGGAGAACAGTATGGAGGTTCCTTAAAAAACTAAAAATAGAACTACCATATGATACAGCAATCCCACTCCTGGGCACATATTCAGAGAAAACCATAATTCGAAAAGATACACGCACCCCAATGTTCATTGCAGCACTGTTTACTATAACCAGGTCATGGAAGCAACCTCAGTGTCCACCAACAGAGCAGTGGATAAAGAAGATGTGGTAATATATACACAATGGAATATTACTCAGCCATAAAAAAGAAAGAAATAATGCCATTTGCAGCAACATGGATGAACCTTGAGATCATCATACTAAGTGAAATAAATCAGAAAAGACAAAAATCATGTTATTACTCATATGCAGAATCTAATTTTTAAAAAAAATGATACAAGTGAACTTATTTACAGAATAGAAAGAGACTCACAGATTTTGAAAACAAGCTTATGGTTACCAGAGGGGAAACGTGGCGGGGAGGAAGGAAGGGATAAATTACGAACTTGGGATTAACATACACACACTACTATATATAAAACAGATAACCAGCAAAGACCCACTGTAGAGCACAGGGAACTCTACTCAACACTTTGTAATAACCTATATGGGTAAAGAATCTGAAAAAGGATGAATATATGTACATGTATAACAATCACTTTGCTGTACACCTGAAACTAACACAACATTGTAAATCAACTCGACTCCAATAAAATTTTTAACAAAAAAATTTTAAAAAGTGGAAACTGGCAATTTACTATTTATATGAATAATGGTAAAGTGAAGAATGTATTGATTCTCCTCTCCCTCCTTCCTTATCAACAAAAGAGAATACATAAAAAATTTACGTGAGGGTGGGAGGGAGGCGCAAGAGGGAGGGGATATGGGGATGTATGTATACGTATACCTGATTCACTTTGTTATACAGCAGAAACTAACACAATATTGTAAAGCAATTATACTCCAATAAAGATGTTAAAAAAATTTTATGTGATATAAAAAGATCAGCTTATAAGCAAAAAGAAAAAAAGAAAAAGATGAGGAAAGGGGGGCCAGGAGAGGTTGAATGGTTCAAAGTTAGACTAGAATTGCAAGTCTAGTGTGCTTAGAGGTTGAGCTCCCAGAAACTCTGTCAACGGCTTTGTCATCATGGGCATCTGTCTGACCACCCCAGGGTGGGAAGGGAAGAGGTACAGAGAAAACTGGCCTTTGTCCCAAGCCCCACACCCTGGGAAGTTCAGTGAGGTGAGCGAGAGTGGCCCTGTGATCTGCCTCAGTTGAATGGCACTAAAATGACAAAACTTTGTTTTGAATGTCTTTACCTGGAGGTGAAATCTTCCACTGGCTGACTGTGATATTAAATATGGACGAGGCCAGGGACATTTCTCACCCGGAGCTCAACGGGAACTGGCAAGTGTCAGATTTGAAATTTATCACTGCAACTCCCAGGCCTCTGCTGACCTGGACTTGAAGGCTCCAGCCTGGAAACAATCCAGAATTAAATGCTGACAACTAACTCAGGGAGAGAAAGTATATAAACCGCCTGAGCAGTAGCAAAGGGACTACGGTCTTTACCTCCACTGTGGGCAAGTAGAAAATAGCCCAGCCGGTGCCCAAGACGGACCTTCTCATCCTGCCCTGCCACTAGTTTGTTATGCAACTCTACGCAGATGGCTGACCCTCTCCAGAACTAGGCTTCTGTATTTTTAAGAAGAATTAGATGGTCTCAAAGAACATAGCATCTGAAAGCATATAAACTACATAAACTTAAGTCCATTTCTTTAAACAGAAAGTCATTTACTCATATAGTAAAAAATGAATTGTGGGTTACACACGTATATTCAAAAAGTTTATAATCTCACAGATGAGATACGTAGGTGTTGAAAACAGTAATTCATACCTGCTGCCTTGGTTCTTACCTAAGCCCTGGATCACTTGGCTGGCCCCACACTAGGCTCTCAGCATCATGCCTGGGCCTGATCTACACACATAAATGCTTTTGAATGACTGAGCATGAATAAGAGTGCCCAGGCTTTATCTCTTGTGGGATAGCCTGATGTAATAGAACAAGACCTGGAGTCCAGTACACCTGGTTTCAATTCCCAGCTGTGTGAGCCTGGGCATGATCTCTGCTACCTCTCCTGTCAAATGGGGTCGGTGAGGAGCGAACATCACTTGCGTGAGTTGTCTGCAGCAGCCCTCAGCCTGAGGCAGGTGCCCGCCATATGGTAGCTGCTGTCTGTAACACGGGGCTGCATAAGGTAAGCACATCAGAGCTTTGGATAGCAGTGAAGATGTAATTATTTCATGTTGGGGTAATCAGGTCAGATTGCTAGGGAGGAGTATTTAAGTAGGGCCTAGAAAGAGGGTCCCCAGTTAGGTCGAGATGGAGAAAGGGAAAAGGGATACAAGTGAAGGACAGCAAAGGCAGGAGGCAGGAAGGTGCAGTGAACGCTGAGGCAGTAGAAGGGAGGATGGTTTGTCTGGACAGAGATGCTACTGAAAAGGGAAAGCGGGGCAGGTTTTTCAGGGTTCCAAGGAACAGAGCATTTGGACTTCATCCTATGGAAAATGGGGAGCCTTTGAGCAGAGATGTGATGGGTTTAAGAAGCTACATTTCTATAGGATGAGTAATAGAAGTTACCAGTAGCTACAACTCAGAGAAAAGATGGGTACAAATTTCAAAGATGGACTTTGAAGCAGGCGTCACTGAAATCATTCTAGGCAGCTGCTATGGCTGATACACTCAGTAACACTAACCTCTAATCAAAGTCTTGGAAGATGGAAATTGGAGTCATCTCGGGTTAGGTGGGGTAGGACAAGATGACTTCAGATACATTTTTCGGGAGGAGGGAAATTCATGGAAGGATTTCTGGCTTTCACTGCTGTGGAGCTGAAATGGATTAGTCATGTTAAGATCTTGAATGTGGACCTACACTCAGAGTCTTCTGGGACCCCAGGTGACAAGACAACTTTCCGTGAAAAAGCAGCATGTTCTTTACCCCTGAGTAACACTGATGTTGAATTACAATCCCTGAGCACAGGTAAAGAAAGATGAGAAAGAAAAGGAAAATGAAGGCACAAGGAAAGAGGGGGGAAAGGGAGAAAAAAGAGGAAGGTGCTGGAGAGAAGAGATAAGAAAGAAAAAAAGTAGGGCAGATCCGGGACAGAGACAGCTCTGCTCACAGTGGTCATGCCCAGCACTGCCCAAGGCGCCTGAGCTGACTGAGCGGAGACGGGAGGCTAAAAGACTATATAGTCAGTTTCATCTTTTTGGCTGTAAACAATTCAAATGGAAAATGTTGGATGAGACTCCACTGGCTCAGTTTGGAGGGAGGAGGTTTATTCATCAGTCTTGGAGCTTTTCCACTTCTGGGGACTGTCACCCATGTCAGAGCCATCTGCACATTTCTGAGGTTTTTTTGTTTGTTTCCTCTTTTTTTCTTTCCCCAAATGCCTTTGCCAGGAAGAATATTTAACACATTTCGATGTAAGAAAGTAGGACACAGAGGAAGAAATTGGGTGTTAGCATCAATTTCTTCCTTTTTCACAAAGCCCAAGTGTTCTTATGGGATCATTAGATCTGTTAAATAATTTACGTCTCATTCATTCATTCTTTTATTCAACGACTATTCAACAAGGACTTGGTACGTACTAGGCACCATACAGGTTACTGTTGGTTGGGCTTCCAGCAGGATCACCTATGCCATAAAGATGAGATCAAGCACTGGACCAAAGACCTGAGAAGATACTGCAAGACGTTCCCTTAGTTACATTTCTGGTAACAAAACAAAATGCAAACAAAACACAAAGCTCACCATCATCAGTTCCTCCTTACAGGGCTCGACAATTCTGCCTTTCTCTGTTTTCTCCTGGTACCACCCATCCTCTTAAGAAGTACTTAAAAGTACTTCTGGGGCCTCCCTGGGGGCGCAGTGGTTGAGAGTCTGCCTGCCAGTGCGGGGGACACGGGTTCGAGCCCTGGTCTGGGAAGATCCCACATGCCGCAGAGCAACCGGGCCCGTGAGCCACAACTACTGAGCCTGCGCGTCTGGAGCCTGTGCTCCGCAACAAGAGAGGCCGCGATAGTGAGAGGCCCACGCACCGCGATGAAGAGTGGCCCCCGCTCGCCGCAACTAGAGAAAGCTCACGCACAGAAACGAAGACCCAACACAGCCAAAAATAAATAAATATTTTTTTAAAAAAGTACTTCTGCTCGAAAGCAGCTGCTGGGTTAAATAATCCCACTTCTTTAGTAGTCAACCTTAAATCATGATTTTCTTTTTGTTTCACTCCACTTTCCATCTTTATAACTCTCTCATTTACAATGGTTGCTTGTTATTAAGTCCTTCCTAGGCATCAGGCCTTTTGTTTTCATTATCTTTAAGACTCACAACAACCTCTTGAAAGAAATGGAGACTCAGCTGGGTTTCATTACTTGCCTAGAACACACAGCTAAAAAGCAGCAGAGTCGGGCTTTGAACCTTCCTCTGTCTGACTTCCAAGAGTGGACTCTTTGCCAGACACAACATGGCCTCCCCCAACCCCGACCTGTGAGTTATTCACCCCCTGCTCTTGCCCTTGCCAAGAAACTAGAGAATTTCAATCAAGAGACTGTACCCCTTGGTTTTCTATTAACAAATGTTTGATTGATTCTAAATGAGCTGTCACTATGCTTTGGAGTGAGAATTACAAGTGGCTCGGCTCCATAAGCAGATTGTAAATCGACAACCACGTGACTCAAGCTGTTACTGTCACAGCAGCTGAGGACGAAGAATATTTAATTATGGAGATGGGGAGGAAGGGGACCAGGTCTCAGGAGGGAGAGTCAGGCGTTCCCAGCCTTATCTAGGCTTCAGGATCAAGAAGCAGTCTTTGTTCTGTCTCTCCAGGTTTTTTTGATTTTTTAAATAAAATCTCCTTAAGCCAAACCTCCTTATTGCATTGAAAAATGGTACGAGTTTGGGTTCTCTAGTTTTCGTGGGAAACAGGAATACTAAAGTGTGAACTCCAATCATCTATGAAAAACACTTGCCTGAGGATCTTGGCTCAGATCTGCAAGCATAACGCATTTCAATAGTTTTTTTCTTATGAGTATCTTGAGGTTGTCTCCCCGAATTAAGTTCCTGAAGCTCACTGGCAGTGGCACCTTGCCCGTGTGAGCATGGTCCTGACACGCCGCAGGTGCAAGAGAGGCGGACAGGTATCCTGTGGGCGGTGGCGCCAGCGCATGGTCGTCCTCATGGGACTCGGCAAGGGGTTCCAGCCATGAGGCTTCGGTCATATCACTTAACGTCTTTACGCTTTGCCGACCTCACCTGTAAGAGAACCACGGTGGTGTCCTCTACCCCTGGGGTCCTGGTACCCGTGACAGCACGGGTGTTGCACCAGTGGACGCCGGCCATAAGGGCGCCTGGTGTGAAGGAGGAAGAAGCCCTTGGGCCAACGCTACCTTTCACGGGCCCGCGGGCGGGGCGGGGGTGGGGGGTGGGTGTGCAGGATCATAAACCGGTGCCCCTTCTCGCGGGAACACACCCTGTGGGGGGAGGGGTGCGGCTGGGGGAGGGGACGCAGGCCGACCTCCACTCCCATTGGCGCCCTCGGCAGAGCCCAGCCCCCACCCGCACCGCTGACCCCTTGAGCGGGCACGTCCCATCCAGTTAGGGTTCCTGCGCTGTTCTTAGAACTTTTTTTTTTACCACATTTCGTCAGCCAGTACTTACTGTTCCCAGTATTATTTACCATATGTTCATCGCTACCCAGGGAAACAGATGAGACTGAAAGGACTTTAAACTTCATATTGTCACCAGCAAACCCATTCACAATTCCCGGGAAGCAAAAATAGAATCTGGGTAATAAAGTCTAACCTTTTCCTTTCCTTTGTGCTCAGTCTAGTTCCGCCTGCTCATAGGGGGCCGCGTGCAGAGGCCGGCCCCCAACACTTCAGAGTCCCTCGTGGGAAATGGTGACGCCCACGCGCCAGCTCCCTGGGCCGTGTGCGAAAGGGCTGCGTGAGACACCACGATTCAAGATGGTGGCGGCGCGCCGAGTGCAGAGACGCTGCCCGCGCCCCCGCTCCCATCTGGAGTCTGCGCAGCAGAGCTGCCCGACCCTACAAGAACCCCGCCCCCTCCCCCTCCCACACAGGACGCTATAAATCAGCCCTGCCCATCACCTGTCCCGGATGCGTGTGCTCTAGAGCCCAAGCTGATACCTCTCCATTCTCTGATCAAAGAATAAAGCTTTCCTTTGTTTTTCAACAGAACTCGGTCTCACTCTATTGGCTTGGATGACACAGGGTTGGAGAGCCCTTGTTGAGGGCCCAACTCAGGAGGGTAGGTAACAAAGTCATTACCAACGAAAGGAACGTGTTGTCCCACCTGTTTGCATCCGGTGTTTGAGAAGATCGTAGCCACTGATGCGAAGTTCCTTATGGCTGGTTTGGGAACAAGAGTGTGCTGGGGGCAGGGGGAGGGTAGACAAGTGGCTGGGGTCCGTGAAACATCACTCAGAGGTCAAGGTTTCGAATGTTTCAGATCTGCCTGAAGAAGCAGATGTGGTGGCAGAGCTCAAGGTCTGGAGTCAGGAAAACCAGGTTCCAACCCTCATGCTTCTGTGATCATGGGCCAGGTCTTCAATGTCCTGTTTCCTCATTTAAAACATCTGGGTTATGATCTCTCTCCTATGTATGTTACAGGGCTTTGAGTTTCAAACAAGATAATTCAAGGAAAAGTGCTGTAAATTCTGCAAGGCACAATTTCTGGGGAAATTGCCCTTTCTCCTCTCAGTGGATTTGTTAGGTTTGCAGAGCAAGAAAGCAGGCTTTCGGGCTGCAAGTGTCATGGGGGCAGGGGCCCGAGCTTCACCTCATCTCTTCAACTTCACGTCATAGCTTCTGTATGGACGTGGGCCTGGCTGGGTGTCATGTGCTGTTGGGCAGCACCTGCTGGACCTCGATGGACCCATGGGGTGAGGGCACACTTTGGGGTGGTCACCCTGCATTGCAGGTAATGCTTAGCTGCCTCTGGTGAAGGCTGGAGAATCCTTTGCCATTGGCCTTGGAGGTAACCTTTGCATTTCTTGTTCTGCCAAAAGAGTGATAGTCGTTGAAACTTATGGTGAATGGGTCATACCTAATACCTAGATTCATGCAAATTCCCAAAAACAACCTTAGGGGAACCTCACCTGAACTCTCAAACCCTCTTCTGTCTTCATGCCAATATGCTCATGTGTTCACAAAGCTGAACCATCACCACAAACCCCTGCAGGAAAAGTATAACAGTCGGGTTACAGAGAAAGTGATTAATAGTTCATTTTCATAAAGTCTGTCTGCGTCCAACACTGAGATGCCAAGAATCTATGACTTCACCTTTTCTTTCCTGATGCACGCCTAAAATGCATGACTGGGCGCAGTTCCACTGGGAAACTAAATAAATCAGGAAGACAGAGTTGCCTGTGGGATGCTGAGAAT
Source organism: Monodon monoceros (assembly GCF_005190385.1). Lineage (NCBI taxonomy): Eukaryota > Metazoa > Chordata > Mammalia > Artiodactyla > Monodontidae > Monodon > Monodon monoceros. Next base: position 9,538,103 of record NW_021703784.1, on the reverse strand, counting down.
TTAGAATTCAAGAGAGCTCCAACTTTGATTTGCCCTTCTTTTTCTTAATGGATGTTCTCTTTAGTTTCCATGGATTTGTGGAATACATATCATTTGTGGTTGAATCTACCAGTTTTTCCTGTAAAGCAAGAAAAGGTTATTATTATTTTTTATTGTAGTAAAAGAGAAGCCCGGAGAAGGTAAGCAATTTGCTTGAGGCCCCCCTCCAACACGTCTGTTTAATCAATGAAATGTGCGGGCCAACAGTGAGGTAGAAGTTGGCAAATGCTTGGCCACCTTCTTCCACTGCCTCCCATCTTCTGGAACCAGTGAATAGGCTGATTGAGCTGTGATGTTAAGAAAAGCCTGGATCAGGCATTCTCTCATGAGGGCGACTTAGCTCCTGGGAAGTGCAATTATGAGTAGAGATGTTGGTTTAAACGTTAGCTTTGGAATAAGAGAAATGCAAACCATTTTTCTTAACTCCAAATTGAGAAACTCTCTGATGATATAGGAACCCTCATGTAGAATATCCAAGTACGAATGGCAATGCAATGATGAATTGCTCTTTTTCACAATGGTCTAAGAGTGAGAAACAATGCACTAGGAACAAGAGTTTAAGTAGGAGGGGACCAGGAAGAAATCCTTGGACACAAGTGGTCTGATCTACGTGGTGGCTTGTAAGTCCTGCCTTTTGTCCTGAATTTTAATTTCTTTTGAACTTCATTGTATGGGCCACACACTGCGCTGAGCAAGCACCTCCTCTGCCCAGAACAAGCTTTCACCTGAGCTGGAGCAGCTCAGACTGTTAACTCCCCCTGGCTCTGACCACTCCAGCACCACACGTTCCCACGGAAGGTGCTTGTGTTCACACGGGGCCTGAGCTTGATCTACCCGTGGAACCATCTTGTAGGAAAGATTGCCCAGTTGGGACTTTGGGTGTTTGGTAACTGACCTTCTTTGCCTTGGCTTCTGTACCAATGTTTCTCGACTGGGAGCGATTTTGCCCCCCTAGAGGACATTTGGCAATGTCTGGAGACATTTTAGTTGTCCCAACTGGAGTTGTTACTGGCGTCTAGTGGGTAGAGGCCAGGGATGCTAAACATACTATCATGCGCAGAACAGTCCCCCACAGGAATGATTGCGCCCCAAATCTCGAGAGCGTCAAGCTTGAGCAACCCTGTCCTGGACCAGTTGAACCTTACATGCTTTTCTAAAACAAGCAAAGTGTAGTAGGGTTACAGCGCAGTCTGTACCACACTGGTTTTAGTCTCGTAAAAGAAGACCTGCCTACCTCTGTTTTGATAATCCTGCTGTATAAAAAACAACCAGAGAACCTCAGTGACATAACACAATAAACTTTGACTTTTGCTCCTGAGGCTAGAGGTCAGCTGGGCAGTTCTGCTAATCTGGGCCTGGCCTGGCTGACCTTAATGAGCCCACTCAGGTCTCTGCAGTCAGCTGCTGCTTTGGCTGGGAGCTGGCTGGTTTAGGAGGGGTTCGCTCTTATGCCTGATGGTTGGTGAACTGTCAGCTGCGGTGACAAGGGTGACTGGACCCCGTGGCATGTCGTCATCCAGGGAGCTAGCCCAGACGAGAGAGAGAAGATATGCGAGGCCTCTTGAGGTCAAGGCTTGGAACCAGCACATCACTCCTGATGACTCTATTAGCCAAAGGGAGTTCCAAGATTCAAGGCACGAGAAACAGACTCTACCTTCTCATGGGAGGAGCTGCAATGTCAGTTGCAAAGGGCAGGGATGCAGGGAGGAGTGAAAAATTGCGGACGTTTTTGCAACCAATCTACCTTACGCTTCTTCTCCAATTCTAATTTACACGTATCCTTCAAAATCTGGTCGAGCAGTGCCTTCCCCGGGAAGGTTTATCTAACCCCTCCTCTGTCCTCTTATGGAATCTGGGCTGACAGCTCTCACAGCTCTCTTCATACTGTGGCACCGTCACGGCATGGCCACTGGCCGGCCCCCACTCCACCCAAAGGCATCTTGTGCTCCCTGCCTTCAAAGGATCATGAATGAGCGAGTCGTTTTCTTTCTCTGTATGTGGCCTAAATGTTTGGTAAACCTGGCTGTAGAGCATGAGAGCTTGAATTATGGAGTGAGAATGCCTCTGTTCCAGTCCTATCTTTGCCTCTTACTACGTCCAGCCAAGCAACTAATTAATCTATTTCTCCGTACAGTATGAAACAGCACATCCTCCAGGGGCTTGGGAGGACAAAATGAGAGAATACAGGACAAGTGCTTGGAAGAGTGGCTGGCCCACAGCAATCCTCAGTAACGGTAGCTTTTGTTATTTTGGATGTCTCTTCCACCATTTCAACCCGGCCCCTAGTGCATTCATTAATTCACCACTTACATGCAGATGCCGCACTCCCGTGCTCCTCCTTGCACAGGAAGTGGACGACATATGTCACCGGCCAAGTGACTCCTCGGTGGTTGAATTCATTTTGTTTCTATGGGTGGTGCTGCATTCCCTTCAGTCGCTGGAAGAGATTATTATTTCCTCCTTCTGAGGTCACTGGAGCTGAGAAAGTCAACTCGCCACCAGGGATATGCTGTGCTCCCAGGGGAAAGGAGTCCTACATGTCCGGCTCCTACGTCGCCTGACTCATCCTGGGGACGTTGGCGGCTGCTGGATTCCTATAGATCACAGGGATAATGAAGAGAGCCACGTGGACAAGCTCAAGGGCTGAATTTGGTGTTGCTGTAACGCTTTGGGAACTGTTAAAATAAGACACGTACAATTTCAGACAGACTTTTAAATGACAGCTTAAAAACAGCTTCTTCTGCCATGGGCTGGCTCTGTGGATTTTATAACCGTAAAAAATTAGAAGCAGCCTCATGAATAATTCAGTGACTCAGTTCTGGGAGTTGCAACGCCCCTCACTGGGTGACTATGTCTATCGCTTTTAATACCTGGCGAATTGGCCCTGGTGTCTCTCACTTGGCGGATCTCTGCAGAAACGGAATCGGGTAGGAGAACCGCATCACCAGCTTCTGCCCCCTCCCAAGCTGCCGAGTCAGGTGGCTCTTGCCTGGCCTTGAAATTGTTCTCCTTTGTAAAGCCTTCAGGTTAGAACTGAACACTTCTAAAACACTCGCAAGAGATTCTCAGTGGCTGGAAGAAGCCTAATTGTGAAAGGAGAAATTGGGGCAAAGCCAGCCGAAAATAAAGTTTGCATCTTGATGGGCCGTCTCAGGGAATTTACTGAAACATTACCTCTACTAATCACCTATGTCCATACTAGTATTTTTAGTCTCTAAAATACTTTTGTGTTATACAGTCAGAAAATTATAATTTAGCACTGATTATCCTGGCTTTTAAAGTATATTTAGGGAGTTCTCTAGCAGTCCAGTGGTTAGGACTCCGAGCTTCCACTGCAGGGGGTTCAATCCCTGGTCAGGAAACTAAGAGCCCACAGGCCAGGTGGCGAGGCCAAAAAAAAACTAAATTAAAAAAAAAAAGTATATTTAAACATTTCCATATGAGTTGGTCTTGCTTTCAAAGTAGGTATTTAACTTTTTGAGGTCACGGGCCATGTTTTAAATTTGTTCTGTTGTTTTTTTTTTCCACACTCCCCGGCATCAAGTTGGACCCATATCACTTGACTCCTACTGATCAGTTCTCACAAACAAGTAACCCACACATTTGATTCATTTGATTGTTTTTGGGTTTTGTGTTGCCTTAGTGCAACATTGTAAAAGGCGACATAATTAGATAGATGTCACCTGGGTGTCATACTTAAGCAGCCTGGCATGGATGTTATCTGACCTAGCTGCTTCATATGTTTCTGTGCCTCCACTAGGAATTTGAGTCTCCACCACTGCTCGAAGCTCATGTGCTCGAAAGTTTCCCTCCATTCCCCATTCCCCACCCCCCATCTAAGCCCTGCTCTTACTTCTTAACTCTAGTTCCACCTCTTCCATGAGGTCTTCCTGATGTGACATCCACAAGGGTCTCTCCCACCTCTGAGCTCCACCAGCACCTGCCGTCAATGTATTGATACTTAATTCGGTAGCTCCTACATATACCCTGGTGTTTTTGCTCTTCTCTGCAGGTATTTGTCCTCTCTTGCCAATTACATTCTAGATCCTTTTCGAGCAGATTCTAATACCACTTTGTAGGCCCCATGGTGTCCCGTACAGAGCAGGTGCTAAATATGTATCTGTAGGCAAGTGAGACGGATGTTCTCAGGGACTGGTTCTTTTTTTTTTTTTGAAACAGTTATTTTTTATGGGCACTTTTCTGGGCAGACTTGACCAATCTTATGGCCACACTGCTTGTGCAAATCTCCATTTAGTGTTTGATGACAATCATGGATCTCTTTTTACTTTTTGTCCTTTATAATCATTGTCAAAGATAGGTTAAGCCTCTAAGACACATCCAAACCTTGACACTTTCCCTTTCTCCTCTCCAAAAGACTCTGTTAAGCGTCTGTCTGCTTTTTCTTAAGCTAGCTAGATGTTTTCCTGAATTAGTTTAAGCACAGGAGACAAACTGCAGCAAGAATGGTATTAGACACATCCAGTAGTGTCATGTTCCTTAACAGATAATTATCCAGCACCTACTCTGTGCACTGCATTGAGTAAACCTGACTGGCAATTCACGACTCTTTAAGGAGCTTTCAGTCTAGCTGGAGAAATACTACAGACATGCATGAAATACATGTAAAACTCAAGACCCTATGTACAGTGCTAAAACGTCAGTAAGTGCTGTGAATTCCAAGGAGGGCAAAGTCTAAAGAGTAAGGAAAATGTTTCAGGAGGAGGCAGATTAGTTCTGGGCCGTGAGCACGCGTAGAATTTGCAGAGGTGAAACTGAGCCGGGAAGATACACCAAGAGAAGGGGGACAATTCTGTAGTGAGAAGACCTGAAGTTTTAGAGTCACAGATAAGCCAACACTTACTATCAAACCACAAGTTTCTGAATCTCATTCCTTCCTTGAAAAAGACCTTGTGACACTGTCATGGGGATTCAACGGACAGAATATGAAGATGTCTGTGTAGCGACTGCTGCACAGCAGGTGAGCGATACTTGCTTGTTAGCTTTATAGCAACTGTCAAAAGCGGTCAGAGCGGGCTTCCCTGGTGGCGCAGTGGTTGAGAGTCCGCCTGCCGACGTAGGAGATGCGGGTTCGTGCCCCGATCAGGGAGGATCCCACATGCCTCGGAGCGGGTGGGCCCGTGGGCCACGGCCGCTGGGCTCCGCAACGGGAGGGGTCTCTGCGGTGAGAGGCCCGCGTACCGCAAAGAAAAAAAAAAAAAAAAAGTGGTCAGAGTAAGTCTGTGGGGCAGGAAATAGGACTGTCTAATTGAAACACAAGGGAGTGATGAGACATGATGGGGGAGAGCTAGGTTCCCTGTAGGACACCTGTTGGAGGGCTGAGATGTCTGGATAAGGGTTTGGGCTTTAAGGAATAGGCTGCGATGCACAGGGCAGCGGTGATGATTTTTTAGCAGATTTTGCAAGTTGTTAATTTGGAGAGTACACATGCAGAAGCACCGGAAGTAGTGGGCGGCAGGAGAGGGCTGAGTCTCTGACTCTACTCATTATACTCATGTGAGTGACGTTTTGTCTCCAACGATTTGAGAAATACTTATGTCAAAGCAAGACTTCTAAAATAAGAAAAGCCTGAAATACTAAAATCCTGAAATCCAAAAAGATCTAAATATGAAATACTAAATTTAAAATACTGAAAGTCCATCAGTTCCCTTCCACCACTCTCCAGAGCCAGCAATTCTGAGCTGTTCCTCTTGGAACCATTCAACTGTTTTGTATTCCAGAACCCCGGCATGATAGTGATTCTCTAATTTTGCCAAGTTGGAATCAATTCTAGGCAAAAGTACCGATTGACAGCTGAAGTTTTCTCTGGCTCATCAGCTCTTAAACAAGTAATATATTTTCTATATATTATTTATATTTATAGTTATTGTTCGTGAACTGGTCAGACCGGCCCCTAGGCTTTGCCAGTGCTGTGCAGCTGCTGTTCTCAAGTAACAATGGAATGTAGTCATTTTCCTGAACAGAACTGAATGGCTAATAAGCCAGTTTGGTTAATGGAGAGGTGGTGAGGAAGGCGAATAAGGGAAGCATTTTAAAATTTATATGCATTCTGCTGTATTAATTTATTGTTGTCAATCTTAAACAATAACCCCAAACTATGTTTATAGATCAGAGGAAATTAATGAACTTTACCTTTGTTCAACTTTTTAAAAAGTAGCCCTTTGGCCCAAGCAGCATGACAGACCAAGTGGCAAAAGAGGAGAAAGAAGCCTTATAATCAGAAGGTGTATCTGAGTTGAGGTCTGAGTTGAAAAACTGCCTATTAGTCTGAAGAGTCTAGCAGAGTTGTCAGAAGGCTTTCCACACCCAGCTGGTCAGAGCTGTTTCAGATCATTCTACTGCCAAGAAGCTCCTATGATTCCTAGCTTGGTCCCCTTTATAGAAGGTCATGCCTTCCTAACCTAAGAAATGAATACAAGTAGACAGAAAGGGTGCTTACCCAGCTGCAATATTGTTGTATGACACTTAACATTGACTTCGAAAGGAGCAGGGCATCGTCCTATCGGAGAACTGATGCATCCCCCTGAAGAGTCTATAGGGGTCTTAACTCTTCACTATTATTATACGTCACTCCAAGAGATTCTGAGACGACTTGGTACAGGCAGATTTATCTTGGATGCACTTAAGTGTGGATCATGTAAACAAGGCTTGATATCTTTAATGAAAGCCCCAGTCAAAGTTGGGTGGATTGATTGAGGGCCTACTGCATACCCAGCCTGTGCTGAGTACAGAGGATATGAAGACAAATGGTCCACAATTCCTACTCTTAGGAGTTGTGACAAGTCATGAGGCAGACGCGCCGAAGCATTGCTTTTAGTAATTAACATTATCTCAAGGCAGCCTATGCATATACTAGATGAGTGGTACAGTCAGCGCCATTGGATTTTGAGAGGGAAGCTCAGAAGTGCGTTTAGGGGCAGAGGTTATGTATCAATTTGACTGGAGCTGCGGGCTCAGAGAGGAGTGAAAGGGGTAGCATTGGCATGGGGTTTGCAGCTGAATTGTGGGGACTTTGACAGCCAAGAGCACTTGGGCTTCACAGGCAACTAAGAGCCATGGAAAGTCTTTGACCTGGAGCATCAAATTGCCTTTAATTTAGGAAGATAAACCTGGTAGCAGTGTGTTGCATAAGGCAGAGTCAGGGCAACACGTCCATAGGAGAGCTGGAATGCCTTAGATGGCAGCTGGCAGAGAATAAGCTGGGATGGGACTAGAAAAAGGCATGTGAGCGGAATCGTGAAGAAAGAAGCAGTTCTTGGGCTTGCTTCCTGCCCGGTTGGATTGCAGTTACTGTCTTAGTTCAGGATCTTATAACAAGATACCATAGACTGAGGGCCTTAAACAACAAACATTTATTTCTCACAGTTCTGAAGGCAGGGCAGTCCAAGATCAAGGTGCCAGCAGATCTTGTGTCTGGTGGGGCATGCTTCCTGATTTGTGGATGACTGTCTTCTCACTGTATCCTCACATGCCTGAAAGAAAAATCATTTCTCTTGTGTTTCTTCTTCTAAGGACACTGATCCCATTCATAAGGACTCCACCCTCATGACCTAATTCCTTCCCAAAGGTCCCACCTCCAAATACCACCACAATGAGGGGCCAGGATTTCAACATGTGAATTTTGAGGGGGTATAAACATTCAGTCCACATAACAGTTACCAAAATTATTAATATATTTATAATACTACTGATTTAATTGCAAGTTTCTTGAAGGTAATGCCTTGTATGCAGAGGGGGCTCTGTTGGTTGAATTAAACTGTGTATAACCTAATACACAATTAGGTTGAAATCAAGTTAATGTTGAAATCAGATTTTTTCACACTGATTATTGCTATTAATGAAAATCTGTTTAGCTGCTAAGACATACCAACTATAAGTCTGTTTTGGATATCAAGATTATTTTACGCTAAAGGTATATTTCTTGACAGTGCATTACTTTGAATAGAAACACTAAACCCCCTACCCCAAACACACACAATCAAAAGTCTCAGAATCAAAATGCTTACCATTTGCTTAATGAAACAGAAAGGGAATGCCTAAGGAAGAAAACACTTCCATTTGAGGCAGAAACCTAAAAGCTCTGAGGGGCGTTATTCAGTTTCTTGGGCATTTAAGCATTTCGTCACATTTTGTTTTTCCACTTTTTAAATTCATCAAGCCTCCAGCTTGGGGATTTCTGATCTGTAAAAAGTTTTTTAACAAACTTCCTTAACACCCTTTTATATGACTACCGCTTCTTCTCAGAATGCAAAAATAGAAACTACTTTCTATTCTGAATAATGTATAGTGTTCTGCTCTATGAGGCAGTTATGGCTGGGGGACCTACTTCATCTAAGCGTCAGCGAGCTCTTTCTTAGTCTGGCCCTCTCTTCCAAGAGCTGTGTATTTCACGGGGCACTGGGGTAACCTCAGATCCACTGCTGATACTAATTGTGACGGCAAAACTTTCTTATACTGTCTGCTTTTTCACTTTTGTTCACAAACTGCATGTTTTTACACTTTAGTTCATTTTGGATCATCCAGTTTTCATGTAGGAAATAGAATATTCGGCATGATCTTTGAAGCCAGATCACATCCGGACTCAATACTTTGTAGGTGCGTGGCATTGATCAAATACTTCTGGAGCCTTTGTTTTGTCATTTGAACGTGGGGATAATAATCCCTACTTTCCTAGAATTTGTGCAGATTAAGTAAAATGAGATAATGAAGGTAAAGCAACCAGCATACAGTAATCTCAGTAAACATTAGTTTCTTTTCCTTATTTGGCGGGTATTTGTTCCTGAGCACACTTCAGGATGATGTAGTGAAGAGAGAGAGAGAGCGAGAGCGAGAGCGAGAGCGACAGACAGAGAGAGACAGAGAGAGAGAGAGAGAGAGAGAGAGAGAGAGAGAGGGAGGCAAACCCCTCTGTGCTCTGATAATGGTAACACTGGTTCTCAAAGTGTGGTCCCCAACCAGAAGCATCACCATCCACCTGTCTTACTAAATCAGAAACTCCAGGATGGGGTTCAGCAATCTGTGTTGTAAAAACGTCCCAGGTGATTCTGATGCACACTGATGTTTGAGAACCATTGATTCTAGATAAAGGCCACCATGGTATGTTTGTGGGTTTACAACCAGGGAAAAGGTGGGTATGGGTGCATGCGTGTGAGTGTGTGGGGCTGGTGGGGTGCTGGGGTGTTAATCTTCATTATTCACAAATACAGCTAAAGGAAATAAGCCATGGAGGTGGAATTGGAGAGTAACTAAATTATTTAGATGTGGTCTTCAGTGTCTGGTCACATTATTTGTTCTCTTTCTCTGTCAAGCTAAGTCTTGGGGAACAGGGATTTAGGAGTAAATAGAGCTTGAATCCTGTGTCCTGTTGAGATCTTGAGGTGGTCCTGAATCCTGACCTCAAAAGTCATAGCTCTGATGCCTCCAGATGGGCTCCTTTGTCTTTGACAGGTGGGGGACCTCTCTTCCCTTGGGAGCAGGGATTTGGGGCTGAGCTGTCACTAGGACAGGCAGACCACTCTCTATTCAGATGCATTTTTTAGTGTAGGTCATTTTGCCACCTTCCTGTGACTCTGAAACTAGGCCTCATTTGAGTTTTGTGTGTGATGGGCAGGAAGGTCATCAGAGTAGACACTAAATGCTGTTTGTCTCATATGACAAGCTACTTCTGAAAATGGGTGCCAGTTCTCACGTTTCAGTATTTGGGATCAAAATGATAGCAAAACAGTCACATACACTAATCAATGGCTAGAGATCTCAGTCTGACGGTCTCCCGCAGAGCTACACTCGGGTACCGTCTGCCAAGCTTGCAATTGGTTGGACTCTGCCCCCTTGTGGACAGTCGGTCTCACTGGATCCTGCCAGGAGCCTGTGACTTGCTTCCTTAGGGTCATTGATGAACTGTCTTTCTCCTTTCTCCTGTCCTGAGATTCTGTGGCCATTTGACTTCTCATCAACCATAGGGTGATTTGGGGAGATACCCAAATCACCAGAACGACACCATTGCCGCTGTGTGGATCAGGTGCTCATTGCCAGGAATGTGTGACGTTTGGTACAACTGATGGGATGCTGCAAATACATGTGCCGCATCTCACGCTTGAGGTTCTTTTAACATACGTTTAAAAATTCACTTGAAGATTAATCTGACACTGTGGCATTACCGTCTCCTTATCAACTTTCGGAAAAAGTTGGATCATACAGAAAAATAGGAGGTAACCCCTCAATCTCTTGCTTTGGGTTTTAAGATACTACTCTTCTTTCCCTCTGTCCTTTCCTTTCTCCTTCCCTCCCTCCCTCCCTTCCTTCCTTGCTTGCTTGCTTCCTTCCATCCATCCTTCCTCTTTTCTCTCTTTCCTTCCTTCCCTCTGCCCTGGCTCAGACCTCCTCTTTCCCTCACTTTGCCATCTTCCGTATCCTGAGTTGTCCTCACCTGGTCTCTCTCATCCTCCCAGAATCCAACTCTCCCCCTCTCGACTGCAGTCTCTTTCTTGACTTCGTCTCTTGCGGGCAGGAAGAGCTGCAGGGCTTCCAGAGAGCTCCTGTTCAGGTTACAGCCAGTAGCTCAGGTTTCAAACATGGGACAGATGGCAGATCCACTTCCTTTCAGAATGGAGGGCTCATCCATCAGAAGGAGGTTGTTTACTCTTCAGCCACCTTCATTCTTTACATTAAAATGTCTATCTTTGGTATCTTTTCCTCATTCTAAACCTTTTTTTTTAAAACTTGGAGAATGGCTTTGATCTCTTTCCAGCCAACAAATCTGCATTGCCTGTGCCTGGAAAGGGAAGCGGATGACAGCATGTGAGGTGTGCCTGGGAACACGAGGGTGGAGAAGAAGACCAAGGGTGTGGGTGGAGCCTTCTGAGCAGGTGGCAGTAAGCTGAGTGGGGATTTTTAATATATTGACAGAGGATTATACAGTGCAGAGCACATAAGGTTTTGGAAATGAAGACCCCGGTTTCAATCATAGCTCTGCCACTTAATAGGTGGGTAGCTTGGGCAAGAAATTTAACCTCTCACTGTCAGTTACTTCTCTGTAAAATAGGGATATAATAATTATTTCACTAAGATGTTATGAGGATTAAATAAGTAACCATATAGGAAAAGTGCCAGGTAGTAGTACTGGTCCCAAATATGGAAACCTATCTATTGATGCTTCCTGTCTCTTCCATCTAGATTCTCATAGCTGTCTTCTCCTCCAAACAATACTTTAAGCACAAAGATGGTTTTATTCATGTTTTGTGTCACCAGTGCCTAGCTTAGGGTGAAGTGTCTATTAGATGCTCAAGACAAGTTTGTGGAACTCTCCAGGGCACAAATTACCATTCCCCATGGTTGGGATCAGGTGGAATCTTTGTCCCATGAGCTGCCTCCCACTTTCTTCCTCTTCTCTACTCATTGTGGCCTTTTGTCCTCTGGTATTTTCAGTAGGCTTTCCCCTCCCTGGTCTATTTCTGTCCTCTCACTCACATTCATGGGGCAATGCATATTTTGAGAATGTACTTCAGACCCAAGCTCCTCTGAGACCTCATTTTCACTCTCTAGCAAGTGGCTCAGATAATCTCTGTTATTGCACAGATGTTAAGCCCTTAAATGAACTGCCTTTCATTCCAAGTGTCAGGAGATTTCTAGTGGGTGGAGCCTGAGTTCCTGCTGTTGTCATGGTGATGATGGGCTGGGGTGTGTGTGTTAGGTTCCAGTATCTTCTCTCCCATCTCCTCCCCAAGACACTCACATCCCTTGCCCCATAAGTCCTGATCTATTCTTTCATGGCTTCAGGCCAAAAGTCTAGGGGGCAGTGACATTCACTGAAGGGGATTTGGAGATAATTGGATATAAAGCAGTGGTGATACCGTTCTGAATAACATTGGTACAAAATCACAGCTCAGGCAAGAACTCACCTCATGGTAGCCTCTTACTTTACCAAGACATGTTTGGCAAAGAGGCAGGGACATTGGTAGCTTCTGCTTTCCTCACCCCTTCAAGCTAAAGTCACTGATGCCCCTCCCCTCCCCCGCGAAGCTGCGGTCTCAGCCCCAATTTCCTGAACAAATCTGGGTCTAGCTGGAGCTTTACCCACAGACTCAGACCTGCCTGGACCTGAGCAAGATTCAAACACAAAGGACTGGAGAAGAGAAAATGGGTTTGACAAGTATCCTTAAGAGGTAGAATGAGCTGAACTTGCTAATAATTGAAGTAGGGGGTGAGGAAGAGAGCGCCCCCCAGGTTTCTCAGGAGGGCAACAGTATGGGTGGTGGGTTCCATTAAGACCCCCTAAATCGGGATCTTATCCAAGTTCCCGCAAGAGGAGGAGCGGGTTGGTGGCGGATAGAAGAGGATTTCCACGTTGCACATGCTAAGGTCCCAGCACAAAACTTGGGCACAAACCAGCCTATTTCAATTCTGCTTTTTCATCTTGAACCGAAGAGAGGCACCTCCCTAACCCCCATCCTGGCTAATCAGAGGGATCAAACTGAAATGAGGAAGGAAAGGATTTTATTCATAAGACATTGAAAATTTTCTCATCTAGATCTCTATAACTATCTATCTGCATCTGTAACTGTATTAGATTCAGACCTATCTACTAGCTGGCCTGCCCAAAGTTACCGGGAAGAATCATTAACCATCATGCGAAAAATGAATCCATTGCAAATCAACACTTGCCATTTTTAACTGCCCCTCTTGGGGCTTGTGTCAAAACCCCTGTTTGTTTCCCCCAGGTGGCATCTCAGTGTCAGTGGTACCCTGCATATGGCGCTCACTAAGACCTCTTATGTTCTTTAGTTTCTGCTCCTTGGGAGGATGACCGTCTAGCTCCTTGAGGCATCCCACGTGCTTTCTAGAACAAATTTCCTTTATTACCTTGTGGTCAATTATCTTTTTAACTCTGACTATCCCAGACACTCCAAATTTAGGGAAAATAAATTCAGGTGTTTTTGTGTGATGCATTTAGAAATAGAAAAAGAAGTAAAAACTTCTTTTGGAAAATAATATGGAGTATTTTCTGAAGCTTTCTCACATTGATGATCTCAGTTTGACTGTCTAAAACTCTGTGAGTATAGGAACAGAGGGGCCCATCTTCCTGATGTGAAAACTGAGGCCCAGGGAGGCTGGTGACCTTGCCTAAGGTCACCAGGTGAGTCAGGAGGAACAGGGACAGGCATACATAGCACCAGGCAGACTACCAAACACTTTCCCTGATACCGTCTCCTTGTGAGTGGCTGCTGTAGTCATCACAACAACTTCATTTTATAGATGAAAAAACTGAACCTCAGATGTGACTTGCCAGAGACCAGGGAGCTTTAAATAGCTCTTCTGATACCTACTGGTGAACTGCAATTCAATTGTGCATTAACCACCCAGAGTTAGCACAGACCCCACAAGTTAAAGGCATGGTCCCCAACAAGATTGACCCCACTGAGATGTCAGCTGCAACTGGGGGTCCCAGGCCACCCACACTTCTGATCAGCTCGCTGCAAACCTGGGGGATTCCCACTACCTCCCTCGGGTGTTTTTGATAATTTGTTAGAATGACTCCAAAAACTCAGGAAAAGTCTATGCTTACAATTATAGTTTTTTTTGTTTTGTTTTGTTTTTTTGCGGTATGCAGGCCTCTCACTGCTGTGGCCTCTCCCGTTGCGGAGCACAGGCTCCGGACGCGCAGGCTCAGCGGCCATGGCTCACGGGCCCAGCCGCTCCGCGGCATGTGGGATCTTCCCGGACCGGGGCGCGAACCCGTGTCCCCTGCATCGGCAGGCAGACTCTCAACCACTGCGCCACCAGGGAAGCCCGTACAATTATAGTTTTACTCTAAAGGACATGAATCAGCACCAACCAACCAAAGAGACAAACAGGGCAAGGTCTGGAGAGTCCTGAATGCAGAGCTTCTGTGTCCTCTCTCCATGGAATTAGCGCATGTTACCCTCCCGGCACATCAATCTGCTCGCCAGCCAGGAAGCTCACTGAGCCTCAGTGTCTGGAGCTTGTACTGGAGTTTCATCACATAGGCATGATCGATAACTCACTCTCCAGTCTCCCACTGTTCCCCAGACTCAAAGCCCCAACCCTCTAGTTACACGGTTGGTCTTTCCAGTAACCAGCCTCCATCCTGAGCCATCTCATTACCATAATCTCAGGTGTGATCCAAGGGGCTCATGAATAACAGACACTCCTATTACTCAAGAAATTCCAAGCATTGTAGAAGTTCCATCCCAGGAACCTGGGACAAAGACCAGACAAATTCTTTATTATACAACAGTAGCAGAGCCGAGTCTTGACCCCATGTCTGCAGAATACAGGTCCAATGCTTTCCCCACTGCCTCACACCTGACCCCCAGCACCTGGCCCCCACCTGGCTTTCTGGCTGTGCATTTAGGAAAGAGTAAGAAATCGTGTTGTATTCTGACTTCCCAAAGACCTGGAGAGAGGCCACACATATTTCAAAAACACCCCCTGTTTTGCCCACCTGAAACCAGACCAAACCCATAATCCAACCTCCACGTTTCTAAGGTGACAAAACTGAAGCAGGAAGGATGCTGGCATTCACCCTACACCTCTCCTGCCCCAGGAGAGAGCTTGTCTTCAGGACAGCGCAGGGCTTTTGAAAGCAAGCCTCACAGGAGGTGCTAGTACAGACAAGAACTGCTGCGGAGGTCTGCATTTACCCTTAATCTTTAAACAAAACCCCTCCATCCCACACAGCTCTCTGCCCTAGGGAGCTGTACTCCAAAACCTGCAAGCCAAAATGGAATGGTGAATGAGAAATTATTTCAAAGGAGTAAATTCCAGGGCATGCAGGCTGCAAAGGGCAATGTATCCACTTTAATTATCAACGCAAACTCTGCCATTCAGTGAACCGGGAAAGGGGTTTTCACTTACTACACGCCTACTACATGCCATGCAATGTACTAGGCATCTAGGGACGTCACACATCATTTAAACCTTACAATTCTATGACGTATACCTTCCCATCCTAATTTAATTGATAGAGAAACAGGCTCTAAGAGAGTAAAGGACTCACCCAAAGATCCTCAGTTAGGAAGAGGCAAAGCTATGATTCAAACCCCAATTCAATTCCAAGACCCATTCTTTCGCCTATACCAGGCTGCCTCCAGTAGCTGGTAATAGCTGGGAAAATGTTGCCATCATTTTTGTTTGCTTGTTACCTTCTTAAGGATTATTTTTGTACAATTAGGTAATTAAACTGTGATCCTCAGAAAACTTGAAATTCTGAAAGCCCAGGGCAGCAGAACAAAGCTAAGCAAAGAAAAGCTTCATTTACATTAGTCCTGCTGGGAGATTGCTCGGGTCATTTCTCTGAAAGCCCTTGTGACCTTGCCTCTCCTAGTCTAAACATTAGGCTGGTTTCAGTTCTTAAGTCACTGCTAATTCAGGCCTCTGGTGCAGAACAAACACCCTATTAATGAGAAAAGTCTCAGTCACATAAAAGGCTTGATGTGGGATTATAAGAGCAGCCCTATTTCCAGCTCCAGTTTTTATTTTACCTCCTCTTACTGGCCTCTGAGGATAAATGTGGTGGCCTATCTTGCAGGGTGGGCAGAAGGCCCCAGCACGCATTAGCTCAGCACTAGTGCCACCTGGTGGCCGGCCCGTGTCTGCGGGTCCTCCTGGCATTTCAGATTACAAGGTGGTGGCGTAGGACTTTTGGTCTCTGCCTTCTCCAGGTCCTCAAACAGGTGTTTTCACAACAGCACAAGAGACACTTGTGTGTGGGGAGGGGGTGAATGAGGCAGTCACCTACTAATATAAGTGCAAAATTCTAAGTTACTGTGATGACTGATTCTTGGACGTGGACAGTCGTGTTTGTTTTGACCTCATGCAGGTAGAGCACAAGAATGCGTTGGCCCCTGCTTCTTTCATTCTTTCAGATCCCTGGTCCCACTGATACCTGGATGTAAGCCCCATCGACGCACAGGTGGTGGCACCTTCTTCATATTCACGTCCACAATCTATACCACAGCCCAGGAAGAAAATGAGAGAGTTCGGTGTATCCCAGACCATTTACGCGGCTGATTTTATTTCCTTCTCAAGGCGTTTCTCAGCCACCTGCCTGGGGAAGAAAATCAGAGATGTTTCCTCTGCACTATTCCTGAATAATGTTTAGGAGCATCAACCAGGTGTCATGCTTTGAGTAAGCACTGAGAATACAAAGTTTGTAGGTTACACTTCCTAACTTTGAGGAAGGCACAAGCTGGTCAGGGAGAGAGGCTTGTTAAGATAACATCACAGCAGAAGGCAATAAACATCACCACAGAGGTATAATTGGGCCGGTTCAGGATTTGGAGTCAGATTTACCTGGGTGTGGATCCTGGATCTGTCACTTAATTGTTATACACTTGGGCAAATTATTTGGCCTCTCTGAGTGTCAGTTTTCCCATCTGTAAAATGGACATAATTATGTTTGCTTTGCTGGATGGTAGTAAGAAATAAACCTAACTGTGGAAATAAATGACATAATTATGTTTGCTTTGCTGGATGATAGTAAGAAATAAACCTAACTGTGGAAATAAATGAAGATCACCCAAATGAGAACAAACAGAGCTTGCTGCGGCAGGGGAGCCAGACACCATCACTGAGTTTGGAGAGACTCATTAGCAGGCAGGGAGTGGGAAAGCTTTACAATGGAGAAAGGGGAAGGCTCCCATGTGCTCTGGCTGGAGGCTGTTGACGTGGGGAAGCTGGAGGCTACTTTGAAGCAGGGGCATCTTATGTGATTAGTTCAGGGGCCTATTTGGCTTTCTTGGATTGGTCCTGAGTGGGAAGCGGAGGCAAAAGTTAGGGAAGCTGGCAGTCAGTGGCCGAGTCCTGGCCATTCTGGGTCCATCACTGCAGAGGCTGTGGTTTGGCTTCCCGTGCTGGTTGCCACAGAGGTTGTGGGTCAGAGTTCTGCTGTCACATGTGGTCTGGCCACTGTCCTGTACATTCAGTCTCTCCTAACGCTGGTCACGTGGTGTATACGACATGCACAGATATCCAGTGACTGGTGCTCATTATTATTAGAATTCACCTTGGTCAGAAGTGACTCTGAAGCTCTAACTGAGCTGGACTTCGCTGGTCGCTCCCCAGCAGCTGTTCTCTCCGTACCAGTCGGTCAGCCCGGGAAAACAGAAACCGTACCAGCTATTTTAACAGAGATAACTTAATATGGGAAACTGGTTACAGGAATTGGAAGATGGGGAAAGTTAAAGGGAGACAATGTGGTAATACAGACATAGCTGCTGAAGGAAGCAGCTGCCGTCCTTCAGGCTGGAGGAACAAGAAGAGATTGAGGTACTGGGACTCGGAAGCCCAGACGCTGAGCTTCTCTGAGTGGGCCCCAGACCTCCCACGACGGCTGTGCTGCCGCCCACCTGGTGCTGGCACCTCAGGAGCCCCGAGGAGGGGCTGAAGGAATGAGACGCAGACGGCCGAGCAGCAGACTGGTACAGGCACGCCTGAGGGGTCACCATGAGGCTGGTTCAGGGAGAGCGGAAGAGTCCTGGAAACTGGAACCAGTTGTTTCCACAACGAATTGCAGCTGCAGGGTGAAGAAGCATGGTTGTAGCGCTACTGGTGGGCGAACGAGAAGGGGATTGAGGCCGCCTCCGATTCCTCTCCTCTTTTTTCAATCCAGAACCAAGAAGCTCCTGGAGAAGTTCCCGTTCCTTTCCTTAACAGGGTCAGGGGAGAGGGGAGTACCGGAGTTAGAGTCCACTTCTGTTCCAAGCTAGATGTTTCCAGTCTACAAAGTTGGACTCTTCCATGAGATTATTGGGATGGAGATTTAGCCTGTTCCTCTTAGGGGAGACAGGGCTCTGGCTCTACTTTTGTCCAGAAGCAATTACCAGAAACAGTACCAGGCATCTGGAACATCAAAATGAATCAAATATCCTCCCCCAGAGGAGTTCATATCTAGTGGAGAGAGATTCTAACCAGTCAGTATAACATAACATGAACATAAATGTAAGTCAATGGTGTCATTGAATCACTAATGCCTAACTCTGTGAAGGTCTCAGAAGACTTTCCAGAGGAGGTGGCTTTTTTTTTTTTTTTTGCGGTACGCGGGCCTCTCACTGCTGTGGCCTCTCCCGTTGCGGAGCACAGGCTCCGGACGCGCAGGCCCAGCGGCCATGGCTCACAGACCTAGCCGCTCCGCGGCACGTGGGATCTTCCCGGACCGGGGCACGAACCTGTGTCCCCTGCATCAGCAGGCGGACTCTCAACCAGTGCGCCACCAGGGAAGCCCGAGGAGGTGGCATTTGACTTGAGCCATGGAATAGAAGTCTGCCAGGAGGGTGAAGGTATGGGAGGGCACTCTGGGCAGAGGCCAGTGCCTATGGATGGCTTGGAGGAGGTACACAAGAGCATCTCTGTTTGGAGGTCTCTGAGGAGGTGTGTAACCTGGGGCAGAGGGCTGGAGGCAGGGTTAGGAGGATGGAGCTCTGTGATGATGAGCCTTCAAGGATGGAGAGGTGCCAGCTCCCAAAGGGCCTGAGATGATACCCTACAGAGATGAGTGAAGCTGGGGGAGGGACATGACCCAGGCCGAAGTTAGAGAGATCACTCTAGCAGCCGTGTAGAGGGTAGATCAGGAAAGGGAGCTGGTGAGATTTCAGGCAGAAAAGCTGCTTAAAGTCTGTGTCATAATACTCATTGGTGGCTTTCAAGATGCGTAAGAGATCTTGCTAGATGCCCCCCCAGCCCAGGAGTGATTCAAAGCAGTCAACATAAATAAACACAGACGGGAGGATTGCGCCCAAGCTCTGTGGTAGCTCCTGCCCAGCTGAGGCACCTTGTTACACCTGCAAAGGCCACATTCCAAGGACGGATGAGGCGCTCAGGGGACTGAGTGGAGGAGGTGGAAGGAAGCCAGGCTGGGCAGCAGGAGGCTGCACATTCTGGTTGCACTGGATCCCCAGGCTGGATGCCACTCTGAGGCGACTGAAAGCTGGTGCCAGTTCTGAGGCAGAGAAATGACTTGATCAGAGGCTGTGCCTCAGGAGGATTAGAAGGGAGCTATATGTAGGTTGGATTCGGGTAAGAAGGGCGTCCTGTTATAATACCGCATCCAGACCAGTGATGACGAAGATCAGACTAGTGGCTTTGGGAAGGGAGAGGGCGGGCCAGCATTGAAAGGGAGGCTGTCATGGAAACTGATAAGGAAATGGGGAGCTGGGAGCCAAAATGCCCCCAACGTCTTTGCTCCCATAAATGAGAGGGAGATAGAAATTGGGAAGGCAGGAACAGAAGAATTTTCAGTGCCAGCTGTTGGTATCTGAATAACAGGCTGCCTTTTCCAGTTTGTATCCACGTGGCTGGTGTCCTGTGACGGAGCCAAACTCCTCACTGACTTCAGGTGAGGGTATTACAGCCACCGTGAAGGGAACCACAAAGAAATGAAGGGTAAACACTCCAAGGACATTTTGATTTCTGGTAATAATTTTTGTTGCAACCATAATCATGATAGTACTCCCCTTATTTTATACTCCTGTTTGAAAGTACTCCATTAGGCTAACTTTATGGAGGGTAGAGTGAAATTGTTCTGCTAATTCACTCCCGGTAGTACTCTAAGTTAGTACACTTTGGAAAGCAATGAGATAATGTGTGCAAATCCCACTGCTGGGAATTTATCCTAAGGAAATACATGTTTTTAAAGCAAAAGCTGAGAGCCCAGAGAAGTTCATTACAGTGTTGTCTATGCTAATCAGAAATAGGGGAAACATAAAAGTTCTATGGAAGGAAATGTGGTTTGATAAATGGATGCTATGACGATTCAATGAAATATCATGAGCCTATTAAAATGCAAATTGCAATTATACTGATGGGGGAAACATGTAAACATGTTTGATATGGTAAGTGGGAGTAGGGAGAGCAGAGTACCAAACACTGTGTATAATTTAATATAACGGAGTATGTGCGTGCATGTAGATAAAGACTGGAAGGTAATTGGAAGAAATGAAAGTAGCTATTACAGTAAATAGCATGGGCCCGGCGGTCAGAATGCTGGGCTCAGATCCCATGACTTATTAGACTGTCATACTTGGATAAAATCTCTTAACTTCTCTTAGCTTCAGTTCCTTATCTACAAAATGGGGGTAACAAATGGGTGTAATAAAAACCCCGACCACGAGGATTTGAGAGCATCCACATGAGATAAATGCTCAATAAATGATGGCTATTATATGGGTGATTTCTACTTTAAATATATTATAAGTAGATTACCTCAATAGTTTAAAAAATGCACAGGTGATATATCATCATTCTCTGTAATGGAGTTAAATAGACCCAAGTGGAATTAAACAAAATATTGAGAAGAAAATGTTAGGTGCTGGGTTCTCTGTGTTGCCTTTGTGGCTTTGTTTCTGTTTTGTCCTTGCATTTTAACCCTATTTGACATGTGACCAAGTCTGGGAGTGAAATAAATACAATACCAAAAAAAAAAAAAAAAAGAAAAAAAAAAGAAATTCTTACCCAATGCCTTAGCTGGGACTCTTAGCTGTTTTCCTGTCCCCACTGTATAAGTACAGATTTAAAGAGTTTAATCTCATCTACTTTACTTCCCAAATGGTAGATGTTCGGGGATCAGCCAGACAGCTGCACAGTGGACAGGGGGAGGGCACAGGCCCGGAAGGGACTGTTTGTGAACTAGATTACTGCCGTGTGAGGTGTGTATTACTGGGCAGCAAGGAGAGACTGGCAGTCATTTCCGACAACCAGGGAGTTGTCACCAAACTTGAGACGTGCAATCGTGGCTTCATCGGGGCTCCAGTAGTTGGTACTGTCTCTCTTCTCTTCCATTTATTCTGTAATAAGGATGTTCAGAGGTGCCTACAAAGACAGTGGGAACAAATATTCGTTGTCATGTGATCACCCTCGCCCAGCTTCAGAGAAAAGGAAAGTACAGGTGGTTCCTCTTCAGGACCACTGTTTCTCTTATCAGCACAAAAGATTTTAAACTCCTGCAGTGTACACCCTGCCTCATCTTCAGCTGTACATCACTGACTGCTTTGAGTACAACCTTGGGATCAATACTCTGCTCTAAAAATGATCCAAGGGCTCCATCTGCATCATGGGTAAAGGCTGCTGTTTCCCAGCATCAGGTTTCAGTGAGAACCAGCTGGACAGCCCCTCAGGACACCAGATCTGTGCAGGCAGAACCTGCAGGAGCCAAGGCACCTGCTGCTCCCTGCACACTTCTTTTTTTTTTTTTTTTTTTTTTGCGGTACGCGGGCCGGTCACTGTTGTGGCCTCTCCCTTTGCGGAGCACAGGCTCCGGACGCGCAGGCGCAGCGGCCATGGCTCACGGGCCCAGCCGCTCCGCGGCATGCGCGATCCTCCCGGACCGGGGCACGAACCCATCTCCCCTGCATCGGCAGGCGGACCCTCAACCACTGCACCACCAGGGAAGCCCCCTGCACACTTCTGAAAGTAGCAAGCCTGGAAATCCACACCGGCAATTACGCTATCAGACTCATTGTTGAAAAATATCACCAATGTTCACAGAGATGTTCGTCATGTGTTATTTTAATAGCAAAGGGTTGGAAATCATACAAATGTCCATAAATAGGAGATTGCTTAAATGAGTTATGTACAACAATAATAAAAATAAGCAAAAAATTATCTCCACACTGCTATGGAAGGATATTCTAGATACACAGATTAGTTAAAAAGTAATAGGTTGGTGGTGTAGTGGTTGAGAGTCCGCCTGCCGATGCAGGGGACATGGGTTCGTGCCCCAGTCCGGGAAGATCCCACACGCCGCGGAGCGGCTGGGCCTGTGAGCCATGGCTGCTGAGCCTGCGCGTCCGGAGCCTGTGCTGCGCAACGGGAGAGGTCACAACAGTGAGAGGCCCACGTACCGCAAAAAAAATAAAAATTAAAAAAATAAAAAAGGAAAATTATTTCCAATTATAATTCTATCTTTAGGGAAACTATCAGTCATATCATGGAGGTGGAGGTTGGAAAAAGTTGTGCAAGTTCCAGTTGTACAAGACCTCCAATATTTTTTATCATGTGCACCTCTCTTGGAAAGCTACTAGAGGATGTTCTCCATCAAAATAAGGGAATAAACCAAGAAAGAGAGAAACATGGACTCTAGTAAACAGGGGATACAACACAGAGAGGAGAAGGATGTTTCCAGGATTGTGGTGAAAGGAGAGTTCAGATTCCATTATGCTGGCCCTGCAGCAGATCTAGAAAGCAACCAGGATGGAGGGGCGTGAAGGTACGTCACCAAGAGGTCCAGGCAACTGATGCGTTACGTGACAGAAGGGAATAGAGTGAGAAGAGATTTGTACTGCTGGCTAAGAGACTGGGGACGAATTAGTAAAAGGTAGTTAGAAAACTATGCCGAGGAAGAAACAACATTATTGAGAGTGAGCAAAACAAAAAATGTATTGAATACAAGAAAAGAAATGAAAGCATAGCATCCTGCACAGCTATGTGAGCAAAAACTCCATGGTCATTTCATGGTCATTTCATGACATGAACATCATATCGTAATCTAACCAAGATTATATTCTGTTTAGCTATAGAACAAAGAGAAAGGAAGTATGCATTGGGGCTGGGGGTGGGAAGAGTGTAAGATAACCAAATGCTCATGTCCACTGTGGAAAGCCAATAGAAAATATTGAAAACTGGAAAACAAAAAGCAATAGTGCAAGTAAGTTATCTAGGTACATGGAAACAAATAGCTAAAAGAACGTAAAGCGAATGGCATTGCGGAGTGGAGGGAAGTGAGGCAGGACACTGCTGGTTTCCATTACAAGCCTTGTAGAACAATGTGACTTTTTAAGCTACAAATAATTGATTAAAATGTTAAAAATTTAAGTTAAAAGCCAAAAAATTAATCAAAATATAATTAAATTAAAAATATTGAATTAACAAGGCAACCTGGCTTTATATGTTTACTTACATACCACATTGTATATCGGTTATACCTAGGTAATATATAAGTATACGTAATATAAACCTTTTAAGAATGTGTAAACATGAATATTTATGTATGCATGTATATATCACTAGATAGATAAATGCATAGATTAATAGATAATTAGAAAAAGCATAAAGAAAAATCAGGGTGAATATACCTCCATGCTGTTACTAGTTGACAGCTCAGTGGGTTTTTTTACTTTCTACAGTATGCATTTGTTTGTTGTTTGAAATTTTATACCACAATTACTATTGTAATTAGAAAAATGAATTTAAATTAGGAAAAAATTGAGGTGAGAAAACTTGTCTCCTCATCTATATTTCTACTAATGAGCTTTTTCATCTATCTTAGATAATGGATGGTCCAAGCAATCCTGGATGTCCTCCCAGACTCTCCACACTCACATCTAAGGCTTAACACATGGAATTCTTTGATCCCATTTTGACTAGAGCCTAATTCTGGTTTGACCTCGGAAATAACATGGGTTTCTATTTCTCATCTCCAGTTCATTCAATAAAAACTTTGGAAGGTAATGCTGCAGTTTGATGAAGTATTTCTGGTTCAGAGTTGTACTTCTTCTTTTGTTTTTGGATGGCTTAAACAACAAACGTTTATTTCTTACAGTTCTAGAGGCTAGGAAGTCCAAGGACAAGGTGCCTCCAGATCTGCTGTCTGGTGAGAATCTCCTTCCTGGTTTGTAGATGGCTATCTTCTTGTAGATGGCCAGTAATCCCATTCATGAGGGCTCCAGAGTTGTATTTCTAATGAGGCATCCTATGTTATACAGTATATCATTATAATGGTTTTATAATATGTAGAATTTCTGGTTACAGAGATTCCACAACTAATGTTTGCCAACATGAGATATTTTACTTCCGGAAGTGTTACATTACTTTGTAACCATCACAATAATACTTGATTTAGGCAAGGATCATCAGTGGATGCTAAAATCATAGAGAGAGCAATTTGGGGGTGGGAGACAGGATACTCAGGCAGTCTCAGAGAATCGCATCACAGGTTATAGGTACGAAGGGAAAAGGACATTTTTGATTTGGGTAAGTCTGGCAGACATTGCCTTAACCAAATGATTCAATTTCACATCACCAATAATGAGACAAAGAGCATCGTCCACCTCCTGCTGCCACGCACGAGAACAGAGCATCCCATATAACATGTTCCTGTGAAAAATGTTTATCCTGAATGTAAAATGAGGAAACAGTCAGACAAATCCAAACTTAGGGAGATTGTACAAAACCACTAGACCAAGTACTTCAAAACATCAATGTCATAAAAGACATAAAGAAGCAGAGGAAATTTCCAGATTAAAAAACACCAGAGACATGACTACTAAATGTGTGATTCTAGACTGGATTTTGGACTTAAAAAGAAAGAAAGGAAAAGCTGAAAGTACATTATTAGGACAGTTGAAAACCTTTGAATATAGACTGTATACTGGATCACATCATTCCATCAATGTAAATTTCTTTTCCAAAAAATATTTTTTATTATTATTATTTTTTTGCCTGTGAAAGGTCTTAGTTGTGGCACATGGGATCTTTAGTTGTGGCACGTGAACTCTTAGTTGCGGCATGCGTGCGGATCTAGTTCCCCGACCAGGAATCGAACCCGGGCCCCCTGCATTGGGAGCCCAGAGTCTTACCCACTGGACCACCAGGGAAGTCCCAATGTAAATTTCTTAAAAGTGATCATTTTAATATGGTTGCATAGGAGAACTTCCTTAGGTCTTAGAAGAATATTTAAATATTTCTGGGGGGAAAAATGTGTTACATGACTACCCTCACCTGTATGTTTAAAACAATAATTATGTAGAGCAAAAGTGTTAATTCATTCAATGTTGCTTCAACAGCCATACACTGAGCACCTATTATGTGCCAACTACTGTTATAGGCACTAGGGATACAAATGGAGCACAAACATACCAGATGCCTGCCTTCATCAATTTGTATTCCAAGGAGGAGAAAAAAAGCAACCACGGTGAGTAATGTGGTAGGCTAGCCAGAGTCCCCCTTCAGGACCAAGACACTCATCCCCCACAGTTTCTGGTTCACGCCTCCATCCTTCTCTGGGAATTGCTCTTGGCTGCAGGGAACTGCCTGCTCCAAGGTTCTATCTAGCCGACTGCAGGAAGCCCTCATCCAGGGACCAGTCTATATGGAGCTACAGAAGCCTGAGCCCTCATCCCAGTTTAGGAAAACTCGGAAGGGCCATCTCAGCTCTGGAGCTGCCTATGGCCCCTAGTGTAACTGCTTCCCTCATTCTCTGACAGGTGTTGTTTCTGAGATCACACCTGCATTAACCTGCCGCGCTCATATCGTCCTCTCAGAGTCTATTTCCTGGGGAACCCGACCCAAGATGCTAACCACATGACTGTGCAAAGTGTAACCATGAGAATACAAATATGGGATACGTCAGGGCCAGGTAAGGACCAGGTGGACGCAGCCTTGATATCTCAGGTGAAGCCTCGGCACAGCCTGGTGACGAGAAACCATATGCCCAAAAACAAAACAAAGAATAATTCTGCCCCAGTTATAATCTATCTAATCTTATGTCTCTTCCCAGCCTCTGAATCATTTTCAAATTAGAAATATTTGACTGAAGTCATTGGGCTGTCTTTTCACTTCACTTTTAAGATATTTTGCTTGGTTGGAAAGAGAAAGCCAGAGGGAAATTCTCAGATTCAAGCTTAAGGAACATACAAGAAAAGCCAGCGTATTCCTTGCCCACCCTCCCGCAAGCTCTCCTCCTCCTCTTACTATTTTTAAATGAGAGGACAAAACAGGCTAGCCTTGGCAAGTGGTTAGTAATAATGGGGCTGCAAAGGTACCACCCACCTACCCTCACTCCATTTATGGCTTTGCATCTAAAAACCAGCCAATTAGAAGAGAGCTGGAACACCCTGAGTGCTGAATTCTGCCTGCTCCCCTCTCTCCATCTCCATAATGACCACACCTGGGGCACTGGAGAGAAATTGGAGATGTATGGGAAGACATCCCTCTCATTTTATAAGGTTATTATGCCTCGTGACAGTTACAGGCAGAAGAAAGCAACGGTGCTAACAATTGTGTGGCCGATCTGGTCCTCTGTGTCATAGCACAGCTGGGTTCGTTGCCTATTGACAGCATGTTCGAATTGGTGGGAAGGATTCCCAGTCCCCTAGCAGCGCTCCCCTCTGCATTGATATGGCGATAGGATCGGATCCTGGCAACTACCTTTTTGATACATGCCTGCGGAAAAGGACAGCAGCATTTCAATTCAGTATATTTGGAAGAGTTAAGGCATCCCGGTAGGTGAAATTAGTATCTATCGCCTTCAGGTTGGTAATGGCCCAGGTTTTTCTTCTAAGTGTGAGCGTGGTGACTTGGGAATAAGAGGCTTGCCTGGAACCCAGGCCTGGTTTTGTGGGTGACAGATTAAAATTTCCCGGGCAAGCCACTTGAGGGCTCTTGGAGTCCATTTCCTTTTCTGCCACATAAACAAAGTATCCCTGAACATTCTTTTTTTTTTTTTAATTTTATTTATTTATTATTATTATTATTTTGGCTGCCGTTGGGTCTTCGTTGCTGCGCGCGGGCTCTCTCCAGCTGCAGCGAGCAGGGGCCACTCTTCGTTGCGGTGCTCAGGCCTCTCATTGTGGTGGCCTCTCTTGTTGTGGAGCACGGGCTCTAGACGCATGGGCTTCATTAGTTGCAGCACGCAGGCTCAGCAGTTGTGGCGCACGGGCCCAGCCGCTCCGCGGCATGTGGGATCTTCCCAGACCAGGGCTGGAACCCGTGTCCCCTGCATTGGCAGGCAGACTCCCAACCACTGTGCCACCAGGGAAGCCCCTCCCTGAACATTCTTGATCACAAGGACAGTCTGAGGCTAAGAGGAGATCATTCTGGAAATAACTCTCCTGTAGGCACATTGTGTGTCACTTGGGTGTTGAGGGAGCAGGGCTCCAGAATTAGACCCTCTGGAGGGGATGTGACTTCTTGCCATCTTCTCAAGGAGCCGTCCAGGGTTGTTCTGTATCCTCCATCATGGTGGCTTAAAATTGGCCCTGGGGGCTTCCCTGGTGGCGCAGTGGTTGAGAATCTGCCTGCCAATGCAGGGGACACGGGTTCAAGCCCTGGTCTGGGAAGATCCCACATGCCGCGGAGCAACTGGGCCTGTGAGCCACAACGACTGAGCCTGCACATCTGGAGCCTGTGCCCCGCGACAAGAGAGGCCGCGACAGTGAGAGGCCCGCGCACCGCGATGAAGAGTGGCCCCCGCTCGCCGCAACTAGAGAAAGCCCTTGTACAGAAACGAAGACCCAACACAGCCATAAATAAATAAATAAAAATAAAATTGGCCCTGGTTGTTGTTCATTTTGTCAAGATAGGAAAATAATGCAGTGGGATGTTCTGAAAATCATCAAAATATGCCTACAAATCTCCTTATTTGGTGTTTTTAAAGGATTTTAGAATCACAAAAGGCGAGTTGCTATTATTATTATTATTATTATTATTATTATTATTGAACAGTCTTGTTGTGGGATAAGGGACGTGAAGAAAATCCCACCGTAGGACAGCTTCTGATCATAACTGCCTCGTGCAAATGGAGATTCCTGTCTCACAGTGTTTTATGAGGACAGAAGGAGAATATATGTAGCGTGCTCCCAGCAGTGCCTGACACGTAGGGCGAGCTTCGTCAGGTTAGTTACTATTGAGAAGCGGATGAACAGGGAGCAGGCTCACCCCCAACACCTGTGGACCCCAGGCGAGACCGCAAAGGCAGGCTCACTTGCCTCTGAATGTTTCAAGTTTTGAACAAGCCAACACACTGTTAAATAAAATGGGTTCTATTCTCCCACCTTAACAAACAGACTTTTATAATGACCTGGAAGGCCCAGTTCACATTCAGGATTCTCAGGCTCCTTGGAGTTCTGTGCAGAACATGGTAGTATGGGGCCTTCTCCCTTCTCTTCCTCTGCTGGTTCTGTGAGGATACCTCAGCCCACACAGCCGGGCTCCATCCAAGTTCCCCACAGATGGTCACCCTTTAGGGCGCTCTTGGTTCTCAAAGTACATATACCAGGGGTGCAGTAGTGCCCTAGAGGGACGGACCTAAGAAAGAAGGCTGTGCAGGCCCTAGAGGCAGGCTTGGGACTATTTAGGAAGAGAAGGCTGGGACTAGGTTACCTGGCACAGGATTCGGGTGGTCACGGCTTCTTGGCCCATGGACTCCTCTCCCCATGGGAAGAGGTACCAAGAGGTGAGGGGTCCTCTAGGGCACAGGGTACAGAACGGGGGTCCTTCTTGACTAGGTCTAAGGGCTGTGCTGGCTGGTGTTTTAGAGCATTGTCGTAAGAGCTGGACTGCCTGGGATCAAATCCTGGCTTCCTCACTTTGCGAAGTATGGTCTTGGGTAATTAACATCTCTGTGTCAGAGTTTCCCCATCTATGAAATAGGTAAGAGTATTTACCTCATAGGGTTGTTATAAGGACTTAATGAGTTATATGTAAAAGCGCTTACAAATGCCTGACAACAAAGAGAACTCTGTAAGTGTTAACTATCATTCACAGATCCCTTTTCTTTTTTTTTTTTTTTTTTTGCGGTACGCGGGCCTCTCACTGTTGTGGCCTCTCCCGTTGCGGAGCACAGGCTCTGGACGCGCAGGCTCAGTGGCCATGGCTCAGGGACCCAGCTGCTCCGTGGCATGTGGGATCTTCCCGGACTGGGGCACGAACCCGTGTCCCCTGCATCGGCAGGCGGACTCTCAACCACTGTGCCACCAGGGCAGCCCAGATCCCTTTTCTTAATGATTGCTTGACCTGGTATGATCACAGTAGTCAATGTCCTATTCCAGTTTTTGCTTGGAAAAAGGAAACACTGGTTTCATTCAATGGTTTGCAAATATGCCTTCTAATGTGCCCAAAATTGGCAAATTTAGTTTTTGGGTGGTTTTTCTTGCAAAGTTTAGAAAAAGGCTTGCACTGCCCCAAAGTTATTCTTGTGTATTTGAATAGAAACTCCTCATAGTGAAGACTCAGAGCACTGCAGGCATGATTGCAGGAAGTAGACAGTGGAATATTTTCTCAAAATCTTTATGCACACAAAAAATTCCCATCTGTTTGGAGCACATTAAAGTTTTGTCCAGTTTGAAGGCAGAGGAGGTGTTAAAATGATTTTTTTAATTGTGGTAAAAAAAGACATAACATAAAATTTACCATTTTATCTATTTTTAAGTGTACAACAGTAAGTACATTCACTCTGTTGGGCAACAAATCTCCAGAACTTTTTCATCTTGCAAAACAGAAGCTTTGTACCCATTAAGTAACAATTTCCCATTCCTCCCTCCCCCCAGCGCTGGAAACCACCATTGTACTTTTTGTCTCTATAAATTTTACTATTCTAGGTACCTCATATAACTGGAATCATACAGTATTTGCCTTTTTGCAACTGGCTTATTTCACGTAGTACAATGTTCTCGAGGTTAATACAGGTTGTAGCATGTGACATACCATGATTATTAAGTCTCTCTCCGACTTGGGGATGGTACCCTGAAACCTCCAGATGACTGAGAAGTGGAAGAGATGGAACTGGTCCACTCAACAGCGGAACCCAGTGTCTGAGATGGATTGTAAGGGTTTGCTTTCTTCCAGGGGTAAATCCCTTCACCACAATACGCATGTGCTTGGCACCTGGACAACACCTGCATTATTAGAGGATGAATAGTTTTTGAATGGTTTCTCAGATTTACCTGGACAGATTGGCAAGGAAAATATAGACCCACAGGTATTAATTTGATGGAAATCCAAAAGAAAAGCAGTTTTACTGACAGTTTAATTATTCTCTATCTCCTCCTAGGAGAGAAGACTTTTGTCAAATCCAGAAAACATCAAATGAGCACTAATCCAGGGCAGTGCCTGAAATAATTTTAAATCTTCAAATCATAATGGATTTTAATTCCTTTGTACATTTGCTTAAAATATTTTGGTCAGTACCTCTCAAAGTCTTCCTTGACTCCTGTCTCTGCAGAGATCTGTCCTCCAATGCCTTGCCTTAGTAAACTTCTCACTAGTTTGTGGCTTTCCTAGGTGGGCTGTAAGGGCAGAAATCACACATTATGGTTTTTTTTGATTTTTTTTTTTTTTTTTTTTTTTTTTGCGGTACGCGGGCCTCTCACTGTCGTGGCCTCTCCAGTTACGGAGCACAGGCTCCGGACACGCAGGCTCAGCGGCCATGGCTCACGGGCCCAGCCGCTCCGCGGCATGTGGGATCTTCCCGGACCGGGGCACGAACCTGTGTCTCCTGCATCGGCAGGCGGACTCTCAACCACTGAGCCACCAGGGAAGCCCACACATTATGTTTTTTTTATCCTCCTCCATAGTGCTCTTTTCAGGTGATAAACACATTTCTTGTTAAATGACTGACTGACTGAAAGGATAAATAATTAATACAAATTGTGAACTGCCTTAACATTATAGTCATAATAATACTACCCTGCTAATAGGATAGAAATGCTCCTTTTTGCTGATTTGGAATTTCCTTTGAGGCAAGTTACTCATGAATTCGCTAATGAATGTTAGAATCCTGGAAAGATGACTTAAGAAGGATATATTGAAGGCAAGGGAAAATGTCATCATTCAAGAAGAAGGAAATCGGAACATAAATTTCATTATTTTCATGATCGTCTATTTATTCATTCAAACGCTTTCTCACAACAATATCTCAAGCAATGTTTACTGAGTGCCATTATTATAAGTCATCATGCCCTAGCGTATCACAGGGTCACAAAGATGGATGGGACATTAACTTTTCAAATCTACAATTTGAGCATTCTAGGAGATCAGACATGATAAAAAATTGATATAATACAATGTAAAAATACAGATGGCATAAGAAAGATAGAAATACTTGCTATGAAGTGCAGGGAAAGAAAAGATGACTCTGCTATCTAAAATGTGGGTAAGCAGGGGTTGGGGCAGGCTCCAGCCAAGGAAACAGAGAACAAAAGTTAGAAGATGAGAATGAACAAAGCAAGGAATAGAGAACAAGTCTGCTGGACTACATGTAGCATTTGTGAAGGGAGAGAATTCAAGCAAGGCATGAATACCAGAGGGTGGAGTGCATGCGGGAATCCTTCTGAGATTTTCTTTTCAAAATAATCCAGAGGGGCAGGTAGAATAAATGAAACAAGATGGTGTATATGTTGCAGTCATTGACGCTGGGAATTGGTTACGCTATTCTCTCTGCTTTTGTATATGTTTAATTATTTTCTTAATAAAAAGAAAAAAAAAGAAAAAGAGTGGGGAATGATAGTGATCACTGAAAGATGAATTGGACCTGGTTGACCAAGGAAAAGGGGAAACTCATTCTGGAGGTCAGGAAACAAACACTGTCATTCACACAGAACTTCTATAACCCTGAACGTTCCTCATAACCACTGCTTCATTTTGTAATTGTATCCTCCCTCTGACTGTGAGTTAGGCTGGCCAGGCATTAAGCTACTGATGAGAGAACTGAAATCCAGAGAGACCGAAAGACAGAGCTGGCAAGTGGCCCAGCTGGTATTAGAAACCATGCCTGTCCTTCAGGAGGCCACCCAGAGAGAAAGTCAAGGTTCTTAGGGAGACTCTCCTGGCCAGAGGCCAGCCTCCACACTGGGGGGAGGATGGGAAATACGGTTGCTTCTACAGCACCAAATTAGGAAAAAGTTTGAAAGTCAAAAAGAAAAGTTTAGACTCAGATCCAGCCTTGGGGATCATTCTTCTATCTACACACTTGTTTTTCCTTTAGGTGATCCAAAACGCACAACTGTCCTGCTTTTAAAATTAACAAAACAGAAGCAGACTCACAGATACAGAGAACCAACTGGTGGTCGTAAGAGGGGATGCGGGTGTGAGGATGAACAAAATAGGTGAAGGGGATTAAGAGGTACACTTCCAGTTATAAAATAAATAAGTCACAGGAATCAAACGTGCACGTAGGGAATTTAGTCAATAAACTTGTAACAGCTCTGCATGTTACAGATGGATTTATCATAGTGATCGTTTCATAATGCATAAAAATATCAAACCTCTACATTGTGTACCTGAAACATATAATATCGTAAGTCAATTATACTTCAACAGAAATTTAAAAATAAATAAAAAATAAAATTAAGAAAGGAGAGTATACAATTTTCTTCAAAAAATTTTTTAATAAGAAAAACCATTTCAATTAGGTATTTTAGTCAAGGAAGATGGAGGAGGCAGGAAAAATAAAGGCAGGGTACAGAGGGGGAAAGGGAGATTATCAAGAGAGACTATCAAGAACATTTTGAGGAGAGGATTAGTGATTAGAAACTGTCCTTAAGTTCTTACTGCTATTCACTTGAGCTCCAGGCTTCAAAATGGATCTTTGACTGTTACGTCCATCCTTTGAAAATCTGAACAACTGATTATACTTTTAGAGTTCTTAGGAACCCAGATGCCCAGCACGAAGGAGAAAGAGTAAGGGTGGCTGGCCAGAGGGCAGAGTGCAGACACAGCCAGGATCTCATCTGCGATATACAGTGTTGACCGATCAGTATCCCCTAGAAGACGATGCCCTGGGAGTGGCTTATCCACTGGGGAAGAAGGGCAGTGGCGGAGTCCTTAGACCCTTTGTCCAGGGGGGCCTGGCACCACAAAGTTTGACCTGGTCGTCAGGGGGGAACCCACAATCTCATGAACACCAGGGCTTCCTTGACCAAGAGCCAGGAATCCCTAAACTGTAGCAGAGAGACAACCATTTCATTTCATATCTGTTTTCCAGTCCTAATTTTGAAAAGTCTTCTCTGAGTATTAAAACTATACACACGCAATGACTTGCTAACCAAAATAATGGTGCAGATTGATCAACAGAATCTTTAGGGGCCATCAAAATACTTTACAGGCATTATCTTATTATTTCCGAGAGATTGGTGGGACGAGATGCTTCTTCCTGTGTTTTGAAACACTGAAACACTGACATGATGGAACTGAAAAACAGATCTTTCAATGCCTAGGAGATTTTATGTTTTATTATCTTTCTTAGGATGGAGAATAGATGAGAAAGAGTAATCTACAACTTTCTTGACAGAATTCCAACCCCGGCAGTGGTCACAGACACCTGTCTAAAGTCCTTTTGAGGTGGAAAGGGAGGAGGGATGATTCTCCTACTTAACGACTGGGAAATGGAGAACAAGCTCATCAAATGATCAGTCAAACGTCCCAGAGTAAGTTAGTGACGGTGTTGAAACAATTTTAGACTCCAAATGCATTAATCTGCGGACCAGAACTCTTTCTACTCCTCCAGCAGACATTTATTGAGGTATTAATTTGTAACGAGTATTAGAAACTCTTCTTGAGTCTTAGAACAAGATGAATAAGAAAGAAGCTCTTGGGAGGGACAGAGAAGCAAACAAATGGTTCAAAGGCTCGCCCTGTGAGAGTTTTGTTCCAGATCTCCTGGGCTCTGGCCGAGGTGAAGGTAAGGATGGGGGAGAACACAAGAGATTGAGAAGAGGAAGTTGAGAGCAGATGCCTGCTCCGTCCTGTGGGCCAATCAGCCCGAGGGCAGCCTTGGGACTGGGGAATGTGGTCAGGAGAAAGCCATCTCCTGGACAGGGCCACTTAAAAATCGCACAGCAGAGCTGAGACTGACCTATCCACTGATGAAACTACCTTGAGAGATAGTTGAAAATATAATCCTGGGATGGGCGAGGCAAGGCCAATCAAAGGGACCCGAGAACTTTGGCAGTAAAGCTGAAACCTGATGCCTTGTATTGCAGCCTGGGTGAACCCATTCAAGGAGGCAGAAGGGGGGTGGGCGGCCATATGTGTGTCTCTAACCCCCCACCCAGACTGAAGATGCCCTGAATCCTTCAATGGGAGCCATCAGGCCATGTCGTGAGCTATCTCAGGTGTGTTTTCAGTGCCGAAGGTGAGAAAGCATCAGGCCACACATCCCTCTGACCCGCCCCAATACCTTCATCCGATGCCTCTCGCTCTGATTCCACGCCTACCAAGTAACTGAAGGTGGTTTCACCTACAGATTTTACAAGGACAGGGGATATGCTGGCTGACTCATGAGTATGACCAGCAACTGCTTGGCAGTAATAGATTTGACGGTAAATGGATATCTTGCCACTCTGGTTAACACGTTTTCTTGTGAGTCTGAGAGGTATGAGCCAGATAAGTTGAGAGGGAACTCATAAAAGCCAACTTCCAGGCCTGAAAAGCTCAAGACCAGAAATGGGACTTTTCAAGGCGGTGGGGGAATTCCCTGGCGGTCCAGGGGTTAGAACTCGAGTTTTTGCTGCTGAGAGCCTGGGTGGTGGTCCCATTTCCAGCCTGGAACACTGCCTAGCATTTAGTTAAATGTTCCATAGAGTTATCATTATCATAACAAAAATATTGCAATTTGTTAAAATATGTTTATGGCCAAGGGAATTTTAGCCATGGGAATGTCTATATGTTTTTTAGGTTTTTTTTTTTGCGGTACGCGGCCCTCTCACTGTTGTGGCCTCTCCCGTTGCGGAGCACAGGCTCGGGACGCGCAGGCTCAGCGGCCATGGCTCACGGGCCCAGCCGCTCCGCGGCGTGTGGGATCTTCCCGGACCGGGGCACGAACCCGTGTCCCCTGCATCGGCAGGCAGACTCTCAACCACCGCGCCACCAGGGAAGCCCTGTCTATACGTTTTTAAGCCCTGTGTCTCTACTTCCCTGCAAAGCAGCCCGTCCCTTGAAGGCAGGGAGCTGACAGTGCAGTGCCCTGCACATAAACACGTGCTCTCGACTGTTTGCTGTTGGTGAGCAGCCTGCCTTGTGCTGGGAGGGCTGCTTCAGAGGCTGCCAAATTGTGAAAGTGGAGACGGAGTTGGTCTTCTGTTCTTCCTTCCCTTCAACGTTCTTCTGCTTCTGTCTAGTCCCACTGTCTTTCCCTCTCAACCCCCAATTGGACAGTTGGAGATAAATTCCTGCCTTCCTGAGAGTCCCTAAGCTGTGCCCTTAGACGGCACCCACGCAGCACATTGAACTCTTCCCTTCCTTCCCCGTCACAGCCCACCCAATAAAGCCACACATCGTCAATGGAAGAGAGGGAACACTAGGTACAAGGTTACAGTCGAGCGATAGTTAGACAGGCAGGCTGTTTGTCACCTTCTAAAATGAACGTCTACCCTACTGAGTGTTGCCAGCAATCATAGGCAGTGTGACAAGTTTCAGTTGAGTGTGATTTGGGGAGGTTTCTCTCCTCCCACCTCCACCCCAAAACAAACCACAAGCCAACCTAGAAAAGTTGGTGAACTGTGGTTTGGTGAATAATCCCAAGCTTTAATGTACAAACACAGGAGCAGGGGGCCCCACCTTGCTATTTACTAGGTGTGTGGTCCTGGGCCTCCTGTTCTCTCTTTGTCCTTGTCTGTAAAATAAGGGTAATCTTAATGCTTCTCTTCCCAAATGAACAGAGATGTGAGGATACAGAAAGAAATTCTACGTTCTCTGTGTGTGCATGGGAGTGATATTTATCTAGAAGATGCTCATTAATGATTGTTGACTTGACAGAAAGACAAATTCCAGGTGATATCACTTATATGTGGAATCTAAAATATGACACAAATGAAATTATTTACAAAACAGAAACAGACTCACAGTCATAGAAAACAAACTTACGGTTACCAAAGGGGAAAGGGAGTAGGGGAGGGATAAATTAGGAGTTTGGAATTAGCAGACACAAAGTACTATATATATAAAATAGATAAACAACAAGGTCCTACTGTAGCACAGGGAACTATACTCAACGTCCTAATAAACCATAATGGAAAAGAATATGAAAAAGCATGATATATATATATATCTGAATCACTTTGCTGTACACCAGAAACACAACACTGTAAATCAACTATACTTCAATTAAAAAAAAAGATTGTTGACTTGATGAATGAATCAATGGTGGAGTTGGACCTTCTAGATGAGTGATTCCCAAGCTTCAAGTGTGCATCAGGATCACTTGAGGGGCTTGTTAACATACGAATAGCTAGGACCCACGCTACTTTTTGATTCAAGACTAGGGCGGAGTCTGAATTTGCACCTCTAACAAGCGCCAGGTGACGTTGATGATCTAGGGACCAAACTTTGCATTAGATTTGAGAAGGAACCCAGCAGCAGGCTGCAACATGAGAAATGACCAGCAGATGGCGCGACCATCAGTCCTCCCCTGGGAGCTGATGGAAATGGGTCCGTTCCGGGCTCAACCTGCTGAAACATCGGTTGTCCGAAGCAGGAGGGGGCGATTCTGGCCTGGCGGGATTGGGAGCAGCTGGTGTGAGGGAGAATCGGTAGTTCTTTAACCACCTCGGTCTCCTTTCACTGCTGGTTTCCCTCAAAGGAGGGCTCTGATCTCTCCCTCCGTACGTGTTTCTGCCTGGCCGGCCGCCAGAAACAATGGCATCCATCACAGCAAAGTAAAAATCATCCCCTCGAAAAATAGTCTTTGTTTCCTTTTCAGTAAAACCCCATCTTGGGACTGAAGCCTTAAGTGTAAGAAAATTCTTCCTACAGTTTAATAAAAACATCAGACGTGGTTGACAAAGCCCTTTCCTTCCTTATTTTCTCTCCTGGCCTGGTCCCTATGTACCTTCCCAATATTATCTTTCCATCACTAACCCTAAGCATGTGGCTTGGGGTAGGAATATGGACCGGATGCATTGGCTGTCCAAACTTCAGGCTCCTGTGTGCAACGAGAAAAACACTACCCACTTTAAAGAACTGTTATGTGGATTAAATGAAACAACACATGAAAAGTGCCTTACACAGCAAAAAGGACTCAGTAAACGTTAATGAGGTAGGCAGGAAAAAGGGATATCCAAACAGCCAGTGATACAATCCCTTAGGGGAGAAGTTGGTCTCGGTTTGGTAGACTGCCATCCAACAGAACTTTCTGTTGTCTATACTGTCAGTCACAGTAGCCACTAGCCAAATGTGGCTATTAAGCCCTTGGAAAGTGGCTGGAGCAAGTAAAAAACTGAATTTTACATTTTATTTCATTTTAATGGGTTTAAATTCAAATATTGGACAGCACAGGTTTAGAAGAACACCTTGCTGCATCACTTTAGGCTGTGAAAAGGTGTCCCTTGGGCCTTAGGATATGGTTGAGAGTGGTAAGAGTAGCTAAATTGTTCTGCCCAAAAATGTATAAAAATGTGAGGGCATGGTGAGGCAATCTAACTGGAAGGAAAGGTGAGAGGTTGAAGGGGGAAAGGTCCAGCTGCACTGCAAGAGGCTGACGACAAGCAAATGCCAAAGGCATCAGGAGGGTGTCCCCTGGCAGTCCAGTGGTTAGGACTCCATGTTCCCACTGCAGGGGCCACAGGGCCGATCCCTCGTTGGAGAACTAAGATCCCGCATGGCACGCAGTGAGGCCAAAAAAAAAAAAAGGCATCAGTAAAGCCCTTCTGGTGGGGACTTCCCTGGTGGCGCAGTGGTTGGGAATCCACCTGCCAATGCAGGGGACATGGGTTCGAGCCCTGGCCCGGGAAGATGCCGCAGAGCAACTGAGCCCCTGCGCCACAGCTGCTGAACCTGCGCTCTAGAGCCCACGATCCACAACTACTGAGCCCACGTGCTGCAACACTGAGCCTGCGTGCTGGGAGCCCATGTTCTGCAACAAGAGAGGCCACCACAATAAGAGGCCCATGCACCACAGCAAAGAGTAGCCCCTGCTCGCTGCAACTAGAGAGGGCCTGCGCACAGCAATGAAGACCCAATGCAGCCAAAAATAAATAAATAAAACCCTTCTGGTGGTAGAAATGGCTCGAGGGAGCTATGAAAAGTGGCATAGCTAATATTCAGTCTTAAGTCATATACTGTCCTCCCTGTAGTGTTACTTCTCTCTGTTGCCCCAACTCTTCGGAAACGCCTGCTCAACACAGTGCCTGGGTGTGGCAGCCTTCGGAGAGTGAAGAGATGGCGAGACCTGGGGTGCCCAGTGGGGGTGAGTCCTTAAGGAAAGGTGACAACATGCTCAGGAGGGAGACAGGATTGATGAAAAATTCAGCACAAGCAGGATGCGGGGACCCAGAGAATCTTTAGGGATATCGCAGGAATGCTTGCTTTTCCGCTGCAGAGGGAATGGAGATTTTGGACCCTGTTTTAATGAAATCTTCCAGGTAGCGGCAACCCCAGTAAGGGGGAGGGCTTGAGCATCCAGGCAATGGTTCAGAACGTTTCCCCAGATGAATGCTTGCCGACTCAGCATCCCAGAGCAGCCATCTCTGGAAGGGCTCACCGCAGACCTCAGGTGTGAGCGAGAAGGGGGCAGCGAGGGGCTGAGCCACAGCTACAGCAGACAGACGGGAAGCGGAGACAGGACATCCTGCTAAATTTATAAAGCATAAAGTCTTTTTCTCTGGACCTTTGTCTCTCTCTGTGGCGTCTAACAACAATGGATCACTGTCTACCTGCTCCCAATTTCTGTAGGCAAGTGACTGTGCGTGTGTGTGAGAGAGAGAGAGAGGCGGAATGCAAAGTAAGGTGCCCCTTAGATGATGGGCATCCTTCATATGCTGAAACAAGTACCTCCCAGGCACTATGTATTTCGCAGTCTTGGAAGATGACTCCTGAGTGTTATAATGTGGAATAAACATTCTCATGCAATTAATTCCATAGCCAAAGTCTCAGATGAGACCCTGTCAGCTGCCCCTTCCCTGCCTGGAACTTGGTGGGAAATAAAAAATTACCACTTAGCAGCCAGCTGCTACTCGCTGCCACAAGAGCCGCCTCTGTGGGCAGAAAGGCTTTGGACAGAGCATAAGGGGGAAGAACAGAATGCAGCCTTTCCAAAAGAAGGGACTTCTGTTTTCCTCTTGTCCAAGTCAAGCCAGCTCTCCAGCTCCAACACACGAGAACTTACGTGATTTTGTCTCTACCCATGTCATCTCCCGGTCTCTGCTGACTATAACCCCCACCATATAACCCTGTTCTGTGTTAACCTCGGTGAGGAATTGTGCACCCAGTGAAACTTCTGGCTTTGCTCCCGCGATTACTCAAGCTCCCATCAGCACAGTTGCTCAGGGCAACTCCCAGTGGAGGTGGGCCAAGCAGGTAATCTCCGGTGTGATTTGAGAGTATCATATTCTTTCCAGAAGCCTCCTATTAAAATGACTAAATTACCTGGGGGTGGGGGGGAGGGAGGAGAATGGTATTAAGGTATTAAGCTGGCAAACAGGCAAGGAATATTCCACCAGGCTAACTACACCTCCCTGAAGAGGGGAAGCTGAGGGGCCTCAGAGGATGTGATTGAGGGGACTGTAGTTTAACAGGGGTGACAGGTGTGAAGTAGACGGGCAGGGGAGGGAGGAGAGGGAAACAGAAAAGGAAGGGTGGAGCTGTCTGAGGGGAGCTCTACAAGGAGGATTCTATTTTGCCTGGGAAAGGAAGGAGAATGAATCCTGGGTTTTCTGGGTCGGATCAACCTGGATTCACAGCCATTCAGAGTCTGGGTGAGCCCCTTGGGAGCTCCTCGAAGGAGGTTTCTTTTCCTCACGGGTACGGGTGATGTGTTTAAAGCCCAAACCTTAGAAGGCACAATCATACATCATTTTTGCCTAAGCCTGACCACTCTTCCTGCTTAGAAAACAGTGTCACGGCCGAGGCCAGGAGTAATTGTCACGTGCATCTGTGTGGGTCCCTACACCTGTCAGAGCACTTTTCCAGAGATGGTCATGACTGCCCCCGTTGTAATAACATTAAGAGGAAGAAGGTCTCTGTGGCCCTACTCACAGAGAGGCTTAGAGGGGGAGAGCGACTGTGTTAGGAGTCCCTCAGCTCTGGGGTAACCTGGATCAGAACTTCTGCATCTTCTGAGCTCTGAGCCTGGGCTGGTTCTAACAGGTTTTTCTGATAAGCCATGCTCCATCTCCAGCCATGGAAGGTTTAGTGCAGTTAATGAGCTGGGCAGAGAATAGCATATGCACATCTGAAAGACACTGTATGCATCGTTAATTAGGAACTTGTCCGGGTGTGTGGTATCTGCTCTGCATCCCGAAAGGCAGCGTCTGCAGCCTTTGCGGGTAAGAAGCGTTTGGCACTGTTGTTCTCCTGTGGTGCCAAGTCAGCCAGATGGAGCTTTGCCAGCTTTTTGAGCACTTCTGAGCCCAGCTTTGCTGATGAAGGCTCTGTAAGCTGAAGTCCTGCGATGAGGTTGTTTGCAGACTCATTTGGGTTCAAGTTTAGGTTGGCATGAACTGAGATTCAAGTGCCGCATGTGCAAAAGAGCACCAGACACCTGCAAGAAGGGGCAAAAAGCAACAGGCATCCTGGTGAGGGAGCCACATCTTCAATTACCTCCACCGTTTACCTATGACAGACACCGCCATCTATTGAACCATTACTATGTGCCAGGAACTGTGTTGAGTGTTTTTCATGCCTGGTCTTTTTTTTTTTTTAAATTAATTTATTTATCCTTGGCTGTGTTGAGTCTTCATTGCACGCGGGCTCCCTCTAGTTGTGGCAAGCGGGGACCACTCCTTGCTGCAGTGCGCGGGCCTCTCACGGGGTGTCATGCCTGGTCTCTTAATCATGTATTTTTATTACCCCATTTGCAAATGAGGAAACCAAAGCTCTCTTAGCAATGTTGAAAAACTAGCCTAAGGCCATATAATGGTAAATATGGAGACCTCATTTGAATGCAGGGATTTCCATCTTCAGATCATTTGCTCTTTGCATCTGTACTACATTAGCTGTCACCAAACAGATAATACATTTGTTTGTCATCAGACATGCAATAAGTGACCTGGATCACCATACTGATTGGCAAAGAGGGGGAAATATTTTATGGCATGGATTTGTCGTTGGTTAGGGTTGGACTGTATTCACAGAAAAGGCCAGGGGAATTCCCACCACCCAAGGCAGCACTGCAAAGGGAGATAATAAAACTGAAAACATAGAAATTCAATCAAAGTGAAGGCTTCATTCATCCGAACAGATTCCAGAAGTATTTAATAAGTTAATGGAGAGATAAAAATAGATCATGAGGCAGCCGATAATAATAACATTTCTTGCTAAGACAGCCCTTAGAGGAGTAGCAAAAAGAAAGACAGCCTCAGTAGCTTCGATGGTCAGTGAAATAAAGTTTGCTCTCGGAGAGAAGGACAAAAAGTTGGAAACACCAATAGAAGAAACAGTTAGTGGGAGGTGTTGGAAGTGGGGAGGGGGATTGCCACGGTAGAAGTAGCAACAGAGTTTCAGGAGAGATCCATATTACAGCTCACCAAAAAAATCTATCAGCAAGCTTTTCCTGAGTGCTGGGGGCACAGTGGCAATGTGAAACTGAAAGACCAGGCTCATTTGCAAGGAGAGTGCAGGGTACTGGGTAGATAAAAATAGCACACTTGAAACAATTAGAGTGCAATTAACGCCAAACTGTCTGGTTCCAGCTGGAGTACGACAGGACTCCAGAATGTGGAGAAAGCCTGATGAGCTGGAATAGTCAGGCAGGGGCAGGAAGAACTCTCTGGGGCCCCAAGGTACTGGGCATGGAGTGCTTTGAGGGAGAACGTCTGTTCCTGTGGGATGCTCAGCCTAGGCAATACAGCACCAAACATCCGACCACAGCCTTGCCCTTCCAGAAGTTTCCAGTTAAAAAGCACAACACAGAGCTTGACCTAGGATAGCTTTGTTGAATAAATCAATGAAAGAACAAGTGATTGGAGTCCTAGGGCCTCCTGGGGACAACTGAAGAAGCAGGACAGGAATAGCATGGTTGCAGAAACATTCCTTGGTCCACTGTATACTTTCTGAGGGCAGAGACTATGTCCTTATTCTGTATTTAATGAGCCTCTGTCATACAAAACATACTGTGCTAGCCCTGGGGATGGGGTCTGCAGATGGAATGAATCATTCGTAGTCTGCTAGCTTCAAAACAGCTCAGAGCAGAGCTTCTTTTGGAGCTTAGAGCCTAATTATTTACACCATGCCTTCGATCACTGGACATCCTTTCCCCAAACACATCGACTAAATCATTAATTCTGTAAATAGTTTGCACATACTATGTGCTAGGTAATGTGATAGGCACTGGATATAAGCATCAAACAACAGTGTTTCTGAAAAGACTGTATGATTCCGACTGTATAACATTCTGGAAAAGGCAAACCACCGAGAAAATAAAAAGGATCAGTGGTTGCCAGGGATTAGTGGCAGGGGAGGGATGAATAGGCAGAGCTCAAAGGACTGTTAGGGCAGTGAAAATACTTTGTACGATGCTATATTGGTAGATCTATGTCATTATGTGTTTGTTCAAACCCATAGGTTGTATAACAGCAAGAGTGATCCCTAATGTAAACTAGGGGCTTTGAGTGATAATGATGTGTCAGTGTAGATCCACTGATTGCAACCAGTGTCCCACTCTGGTAGGGGA
Source organism: Monodon monoceros (assembly GCF_005190385.1). Taxonomy (NCBI): domain Eukaryota; kingdom Metazoa; phylum Chordata; class Mammalia; order Artiodactyla; family Monodontidae; genus Monodon; species Monodon monoceros. The sequence continues at coordinate 9,495,715 of NW_021703784.1, read as the reverse complement.
TGTTGACAATGGAGGAGGCTCTGCATGTGGGGGAGGGGCAGGGAGTAAATGGAAAATTGCTGTACCTTCCCCTCAATTTTAATGTGAACCAACACTGCTAGAAAAAAATCAAGTCAAAAAATAGACAGTGGTTTCCTTTAGAGAGACCTTATTGTCAAGTGGGGAGATAAATAGTTGCATACATTTAGTTCAGTATAATTGTGTAATTAATTTCACGGTATGTCATGCGAAGTATAGAGAGAGGTTAAGGAAAGGATCACCTGGGCTGTGCAGAGGTGTGAGGGATGATCTCACGGAGGAAGAAGTGCTTAGTGGCTCTGGAGTGGGCTCCGTCGGGGCAAGGCATGGCAAGTGGGGATCATATGTAGGGCCGATGGAATGGAATGTGCAAAATCTGAAAGCATGGGAGAATATAGTAACATGTCCTGAGAGCTATAAATAACTGAGTGTTACCAGAGCACACAGTTCTGGAGGGGGAGCCATGGAAGATGAGGTGGGACAGATCAGCAGGTGCCCAATTGTGAACAACTCTGGTAGCCAAGCAAGTGGGACAGATCGTGTCTTGTGAGTGACTGAGAGGCTATGGAGGAATGTTGAGTGGCGGGATGCCGGGATCAGGTTTATGGATAAAAAAGAACATTTTGTCAGCGTCATGGAGGATGCATGGGGTGGGGTTGGGAGGCGGTGGGGAAGGATAACTAAGCAGGAGGCAGAGAGGACAAAAGGGAAGCCATGGCAAAATTAAATAACCTACATAGAGCACTTAGCACAATTCCAGGCACAGAGGAATGGTGTTTTATCCTATCCTCTGCCAACTTCAAGATCTCTCACAAGCCATGTCCCATACCTAGAACATTCTTTTTTCTACCCTGTTTAGCAACCACTCCTTAACTCAAGACGATCTTCTAGAAAGATTAAATTAACTTATTAGAAATAAAGTGATTTCTCTAGTTTAAAAAATAAATAAATAAATGGAAGCCATGGCAATGGTCCATGTAGGGAACCATGAGAGCCTTGCTTAGGGCATGGGCAGCAGGGAGAGATCCATGAGCTACCTACAAACTGAAATCAACAGGCCTTCCTGGGTACCAGTTGAATGTAGGGGTGAGGGAGGGGGAGACCAGGATGACTGTGAAAGTGGCAGTGCTGGTCACAAGCCTATAGGACAGAGTCTAAAATCCACAGCTTGTCATGCAAGGCATCTTGCCATCAGGTGACACCCTACTTTTCCAGCCCTTCTGCCCCTGGGAACCCTGTTCCATGCTCCTGTCCGGGTGGTCTAAGTCTTTTCCTGAACAAGCCATGTGCCTTCCCACCTCCATACCAGAGCTTCATTTGCCCCAGCTGCAAAGAATGCCCTCCCCACGCCTTTCTACCTGACAACCCAGAGAGACTCATCTGAAACTCTTGCTTCTGTAAAAGGCCTTAGACTTTTTTTTCCTGTTCCCTAATGACTCTTAGCCCTTGCAGAAAGAATCCTTCCTCCTCTGTGCTCTGCTGGAAGTTTGTTTTTGTTACATAAAGAGACTTTATCATTCCAATATTCTACTTAGATGCTCACGTCTGTCTCCCTGGGCTGGATTAGTTGCTCCAAGCTACAGTCACAGCTCCACTGTGCAGCTGTAACATTTGGGGAAATATACTTGGATCTGTGGAGTTCACAATCTCTGTAATTAATGACATAGGTTTTGCTGGGGCTTTATTGGTTTAGCTTATAGAGAAAAGAGCATTAGTATTGGAGTCAGGCAGACGGCAGCATATCACTTAGTGTTTGACTTTGGTCTCTTGGCCTCAGTTTCCTTATCTGTAAAATGGGAATCACCACCATCATCACCATCCTCCTCCTCCTCCTCCTCCTCCTCATCACCATTGTCTCAGAGGATTGTAACGGGGTTAAATACATGTAATACATATAAAGGCCTGAGTCTGGCATTTGGCATATGGTAGGTTATGCCAAGAAAATATTAGTTTTTCCCCCTTTCCATCTTATAGTTCTTCAATTTTCATACTTGAAAAGCTGGTTGATAACATTCTTTCATGCCGGTTCTACTCTCACCCCTGCTGTGCCAACCTTTTCTTCCAGTCTTCAGATTCTTAGTATGGTTTTGATCACTGCCCTTCTTGGGATACCCTTCAACCTCTGCACTTCCTTTTCTTTTTCTTTTTTTTTAAGTTCTGAGTAACTTCTCTTTTTTAAAAAGCAAATTTATTTATTTGTTTGTGTATTTATTTTTGGCCATGCCGTGCAGCATGCAGGATCTTAGTTCCCCAACCAGGGATTGAACCTGTGCCCCCTGCATTGGGAGCTAGGAGTCTTAACCACTGGACCGCCAGGGAAGTCCCTGCACTTCCTTTTCAAAGCATGGTGACCCTTCATAGGTGGAAGCTCTTAAAATAGTAGTAGCGGGAGGAGGAATAAAAATAATAATAAATGATGACAAGTGACATTTATTGAGGGCTTACTAAGTGGCAGGCTCCACACGCAGCTCTTTTTGTGCAGTGTACTTGCTACCCCTATGATTTAGCTATTATCTCCATTTCACGGATGGGGAAAGGGAAGCTTAAACTGTTGAGGAAACTTGCTGATAGCCAGATCGCTAGAAAGTGGTGGAACCCAGAGCACAGGCAAAACCCATGAGTGCCCGGTCTAAAATCCTCGCCCTTAACCACACATTCTTCAAACACTCCTGGAGCCCTCCATGGCCGTTTGCGTCGTCACAGGGGGGCCGTCGTCACAGGGGGCCGTCGTCACAGGGGGCCGTTTGCGTCGTCACTCAGGCCAGCTTATGGGCTGTGACTGGCCTTTCTGTGATGCCTGCTGGGTGCTTGTGCTTAGACATTGTGGCATCACAGGACCAGTGCTCAACTCCACCAACACCATCCGGGGTATCCCCTGAAGGGAAGAGAGGGTCCAGGCTTCCTTCTAGCAACTCTTCAAAGTGCAAGCACTTAGATCAATACACACCGTTCTCCCAGGGCTGTGATCCGTGCTCCGTATCGGACTAAAGCAATCTGAGTGAGGACAGAACTTCCCCAGAGCAAGTGACAGTGGTGTTCAGGCTGAGCCTCTCTGGTGAGCCTCCTTTGATTCCTGCCAATTATAGAGAACATTTAGTACCCAGAACTCCTGCCAAATATCACGCTCGGGGTCTGGCCCAGTTTCACGGACGCCCTTCTGGGGGCCCCACTGTCACTTCCGTTTCCTTGCTGCTGTCTCACCGCGGCGCCTCGGCAGCACTTGGCCTCCTGCTGGCTCTTCTCCACGACCCAGGCTTGCGGGGAGCTACTGCTGTTCCCTTCTCTCTTCCCCTCACTTCTTCTTTCGGCTCCATGCCCACCCCCTAAGCTGTTCCTGTCGCAGGGACTCTGAGTTTCCTTCTGTGCAAACGCTATTCCCCAGACCTCTAATTGGTTGCCTCCCCATCTCCCGTCTGGTCTTTACTCCAATGCTCCTCCTCCAAGAGGCTTGTTGTGTTCGCTGGGCCAGCTGAGCAGCCTCACCTTCCTCACTATGCATCACCCTGTTTTATTTTATCAAGGCTCTTCTAGTTCCTAGAATTATCTTATTTATTTTCCTGGCCGTACGCGGGCCTCTCACTGCTGCGGCCTCTCCCGTCGCGGAGCACAGGCTCCGGACGCGCAGGCTCAGCGGCCATGGCTCACGGGCCCAGCCACTCCGCGGCACGTGGGATCTTCCCGGACCGGGGCATGAACCCGCATCCCTGCATCGGCCGGCGGACTCCCAACCACTGCGCCACCAGGGAAGCCCTATCTTTATTTTTAAATGTGCACGTTTATGATGGCTCTTGCCCTCGTAGAATATTAGCTCCCTAACTGTGAGGTCTCTTCTTCTTTGGCACCATAGTCCTAGTTCCTAAAATCATACCTGGCACACGGTGGGCTCTCTAACTGGCTGCATGACTGATGCAGTGACCAACTGGTCAGAGGTCTAGGTGTGTAGGCAAAGAAAGATGGTCATAATGAGAGCCATCATCTGTCAAGGTACTGTCTGTACAAGCATCATGCTAAGGATTTGACATGCATTGTCTCATTTAGTTAACCCAACAATCCTATTGTTATTCCCATTTAACAGATGAGAAAACTGATGGTTAGGAAAATTTAAAAAAAAACTCACCCAAGAAATATACCTGCCTTAGGGCCCTGAATGGTAGAGCTGACCCAAAAGTAGTAATGTCATCAGAGTCAAACACTTTTAACTATTTTGTTTAAGAATCACCAAGTTCAAGAAACACCCACTGCAAGGGGATCCAAGAAATACCAGGTAGGACATTAACAAGTGTTGACCAGGATATAGAGAAATTGGAAGTCTCATACATTGCTGTTGAGAATGTAAAACAGTGCAAACAGTTTAGAAATTCCTCAAAAAGTTAAACATAGAGCTACCCTACGATTCAGCAGTTCTACTCCTTGGTACACACCCAAGATAACTGAAAACATATTCACAGAAAAACTTGTATACATATGTTCATAGGAGTATTATTCATGAGAGCCAAAAAGTAAGAACAGCCCAGATGTCCATCAACTGATGAATGGATAAAGAAAACATGGTTTAGCCACACAAGGGAATATTATTCAGCCATAAAAAGGAACGACGTACTGATTCATGTTATAACATGGATGAACTTTCAAAACGTTATGCTAAGTGAAAGAAGCCAGACCAGAAAAGGACAAATAGATACGATTACATTCATATGACATGTCCAGAATAGGCAAATCCATGGTGACAGAAAGTAGTTTGGTGATTGCCAGGGGTTGGAGGGTGGGGAAATGGAGAATGACTGGTAAAAAGTATGGAGTTTCTTTATAGGGGGATGAAAATATTCTGGAATTAGGTAGTGGTGAGGATTGTACAACCAGGTAAACTTTAAATGATTAAAATGGTGAATTTTATGTTCTATAGATTGTATCTCAAAAAAAAAAAAGAATTACTTGGCTTATCTGCCTGTGGATAGAGCAGTTTGGGGAGTGCAGGTGTGGCGAGTGGTCAGGTAATCAGTCAACTGAGAGGCCAGTCCATCGTTGCAGAGGCCCAGCTCTGAGGGTCATCTAAGGAGCAGTGCTCTTCTTGAACTGGGGAGAGGGACTGGCAAGTGCAAGGCCAGGACTGACCCGTACACCAGGACTGGGAGCTAGATAGGTTTCTAGAACTGGGATTCGGATGGAGGTGTCAGAGCAGAGCCCAGCATATAAACAAGAGTGCATGAGGGAATCTGGGTAAAGACACAAGGCCTTGGGCCCTATTAACGGGACAGAGGAACCACACAAGGGGAAACGTGGGTATAGCCACACCGGAGCTCAGGAGCTCACGTTAGAGCTCTGGGGCCCGGATGAGACCAAGAGGCCAAGCACTCCAAGACTTGGCCTCCATTTGGCACAGCTCAGTCTGTTTCAGGACATCCTTTTTCAGAACTGGAAGGCTGAGGCTGAGCAGCGAGCAAGAGTTGAAATCAGAGTCTCAGCTGGGGGTGAGGGCCAGGGCCAGGGGCAGGGAGCCAACTGGCAGGCTGAGACACCAAATTCCTCCAGCTGAGAGCTGTTCCCCAAGTTTAAGGCTTTGGGGCTTATTACAATGCAAATGGCCCTGAAAAGTTAGATAATGGGGCCAAGGTTACACAGCTGGAAAGTGAGGAAGCCCTTATGAAAGGCAGCTGTGCCTGACTCCAATGTCCTCGCTTTCAGCTCTGAGGATGAGAGGCAGTCTAACATGATGGTGAAGGGCATGGGCTGTAAGTTCAAATCCCACTGCTGTGTGACCTTGGACAGGTTACTTAGCCCCTCTGGGCTTCAGCTCTCTCCCCTATTAAAGTGCATGGCAATGACTCCACCTATCTCAGATTGCAGTGAGGATTCAATGACTTAACACATACAAAGCACTTTAGAATAATGCCCAGAACCCAGGAAGTACTAACAACCATGAGCGGCGTGCTCTACACCAGCCGGGGAGCCCAGGCGTGCCCATCTAGATATGGCTGATGTCAGTTTTGTCTAGAACCATCTCTGTTTTCTGTTTCCTCATATCTTGCTCTGGAAAGACATGCCTTGTTTATGTGTTTCTCCAGGGGTCAAACTGAATCGATCAAGTCACAGAGAGTGCCAGGCATTTGGCAGCCCAGTAAGAACAGAGATGGGGCAGAAATCACCAGTTAGTTCTAGATATGAGTCAACTCCTCCTCAGCTAACCTCCTGTTGGTGGCTAGAATCATTTCTCCCACACACGGGTGATGCTGGTAAATCAAGACCTTCTTGGGTAGTGAAGGAAAAAGCTTAGATACATTGAGTTCACAGAAGTAATATTATTGGTCAGCTGAGCACAATTGCTGTGTAGTAGAATATATTAGAGTTATCTGCCGTCAAGAGGCAGTACTTGATACTCACAGAGCCTCTGGTGAAGCTCTTTGATAGTTAGCCTTCACCATCTTTCTCGGAGAGAGGTCCAGATGGCTGTCCCTCATGGCTATCCGTGAGGTCCGGCCTACCCTTCCAGGTCCAGCTCCAAAGTTACGAACGAACCCTCTCCTCTCCTCCCCTGGTTGAAACTAGTCACTCCTCCTTTGTGCTCTGTGGGCACCTTTCTCTGTATTCTTTTTTTTGGCCGTGCCACATGGCTTGTGGGATCTTAGTTCCCAGACCAGGGATTGAACCCGGGCCCTCGTCAGTGAAAGCATGGAGTCCTAACCACTGGACCGCCAGGGAATTCCCCCTTTCTCTTTGTTTTAGCAAATTGCCTCATAGTATAGTTCTAGCCTCATGTCTTTCCCACATTCAAGAGTAACTTCTTTGATGTCATGGACTGTCTGATTCACCTCTGCATCACTTTCTGCCTGCTAGCTCACTCAAGTACCATCACATTGGTTGTGGCTTTATTTGCACGCTGAGTAGGAATCCCCCTTGAAATTCTAATATATCCCTCTCTGGAAGGCTACCTTCTAGTTGAGAAGCATCCTTCCAATAATACATGCCTTCCGCTTAGTAGGAATCTATATCTGTCTGCAGAAATAAATCGAACAAAAAATTAGAGAATTTTGGCCATTTGACCAAGCCTGCAAAACCAAGATGAAACTTGGAAATGTGTCTGCTGAATTTTAGCTATTATGTCAAACAGTGCTGGTGCTGCGTGAATATGGTGCTGTATGGATTCCTAACATTCCACAAGGGGCCCCTATTGTTTTGTTTCTTTCTCTCCTTCCCTTTTTTCTTCCCACACATGTTTATTGAGCCGCGATTATACACCATGCATTGTGTTAGACAATGGTGATTCAGTGATGGGCCTTTGTCCTTATGGAGCTTAGAGTCTGCTCAGTGCGAGAGATAGTCATTGATCAAATAGTGCTGGGAAGGAATGTGTACTTACTGAGGGTGGTGCCCTGCATGAAAGGAACACTGATCCATGACAGCTTGTTCCAAAGGAAGCTGACCAAGCCTGAGTGGGATGCAGGAGGAGGCCAGGGAAGATTTTGCTGAGGAATTGATGCTTATTGTGAGAGCTGAAGGAGAAATAAGTACTGAACAGGCAGACGGAGAGGGAAGGGAGGGAGGAGAGGTAACAGTGCGCACAAAGATTTTGTACTGGGAGGACGTGCATTTCAGGAATGGAAGACCCAAGACAGGCTGGGACCTGGGACCCTTTGCTGCAGTGCTGCAATGCTTGCACCTGGACACACCTCTCCTCCAGCAACAGAATATTAAAAAAAAAAAACTATATGGGACTAAAAATAACTGTATGCATGTGCAGTTGGGGCAAAATTGTGGACAAAAGATACAAAGAGACCAAAAATCGCAACTGCCACTTTGAAGAGCCTGGAGCAAAAGCAGGGTACTGCGCATGCCCCCTTCACTCAACACCACCTAAGGGGTGGGCCGACCACCTAAGCCACACCTCTGGCCCGACCCCTGGACCCACCCCTACCCTCACTGTATATAAGGAGGAAGCTCACCCCCCCCCCCCCCCCCCAGGGAGCAAGCAAGGGAACCTGTTGTTCGTTCTCGCCCCGACCCCTGCTGCAGCAGGGGCCCCAATAAAGCCTTGCCTGAATTTCTTGCTTGGTCTCTAGTCAATTTCTATTGACTGGGGAAGGCCAAGAATCCTGGTCAGTATCAGGCCGGGAGCATCTGGCTGCGGCCCAGAGAAGATACAGGAGGTGGTTCTGTATGAGGCTTGACTGTTTACACGGGATGATGGAACATATGAGGACAAACTAGGCCAAGTTAGGAGATTTTGTCTGTATCCTTCCACAGCGGGAAGTCATTCAAGGTTTTAAGCCAGGGTAGAACATAATCAGAGCCTTGCTGCTCTGTGGGGAATGGAAGGATATAGGGGAGGGTGCAAGAGAGAAAGAAGGAGACCAGTTAGGAGGCTCCTGCAAGGGGTCAGGTGACAGATGATGGCCTTAATCAGAGTGGTGGCAATGAGGATGACATCTAAACATTTAGAATGTAAACGTCACCAGGGCTTGGTGAGGGAGTGAAGTAAAGCCCAGAGCTTATCTCAAAGCTACTTTTGCCCAGCTACCATGTTTACCAGGGCTCTGGGGTAGCAGCTGAGTGTATAAACTCCCTGAACTAGCTATTGTGAATGATACAAAGAAAAGTATGTCTGCCTTTAAGGTGTTTCTGCTCCAAGGTCACACTCGATATATACATACACAGGCAAATAAACTCTCCTGTGCTAAGTGTGGACATGTCAGTGTGAACTTCACTATGTGGTAGGGACATGTCTCCAGGCTTCCTGAAGTAAGAAACTGGGTTGAACTTTCATGATACTTTCCAGACTGTTAAGGACTACAGATTAAAACGTTTGCTTTTTGCCAGGAGATGAAAAGCCCGCAGGTTAACTAAAAATAAACATGAATGCATTCATTCATTTATGTATTAATTTCACTTGTTCACCTGATTTTTATTAAGCACAAATGATGTGTAGGGCGTTTGAGCTGGAGAGCACAAGTGATGGAAGGAGACACAGGGTTTGGAGTCTAAAGATTTGGGTTTGAGATCTATGTACTGGTTAGGTTTCTTTTTGTTATTATGGTAAAATATGCATATTGTGAAGTCTACCGTTTTCAAATGTGTGATTGTCAAATTTAAAATAAACTTTCCTGTTAAAAAAAAAAGTTTAACTTTTTCTTAAGTTCAGTGGCATTAAGTACATCCACACTGCTGTATAACCATCTTCAGAACCTTGTCATTTTCCCGGAACTGAAACTCTGTACCCATTAAACAATAGCTGTCCATTTCCCCCTTCCCCCAGCCTCTGGCAATCACCATTCTACTTTCTGTCTCTATGAATTTTATTACCCTAGGAACCTCATATAAGGGGAATCATACAATATTTGTCATTTCGCAACTGGCTTATTTCAGTAGCATGATGTCCTTGTGGTTCACCCATGTCATAGCATATGCCAGAATTTCCTCCTTTTTTGTTTTCTCTTTCTGTAAAAGGTAGGCTTTTTTTTTTTTTTTTTTTGCGGTATGAGGGCCTCTCACTGTTGTGGCCTCTCCCGTTGCGGAGCACAGGCTCTGGACGCGCAGGCTTAGCGGCCATGGCTCACGGGCCCAGCCGCTCTGCGGCATGTGGGATCTTCCCGGACCGGGGCACAAACCCGCATCCCCTACATCGGCAGGCGGACTCTCTACCACTGTGCCACAAGGGAAGCCCAAGGTAGGCTTTTTAATAACTGCTTTTGTCACCAGGTTAAGTCATGCAGTTACAAAGTAGTTAGAAATTTCTGAAAGGATATTATTATTAAAAAAAGAAGCTCATTCTTATATAAATAATATCTAGTACCTCATTGGGACACTACTGTTCCAAAGGCCCTGGCCAAACAACTCCCAAAGAAAACACAACCCCAGGTTGTTTCCAGCCCACTGGGAATGAAGCCGTGCACGGAAGATGAGGCCTCTAAATGAGGACACAAAGTCAGGGCTAGTCGGGGCCATTGGCAATGCTCAGAGCCGCCAAAGACGGAGCCCAAGTGGTTTTCTTCTGGGGCACTCTACTTGAATTATTGTTCAATTAGTCAACACAATAGATCTTCAAAAGAGGACAATTAATTAACATTATAAGGAGGTTACTGTGTTCTTTGGACTATATGTCATAATTGTGGTTAGTAAATTCCGACAGTCTTAACAAAAATAGCCTCCATCATTTGCAGGTATGAAGATAACTTAATGGTCTACCAGGCTTTTTATTTTTGCTGGATGACAATATGCAATTGATAAGTTATAAATGAGAGTGTTTTATGTTATAAAAATACTAGCTTTTTTCATTTATCATGTTTACAGACATTCACTGCTTGAGTCAAGGTTAGGCGTGTTAACTGATTAAAGGCAATTTTATTACAGCAGCATGTACTTATTTTATTCTAAAAGAATAAAATGCATACAGAGAAAGGTTTTTTTGTTTGTAACCTGTAAAACTGAGTTATTTTGCTGATGTAAAATACCAATAACTCACTTGAGGACCATGCTACTTCCTGAAAATGCCATATACCTGCTTCTTAAATGTGTCAGAGCACCTGATAGATCTATCCCGAGCTGAAGTGGCACGGGATTGACTGCTCTTGGACAAAAGGTGCTTTCCCAGGGCTACAGCTGACTGTGTTGGGAAACAGCCATGGAACAAGGCAGCACAGGCAGAGGGAAAAGACTTTATTTAAAGGCAAAATGCCCAAATGGCTCTCTGACATAGCTAATTTCTACTATCACCTGTTAGCTTATATATGATCCCCTAACTTTTTTTTCTTAAGGGGCTGATTTGGATTGACTTGTTGAGAATGGTGTCCATTATCTATTAAGTCATGAGAGAGAGATTTCTGTGGTTACACGTAAACCTGTGATAGTTCTGCGGATGAAGAGATGAGGAGGGTAGTGAAGCAGTCAGCCGCAGTCCCATCCCGTCTATGTGAAGGTCACACCAGCTTTGAAGACTTTCTCGATGGCCTTGACATAGGCAGCTGTCCTCGGGTCCAAGCCTAGGTTATACCTCATGGCTGTGCGCATGATTTGCTTGGCAGAGCACTCCATGGTATAAGCTAAGCCAGAGTGCACGACGTCTTTCTCAGAGGCACCCGATATCCTGTCTTGGAACTCTGCTGTGGGTACGATGGGAACAGTTCCACCATGCTTTCCAAATTTCCTTTCCAAACTCTCTTGAACAGACATGAGCAAGTGGTAGTTAGAATCCCATTCATATCTGAAGGTCAAACGGCCATAGCTGACATGATTTAGATTCTTCAGCCACTCAAAGTAAGATACTGTCACTCCTCCAGCATTCAAGTAGAGATCTGGAATAACCATGACGTTCCTCTCTAGGAAAATCTTACCAGCTTCTGGAGTTGTCGGTCGTTGGCACCTTCAGCAATGATCTTGGCTTTGACTCTGGGTGTATTGGACTTGGTCAGCTGCTTCTCGCTGGCAGCAAGGATCAATATGTCACAGTCCACCTCCAAGATGCTCCCTTCATAGATCTTTGCTTTGGGGAAGCCCAGGATTGTTCCATGTTGCAATTTGAAGTCTTCCAGCTCCTTTGGGTCAATACCATCTGGATTCCATACGCTCCCATCAGATTCACCAACACCAACACATTTAGCACCAAAATGATGTAAATATCTCATAGAGGGCAGGCCCACATTACCAAATCCCTGAACAACAAATGTTTTATCTCCAAATCCTGGTGTCATTCCTAAAATACTCATGTAAGAAGCTTCATTGATGAAGTTTTCAATCCCATGGAATGACCAGCAGCAAAGATCCATCCGTGGATTCCACCCTGTCTGATGGGCTTACCGGTAACACAGGCATGGGCATTAATATCATAGTGCCCTATGGTGCTAGAATAGGTGTCAGCAATCCAGGACACCTCCCGCTCGCCCGTGCTCATGTCTGGGGCAGGTACATCAATGCCAGGACCAATAAAGTCCTTCTTTGCCAGCTCCAAGGTGAACCTCCTTGTGATGTTTTCCAATTCATTATCGGTATAGTTCTTGGGATTGATCTTAACACTGGCTTTGGCACCCCCAAATAGCACATCGACCACTGCACACTTATATGCCATCAGAGAAGCCAGAGCTTTTACTTCATCTACACTCACATCAGTGCTGTAACGGATACCTCCCTTGCAGGGCGTGCGGTGCTGGCTGTGCTGGGTCCGGTAGCCCTCGATGACCTCCCAGGAGCCGCCGTCGCGCCGGATGGGGAAGGACAGGCTCAGCACATGGTTACAGGGCTTGATGATCCGCAGGACGCCACGCACCCGGTTCCGCTTCTGTTCCTCGCTCTCCCGGGTCTTGAGGTCCTCCACCAGCTGGTCCCCCACGATGCTGGCGCCGCGGTCCAAGAAGCCCTCCACCGTCTTGAAGAAGTTGGGGTCGTCCTCGCGGTCGGCCGCCGCCTTGCTGTAGTGTCGCCGGCCGGGCGGCGCGAGCCCCGGCTGCAGGGGCGGTGGCGGCGGGCTGCCAGCGGCCCGGCCCAGCAGTGCGGCCGAGTCGGCCGCTGCCGAGCCTAGGGCTGCGGGCCCGACGCGGGACAGCAGCAGCGCTTCGCCCAGGCACCGGTACATGGCATCAGGAAGAAGGCCGCGGAGGAGATGCGCTCTCACTGGCCGGGGACGGACAGAAGGAGCTCCTTCTTTTTTAAGGCTGAAAAATATTTCATCATATGTATATAGCACATTTTGTTTATTTATTCATCTGTTTGGGGTTTTTTTGGCCGAGCCGCGCAGCTTGCAGAATTTTAGCTTCCCAACCAGGGATTGCACCCGGGGCCACCGCAGTGAAAGCGCTGAGTCCTAATCACTGGACCGCCAGGGAAGTCCCTATCCATTCATCTGTTAATGGACACGTGCATTATTTTCACCTTTTGGCTCTTGCGAGTAATGCTGATATGCACATTGGTGTACGAATATCCATTTGGGGTCCTGCTTTCATTTCTTTTGGCTGTACACCTGGAAGTAGAACGGCTGGATCCTATGGCAGTTCTGTGTTTAACTTTTGGAGGAATTATCATACCGTCTTCACAGCAGCTGACTATTTAATATTCCCACCAGCAATGCACAAGTGTTCCCACTTCTGTACAACCTGGTCAACAATGTTACTACAATGAGAACATTTTTGGGTGTGGATATTAGCCATCCTAATAGAAATGAAGTAGTATCTCACTGTGGTTTTGATTTGCATTTCTCCATGACTAGTCATGCTGTGTGCTTATGGGCCATTTGTATATCTTCTTTGGAGAGCTGTCTCTTCCATTCTTAGCCCATTTTTAAAAAACATTTTAAAAATTATTTATTTATTTATTTAGGCTGTGCCGGGTCTTACTTGCAGCATGTGGGATCTTTTAGTTGCAGCACGCGGACTTCTTAGTTGCGGTGTGCGGACTCAGGTGCAGCATGCATGCAGGATCTAGTTCCCTGACCAGGGATCGAACCTGGACCCCCTGCATTGGGAGTGCAGAGTCTTACCCACTGGACCACGCTTAGCCCATTTTCAAATTGGGTTGTTTGTCTTTTTTGTTGGGGAATGGTTAGGCTTCTTTAAATTTGGTTTTTAGGAAACCAAACTCAATCCGGTTTTTTTTTTTTTTTTTTTTTTTTGCGGTACGCGGGCCTCTCACTGCTGTGGTCTCTCCCGCTGTGGAGCGCAGGCTGCGGACACGCAGGCTCAGCAGCCATGGCTCACGGGCCCAGCCGCTCCATGGCATGCGGGATCCTCCCAGACTGGGGCACGAACCCATGTCCCCTGCATCGGCAGGCGGACTCCCAACCACGGCGCCACCAGGGAAGCCCTCAATCCGGTTTAAGGCAGAAAATAAGCAGAAGAAATTATCGCTTCACGTCACTGAAAAGTTTAAGGCACATCTGGGGTCAGGGTGCTATGGACTGAATTGTGTCCTTCCCAAAATTCATACAGTGAAGCCCTAATATCCAATGTGACTGTATTTGGAAATGGGACTGTTAGGAGGTACTTAGGGTTAAATAAGCTCATAAGGGTGGAGACCTAATCTGATAGGATTGGCGGCTTCTAAGAAGAGGAAGAGAGAGCACTCTCCACACACACACTTACACATCGAGGAGAGGCCCTGTGAGGACACAGTGAGAAGGAGGCCATCTGCAAGCCAGGAGGAGAGCCTTACCAGAGCTCAGCCATGCTGGTACTTGATCTTGGACTTTCAGCCTCAAGAACTGTGAGAAAAGAGATTTCTGTGGTTTAAGCCACCCAGTCTATAGTGTTTTGTTATAGCAGCCCAAGCTGACTAAGACAAGGTTTTTAAAATGCAGGAATATTTTTCTTCCCTCCTCATGCATCTGCTTTCTTCTCTACTGCTTTCTTTCTCAAGTGGGCTTATCCCCATCAAAACAGGCTGGGCATATTTATTCATTAATTCAATATTACCGAACCCCCCTTAGCCTACACACTGTTCTAAGTACTGGGAATACATGGCAGTGTATCAAACAGGAATGGTCCCTTTCCTCATAAGGCTTGCATTCTAGCAGGGAGAAACAGACATAAAAGAAACAAGTAACTTCTCTAAGAGTAAATCTTAGTCTCACCACAAAAAAGAAATTGTAATTATGGGATGTGATGCAGGTGTTAGCTGAGCTGTGGTGGTAATCATTTTGCAATATGTGTGTATCAAATAAACACTGTGTGCACTTTAAACTTACACATTGTTATGAGTCCATTACATCTTTATAAAGTTGGGGAAGAAAAAAATAAGTAACTGTGGATGTTCAGAATGCAAATTGTATGGAAACTAAAAACACAGGGAAAGGGATTGTGGGGTGGGGGTGGGGGTGGTGTGTGTGCCTCATTGCTTATAAAGCAGTATGAGGATTAGCATCCCGGGAATATGGGGTGACCTGGGTGTCCTGCACTTCTGGGGAGACTGATATAAGCAGATAATGAATATGTTGAGATAAGTGTTTGTGGTCTCAAGGCAGAGAGAGTGGTGGTGGGTCAGCGAGGACTGAAAGGGAGGGAGGTGAGAAGCAAGAGGTTCTTCTAGGAGCAGGCAGAGTTCAGAGCCCATGTTACTCCTGTCAGCAGCGTTCTGGAGGGCAGGGGTAGGGTGGTATTTTGCAGAGCTGGGGAGCTCCTAGGACTCCCACGTCACTTGCCCACAGAAGTCTGACGAAAGGGGAGGCTGGTCTTAACTGGGAGCAATCAAGAAAAAACAGTTCCAGCAAAAGTCCTAGGACTGGTACTGAATAGCTCTGATTGGCCCAGCTTGGGTCACATGTTCACATCTAAACCAATCACTGAGGTTAGGGATAATCGGAACTCTTATTGGACAGGACTTAGTTGCACTCCCATGGGGTCAGCCTCACCCAAACTCAAGGGCTGGGAGGAAAAGGAATAGTTCCCCAAAGGAAAATTAAGTTGTTACATCCAGAAGAAAGGAAAACAGATACCGGGGGGAGCCCTCCACACCCACCTCCACATTCAATGGCTGGCTGATCTTTGGCAAATCATAGCCCTTCTGATTCTGTTTTCTCCTCTGATAGGAAAAAATTTTTTTAAAGTAAATTAGATTCATAATTGGATTAATAATGAAATGGAGCAGGACTCTGTGGTCCCCCACCATGTCCTCAGCCTGCCTTTTGTCTGTAGAAAACCTTTAGCCAAAGAATAAGTTTAATCAGAGAAGTGAGAAAATGCAGAAACAAAGGAAAACAGTCAAAGGAGACCAAATAATAATATTTTAGTCATTAAGCAAAGTCAAGGACATTTAGTTCCTCCTCAAGGGCTATAGATGATATTCTGAGCCACATCCTGTGAGCTGTCTTATAGATACTGAAACCTCCGTCAGTTGGAAGAAGTTACTACATGATGACCAGGCTGTAGCCATGACATAAACAGTCACAATTCTGAGAATTGGCCTCAAGGAAGTGGGAACAAACCGACCCTGGAACTGAAGATTTAATTGTACTTAAAACAATCAAGATGACACTGGTCAGACCACCGATGACCAATTTCAAGATGACTGTCGGAGCTGACTGTGCTGTTTCTGCATGTAGCCCCCTCCCTCCGTCTATAAAAGTTCTTGCCCCCTGATTGTCAATGGGGGGCGGGGGGGGGGTCGACCTTGGACAGGCGCCTGCCCTCCCGCCGGTTGCCGGCCTCTGAAATAAAGCAAATTTTCCTTTCCACCAACCTTGCCTCTTTAATGGCTCTCGGGCCGCGAGCAGCCGGACCCCACTTTCAGTTACAATAAGACCTACATCACTAAGTTACTGAGTATTCTATGCGGTCATGTACAGAAATGCTCTTTGGAAGGTATAAAATGCTAAACAAATATTACTTCTTTCAGTTTTCTAAGACATGGCAAGTGCGCTTAGGGGCTTATAC
Organism: Monodon monoceros; assembly: GCF_005190385.1. Lineage (NCBI taxonomy): Eukaryota > Metazoa > Chordata > Mammalia > Artiodactyla > Monodontidae > Monodon > Monodon monoceros. Next base: position 9,479,354 of record NW_021703784.1, on the reverse strand, counting down.
TTCATAGGGAGATGGAACATGCCGGCAGATAGTTGCCACAAAAAACGATGCCTGCGGGCTTCCCTGGTGGCGCAGTGGTTGAGAGTCCGCCTGCCGACGCAGGGGACGCGGGTTCGTGCCCCGGTCCGCGAAGATCCCACATGCCACGGAGCGGCTGGGCCCGTGAGCCGTGGCCGCTGAGCCTGCGCGCCCGGAGTCTGTGCTCCGCAACGGGAGAGGCCACAACAGTGAGAGGCCCGCGTACCGCAAAAAAAGAAAAAAAGATGTCTGTATAATTTTCCAATGCCTTCATTTAAGGCAGGAGTCACACACTCACATACCTACATGTTGGCCAAGCAGCTAACACAAATGAGGGAAGAACGCGGAGCTTGCCCCAAACCAAGGACTCTGGAAACCCCAGCGCATGGCTCCAGCCGATGGTTGTCAGGCTTGAAGGCAGGCCCAGTGTGGCTAGATGGCCCAGCTGTTTTCAAGAGAAGCTGATAATCTGGATTTTGATATGAACTTTTTTTTTTTGAGGTCGGCAACTTCTTCAAATTAAAAAAAAAAAAAAACGCTATGTGAGCCAAACAAAACATATTCAGCCTGTGAGGTCAAGCCTGCCCACCCTCTGCTGGCTGGCGTCCTCCGATTCAAGGTTTGTTCTGAGAATTTGACTCCACGACCCCTCTGCTTTACTCCCTCTCCGTCACCCTTTCTTCATATTGGAATTTTGGCTCAGTGCACATGTGGTAGGAAACGTGGCATAATTGTGAGGTGAGGGAGTGTTAGGGTCCAACTCCAGCTATGAGTCCTTGGTCAAGTTGCTTCACCCATCTGGCCCCAATTTCTCCACATTTATTGATGAGGGGTATGGGACTAGATCATTTAATTTCCTACCAGCTCTGACATTTTATGACCTATAATTTTTAGAATGCAAGGGACAAAACTAAAATAAAATTCTTATTGGGGGAATGGAAATTTCATTTCCAGTTAGTGTTTTTCTGTGCATTAGCTATTACTATGCTAGGCACTGTGAGAAACGTAAAATTAATACAAACAAGGATTTGACCTTAGGAAGATAATCTATTGGAGAAAACAGATGGACATAAAACTCACTGTGGTAAATTATCCCTAAAGATGACCAGAAAAACCCCTCCAGTCCTTCCTGTTCTTTGGAATGTGACTTTGATACCCCTCCCATCGGGAGATGGATTTTTTCCCCCTCCCCTGAATTCTGGGCTGCTTTCATCACTTGCTTTGACCAATAGATTCTGGCAGAAGTGACATTGTATGACTTTCTGGGTGTAAGACTTAAGAGGTCTTGGAGCTTCTGTTTTTGTTTTTGTTTTTTCTCTTTAAAGCCAGCCTCCATGTAAAGAAGTCCAGTCACTCTGCTTGAGAGAGACCCTGCCAGCCCCAAGCCATTCCATTCCAGTTGCCCCAGCTCGGCCGTGAGACGTGAGCAAAACTGTTGTAGATCCTCTAGTCCCAGTCAAGCTGCCCAGGCAACACTATGGTAGCAGAGACAAGTTGTCCCTGCTGACCTGCATAAATTACAGTCATGAGACAAAAAAAATGGTTGCTCTTGTTTTAAAACACTAAGTTTTGGGGTGTCTATTATTATTATGTCTTATACGTAAGGCATATTATGTGTCAAAACCAGGAATAAGGGAGCTCAGAGGAAGGCATGATGCTAATTTGGGTGGAGGGTGGGTGGGAGGAGATGTGGGAATTAGGGAAGATATCAAGTTCCAAAAATTGTCCTTAAGACAGCCCCTTAAAAGGAACTCATCATGATGCTGTCTGCTGGGAGCAAGCCCTACTCTCATGCCATGTTGGGAAGTCAACCTGTGATCCTGTTGTCCTTTGCTGCTTTCCGACCCTGTATCTGCTTGGTATTCTGACTCTGCGATTTGCTACACTTTACTGTGGGTGCATGGTAGGTGGGGAGAGCACTAAGTTGAGAGTCGAACAGATATAAGTTACTATTCTAGTTATGCTAATCGCTCATTATGTGACATTGAACCTATGAGAGCTCTCTGAGCCTGAATTTCCTCATCTAATAAAATAGTGACAATAACACTTAGCTCACAGGGTTGTTGGAAGGATTAATCAAGATAATATACACACATGTGCTTAATGTAGAACATACATCTTGTTGGCCTTCAACAAATGCGAGGTCCTATCTCTTAGATCTCCCAACTAGCAATTAACTTGGTTTATCCTCTGGACTTTCTCGACATCCCCAGGTCTGGCTTTTGACACTTGACCATGATCACACAGTGATTGAACTATCCTTTACTCCTCAAATCCATCTTTTGCCTCCAAGATGCTTTTGAATTTTGCCTACTGCTCCATATAGAGTGATTTCTGAATGCTCCTAGGTTTTCACTCATTAACATGGAGGATTTCCAGGGAAGGTAAAGCCTGAATTCGTTTTTGAAAGATAACTAAAATTTTGGCTGTAGAAAGCTTAAGGTGGAGAAAGTTCAGGAATGGGGCAGAATAGAAATGCTATGAGGACGGGCAGAGAAAAGGTGAGTTATGGTTTGATAAGGAAGACTTTGCTAGATCAAGAGTTTTAGATTTTATTCTGTAGGCAGTAAGGAACCATTGACTATTTCAAACACAGAATGACATGCTCAGATCCTGTGTGATTTTACTGGTGGCAACATGAAGGATGCTCTGGAGAAGGGGGAGAGATTTGAGGCAGGCAGAACAACAGGAAGCTATTGCAATAATTTGGGTGAGAGAGGATAAGAACTTGCTAAGGGGTAGAAGCTGTAAGCCTGCAAAGGGGAGGTCAGATGTGAGAGACATTTCAGAGTAGAATTGAAAGCATTTTTGGGCCATCGGGATATTGAAAATGAGAATGAGGAAGGAATGGAAGGTAGCATTTGGGGCTGAGAAGATATGGTGGAGCCACAAACTAAATAGGAGGAGTGGGCTTCCCTGGTGGCGCAGTGGTTAAGAATCTGCCTGCCAACGCAGGGGACATGGGTTCGAGCCCTGGTCGGGGAAGATCCCACATGCCGCGGAGCAACAAAGCCCGTGCACCACAACTACTGAAGCCCGTGCGCCACAACTACTGAAGCCCGCGTGCCTAAAGCCCGTGCTCCACAACAAGAGCAACCACCGCACTGAGAAGCCCGCGCACCGCAATGAGAAGCCCGCGCACAGCAACGAAGAGTAGCCCCAGCTGGCAGCAACTAGAGAAAGCCCGCGCACAGCAACGAAGACCTAACGCAGCCAAAAATAAATAAGATGAAATAAATAAATTTAAAATATAATAAAAATAAAAAAACATTAAAAAATAAATAGGAGGAGTAAGACTGGGGAGGGGAGAGGTGGGTGGAGAGAATACATTTAATTAAGACATCAGAGTTTGTCACTCTTTGATTTCTATGCTTTCTGCCTCCATTTTTCCTGCCTCTACTAGTTTCCTGGGCTCAGAAGAAATGGGAATATGTGGGTGACTGATACGGCAGGATGCCCCCACCATATCCGGAATACTAAATAACCATAGCACCTGGGAGGCTGAGCAGTCATGCTGCAACCTGCACTCCCTCATGTCAAAGGGGGAAAGACAAGAGAGGATCCAGAACTGCCTCAAAGCTTCCTCTGGGGGCTGCTGTTTTTAGGAAGTATTGAAGCGCTGCTGCTGATTTCCTGAGATGAGTCAGAGCTCGCTACATAATCTTACTCCCCTGAGAACTTGGAGACTTTGCTGACAGCCCACCTCTTCCTTCTCCTTCCGCAAATCTGGATCAGACCCAAGGATGTGGAGGACTGTTTGATTTTTAAGAATGATATCCTGTCCTTCTCTGCTATTTAATCTCTGCTCTGGTTAATCATCTGTCCAATCCAGGTCAATCAGCCAATCAACAAACATTTCTTAAGCACTTTTCAACTTTTCATTCATTCATCTGACAAATATTTTTTGAGTGCCTGGTACATTCTCCAGGTGCCAGCAATACTCCAGTGGTTTAGTCAGCTTGGGCTGCTATAACAAAGTACCATAGACTGGGGGACTTAAACAATCAACACTTATTTCTCATAGTTCTGCAGCGTGGAAGTCGGAGATCAGCATGCCAGCACAGTTCGGTTCTTGAGAGGACCGAGTTGCAGACTGCCTTCTTCTCATTGCATCCTCACATGGTAGAAAGAGGGCTAGAGAGCTCTCTGGGGTCTCTTTTACAAGGGCACTAAACCCTCGTGGCTTAGTTGCCCCTAATACCATCACATTAGGGGTTAGGATTTCAGCATATGAATTTGGGGGGACAGAAACATTCAGTCCATAACATCCAGTGAACAAAACAAAGTGAATTTTAAAAGGTGGTTTATGTTCTCCTGGGAGTGTAATACGTATACATACAGTTTATTGTAAATAATACAAGACGAATGACTGAGATGTTTTGTTCCCTTGGATTGTAGGTGGATTCTGCTCTATCAGCTTTTGATGGATGAAAACATTCAGGAAAGTGGGAGATAATTACAGGTTGGAATGACATAGGAGGGATCCTTAGGAGAGGTAGTAGTTGAGTTGGGTCTTACAAGATAGAGGGAATTTGGGGACTTCCCTGGTGGCACAGTGGTTAAGCCAGAGTTGTTGAATTTCGAATGTGAGAGATGACCACACCCCTCCTCCTTGCCCTTCTCAGGATGGCCCAGGAGTCGGGATCGCATTCCGTACTGGGGTGATACTTTAGGAGGACAAAAAACTGAGTGCATTGAGAGACAGCAGCTAAGGCAGTGGAGAGCTTAAAGGCAAGCTCAGGTGTAGAAGTTGAAGGAAAAGAGAAGACTTAAGGGCTTCAAGAACAAAACTACCTTCAAATATTTGAAGGGTTTGGAGGGACTACGTTTACCCTGAATGGCCTGAGTTGGTACAACTATAGGACCAATAACACTATAGGGAGACACATTTTGCCTCCTTGTAAGGAAATGAAACTGGTCGGCTTAAACTGATTTTGCCTCCTTAAATAGGTTGACTAATCAAACCTGTAGTTATTTTACAGAGATAGCACTGTGCATGTGCAAGATGGGAACCCGTGTCTCCAGCAAGACCCCAGAATCAAGAATCTTCAGTTTACCAAACTCAAAGAATAGAAATGTTGCCACCAGGGCCCTTTACGAAGCAAGAAGTCCTTCAATAAGGAAAATCTGGCTTCCAGCAGCAGGAGTAGCTTATATGGACTAATTCAAGACTAGCCAATCAGCTTCCAAGTTTGAAATACCCCTTATCCCTTAATTTTCGCCCAGAACCCTGGATCAAGGAGACAAATTTGAGAGCCTCGCCTTCTGTCTCTTTGCCGGTCAACCTCTCAATAAAGCTCCTTCTTTTCTCAAAAGCCAGTGCCATAGTGTTGGCTTAACTGTGTGTCGGACAGCGAGCCCTTACTCGATAACAGAACCTGCTAAGTCAGAGCTGTTCTCAGGAGCTAGTGAATTCCCCATCACTTTGCAGAAATGTTGTGGAAGGGATACAAATATTGGACAGGTAGTTGACTAGCTAAAATTTGAAGTCCTTCAAGCATGAGAGTCTGTGCTTCTCGACTCAAGTTCAAGTCCTCAAGTATCTGTAGCAGGAAGGATCACATCAACTTCTGATCCTTCCCTTTTCGTAAAAACAAGCCCTTGTTCTGGGGGGTTCCAGGCTCACCCTACATGGTAGATGCTCTGAGTGTAGGGCTAATGTTTTTATGAAATGAAACAAAATGAAAACAGAGCCCTTCTTCTTGCTGATGAAGTGTGTTTGGTTCTTTATGTTTTGATTTTGGACAGGTACCAAATTTTATAGCCAAGGAGAGAGAAGTAAGGAAGAAAGGAAATTTATAATGTGGTTCTAAGTGGTTTTAGCACATATTTGATTAGCTCTTCAGAGGAAAGGTAAAAGCTGAATTGGACCATTTAAAAAGGTGCACATACAGAAAGGAGACTTGCTTAAACCATGATTAGAAAGTGTTATCTGAGCTGGAAAGTATCCTCTTTGCCTTAAGTGGTGACATAGATACTATTATTAGGGGAAAATTCACACTATTACTGAGTCCATAACTGTAACATGATTATGACTTGCAAAGCATTTATCATTTTCAAAGATATTGAATTCTTGGGTGCCTAATTTACCAAATGGGCAATATCTCCAAACTGCCATTCACATACCAACCGTAACACAAATGTAGCAAAAGGAGTCTTTGGGACAGAAAAGTCATCAAGAAACCTCTCTGAGTGGGCAGCACATGCCCAATATCCCCCACGTTTTCCACCATCCACTTGTTCTTTAACCCTCTGCAGCATTCTATTCCACCACCTTCTTGAAACTTCGTGTTTGTTTTGCTTTTGAGTGGCTTCAATCTTCTGATTTTGCTACTTCTCTGATCACTCCCCTTCTCTAGTACATTGCCAGGACTGAACTCCAAGGTTCTACCACGATCGTCTGTTCTTTATCCAGCTCAGATCTCATTCCACGTACATCTATGTACTACGTACATCATCAGCCAGCACTGAAGCAAAGGACGTCTTATTTCTCTCTTGTTCCTTCACACCCTAATGCATACTTCATATACAGTAGTTGCCAAAGACGATGAATTCCTTTGTTGACACACGGAGCACTAACGTTTTCTTATTTTAGACCTTCAATTCTCATTGTTCCTTTCAACCTGGATTCTCTCAACCCCCTAATTTCTAAAACCAAATTAGTCATGTTTAATAAGTTCAACTGTTGGGAAGCTGCACTCTTGTCTTTACCTCCCACCCAGGAGAACAATCACTTGGCTCCTTTGCTGACTTTCTGGTTTCTTTTACTCATACTCAGAACCTCAAATTCATCTTTATCTCGCTTGCCCCCGCCCTCCAGCCAGTGTTGTCAGGCTTCTGTCCTACTACTCCACTGAAATTGACCTCACTAAGGTGATTTCCTAACTGTCTAATTGCCAGACCCAATGGATACTTTATCGTTTTTCTCTTAGTTGACCTCTTTTAGCACTATTGCTCACAACTTCCTTCCTAAAACTTTCCTGTTGGTTTTTTGTTCTCCTTACTCGCTTCCTGCTTCTCTGATCCCTCTTCCCTTTCCTTTGCCATTGTTATTTCCCAAAATACGATTCTGCTGCTTTTCCCCATTGTCATACTCTCTCTTGATGATGGCAAAAATGTCTTTGATTTGACAGTCTCTGATTTTGTATGACCCCCAAACAATATATCTCTAGTCCAGACTCATCTGCTGAATTCCAATTGCCTAAAATTGGAATCATTTTGACTTAGATGTTTTATAGGAACCTCAAAATCAGCACAAAAATGGAACTATATGAGTAGTCTGCCCAGGGCTACAGCAAGTCTGGTGTGATTTGACCCAGCTTGGTTTTCTCCTTTAAGCTAATGGTGATCAACACTTCTGATTCATGTCTCCTAAAATAATTTGGAAAAACTATATACCCCCTTCACATGTTTTAAGTTGACATCTAAAATTTTTTATTATAAGTTGATGTATTTCAAGAGATAGTTTTCAACATAGTATAAGTATTAGCATTTAACAATAAAATGATTAAAGCATTAAAAAAATATATCCAATGGGACCAATTCCCGACTTGATACTCAGAATCACTCATTCGAAAATACATGAACAAACTCTTTTTTAATGGTTAAATTTTTACATGTTTTCTCCGTGAACTTATTATTTCCATTTAACTTTCCCCACTTCAATGCTTGGAAATCATTTATTTATCACTCTTCTTACTTCTCCGAAACAAAAATATAAATTGAAGTTGAAAAAAAGTTTATTTTGATGCCAAAAATATCTGTGTGTTAGAAAAGAATTAATATGAGAATTGTTACTAATATATAATCAACAGAAACATAAATATGTTGATTTTTTGATTACTAAACATAAAAGTGCATTTTATTGGAAATACATCGCTTAACAAGATAGATGGGAGTTTTATTGTTTTTCCCAATCAGTTCAGATATCTGTGGTTGAATATAACGTATTATTAGAATAAAACATGGTTCAGCACTAATTCTATTCCTATTTTACTTTTTATAATCCAATATCAAAAATAGCATTATGACCTATCGTAAAAAAAAGTATATTTAGTGATCTATCAGATGGCAACTAAGTTATGTCTTCCTTCAAATTTCAAAAAATTAGAAACCACCTGACTTGCAAAAGTATTTGTTACCCAGTCATTATAAACATTCACTTTCTCAATACCAACTGCAATATTTTAAATATTCCTTTTTTTGGCACCCAAGAAAATTTTTTTCCTGAGTCAATGCACCATGGTAATATTTGGAATAGGTGAGAGGTACGCCTTTCTTTTGTAAAGTAGGAGAAGGGTGATTATGAAAGGGGAGTTGGAAAGAAGCTAGCTTGAGGCCTTGACCATGGAAACATCCACAGGCAGATCAGTTTTAGGGAAAGAGATATACTGAAGCTCATTCCCTTTAAGCATCCGTGCCCAAAGCTTGGTGACAGTAGTGGATGCCATTACTTGCCCATTTGGCATTCGCTCTCCACTCCCCCTTTCCTAACAAAACGGTTATTTGGTTCCAGTACCGACCTCTACCACACAACTCACGGTGAGATTTACCCTATCCAGGTCCAGAGGAGCGCCCTGATCCATCCAGGCCAATTAACGCAGCTCCACTGGCAGGAGTTATTCATTCATGTTACCCAAGTTGACCCAATCAGACTGAAGGAAAGACTGGATTCCTGTCTGTGAGGAGAGATTCCTCTGTCTGGTAGGGTGTGCACCAGGGGGCATGTAGCTCTCTAACTGCCACTGCTAGCAATCTTGGTCTACAGGGGGATCCCATATTTGAATAACTAGAGATGGAGCAGAGAGATGGAAAGAGGCCAGGGCTTTTGGTGGACCACTGATCAACCTGTCCTGTGGCCTGCCCTACCTGTGGCCTTTCTGTCATGTGAGATAACACACATCCTTATTTATAAAACAAGAATCTGTGCCCACACACATGTGAGTGAGCAAATAAATACCCAGTTTAAGAGGTCTTTATTTTCGCTTGCCTGGATTTTTGTTAACAACTTCTTAACTGATCTTCCTGTTTCTGGTCTCTTCCTTGTTCCATCTAATATACACTCTGCCCCTAGACTGGTTTTTCTAAAACAGCTGCTCAAAAATCCCTCAGTGACTCCCACTCTCTGTGGAATAAAATCCAAGCTCCTTGGCTTTGGTATTCCAAGGTCTGCAAACTCTGTCCCTTGCCTACATTTCCAGGCCTCTCCTAATATCCCCCAGTTCATGAGAAGCAGGGTGATAATTAAGTAAAAGCACAAATTTGAGAGTCAGAAGGATTGAAGTTCACTATCTGACTTCCGTATTTACCAGCTGTGTGATCTTAGGCAAGTTGCTTAACCTCTCTGAGCCTGAGCTGCCTGACTTGTAATCATGAGTTAATGCTACCTCCCTTGAAGGGAGTAGTGCAGTTTATACATGTTGCTAAAAAGTTTGGAGCTTAGAAGTCATTCTAAAAGATAGTTGTAGTTAACTGTTGTTGTTGTTATACCTTATGTATCAGCCACTTCTAGACTACTTGCCTTTTGTGTAAACCTGAAAATCCATCACAATTGCCTGGAATGCCCTGTCTAGAGAACTTCTACTTTTGATTCAAAACTATCCAAATGTTACTTACACTATCCAGCCTTCCTAAGGACCCCAGCATCAGTAAGTTCACCCTTTGTGCTTCCATAGCACTTTGTACCCATAAACTCATCCTATATTGTAATTCTTTATACACCTGCTACTAGTTTGTGGAATTCCTGATGGGCTGCATTTTATCTTATTCCTTTTTTAAGCTCATCATGTAGAATGGAGCTTGATACACAAGTAAATATTGAATGAATGAGAGGAACGAGCAGAGATTATGGATTGTGGAAAATTGATCCAGGATATATCTTGGAGAAACATATGCCAAGCAGCAATGGCAATAACACCTGACGTATACGTACCTCTTTTCAATTTGTGAAGTGCTTTATATAATTATCTCATAAAATGCTTAAAATGATCCTACAAGGTGCTTTTGTGATTATCCCTAATTTACAAATGATTAAACTGAGGTTTGAAAGGATAAGAGATCAGCCCATGATCAACAACCAAGAAGTGTCAGAACACAAAACCAAGTTTTCCCCAAAGAACTCGCAGATAATTTGGGCAACAAACCAAAGTTCAAGAGACAACGGAGGGACTTCCCTGGTGGTGTACTGCTTAAGAATATGCCTGCCAATGTCTGAGCCCTGGTCTGGGAACATCCCACATGCCACGGAGCAACAAAGCCTGTGCGCCACAACTACTGAGCCTGCACTCTAGAGCCCTTGAGCCACAACTACTGAGCCCATGCTCCGCAAGAAGAGAAGCCACGGCAATGAGAAACCAGCACACTGCAACGAAGAGTAGCCCCCGCTTGCCTCCACTAGAGAAAAGCCTGCGTGCAGCAGTGAAGACCCACCACAGCCAAAAAATAAATTAAATAAATAAATTTAAAAAAAGAAAGAGAGACAATGGAGTCCAGAGTGGATTTTACGTATGGATTACCTAGAAAGCTTCTCCAGTCCTCCGTTATTACCATCATACTGAGTGGTGCAGTTGAAAGAACATTTAAATGAAAGTTGAGGTATCTGGGTTATAGACTTTTTTTTGTTACCAAAAGTTTGTGGAATTGGGAGCCATTTACTTAACTTGCTGAGGCACCGAAGACATTTTCAAGACGATAGCAAAGGTCCCTTCCAGTTTTAAACATCTTTAATTAGATGGCAGCTGCCGTTTGACTGGCTTGGGGGAGTCACGTATATCATAATGGTCTCTGAGAGTGAAGTTCTTCTGCAGCTTTAGACCGAGACTGATTGAAGACAAAGGTATGATGCTCTAGAAAGGAGAACATGGCAAGAAGGGAGGGTAGCAAAGTATTCTAATCCTACAGACTATGCAGGTCATTACCGTTTGCCTAAGTCCGGCTCCAGAGATCCTGTGAGGAATGAAAAAGAAACCCTGTTCTTTCCCTTTACTGTGAGATGAAACACTGGTGTCTCCTCTCTTTCCATTAATTCCTTTAGAAACAGAATAAATTGATTTGATAACTTTGATCAAAGAGGATGTGTCCTTTCCCCTCTACAGACCTTTTAACTTTCAGGTTCAAAGAGGAAATCAGAGAAACATCGGTTTTGAAATTTACTTCTCAGAGTGGCCTATATTGCATTTTAATATAATTTGTTAGAATTTCACCTTTTGCCTTTGCAGGACTGATTAGATGAAATAAAATTATATCTGGGGGATCTATGTTACAAAGATTGCTTAATCCTTCCTTCTGAAGTTGAACTGTCAAGGCCATAGACTGGCCTCCGGTCACTTCCTAGACCACCTCCTACAGAGATAGCTTCTGAGTTTGTGTGTCTCTGATATATAAATAGACCCAGAGCTTTCTTAAGAGCAGAGCTGGATTGCCTGCTAAGATGTTTCTGAACTGTGTACATTTGCAAGAGTGGGAACTGGTCTGTGTGTTCCCAGCATTTTCAGCTGGTTATTCGAATCATAAAATTGTCCAAACCTTGGGACCTTGTGCAGAACCTGAGATGTAACAGGTTCCAACAAACCTGTTTTTGACTAAGCTAACCTCATCCAGTCTCCCTTCCAACGCACGAATCCCTTCTGCAGAACCCTGGACGTGGCCATTGAGCTTCTGATCAAACACATCACTGACAAGGAATTTCATGAGATATCTTGCTTATTCATCCACGGGTCTAATATCTTCCTCCCCGTCCCCATTAATCCTTCTTCTGGAATCAGAGAACAGCAGCATTTGATAGAATTCTCCTATTGGCAAATTGTCAACTCTAATTAGGGGGCAGGGGTTCAATCCCTGGTCGGGGAACTAGGATCCCACAAGCTGTGCGGCCAAAAAAAAACCCAACTCAGTGTCAAACAAGGTCCTACTGTATAGCACAGGGAACCATATTCAATATCCTGTGATAAACCATAATGCAAAAAAATACGAAAAAGAATGTATATATATGTATCAGTGATTCACTTTGCTGTACAGCCAAAATTAATACAACATTGTAAATCAGCTATACTTCAATAAAAAAAAAAGAAGAATCAGTATCACACTTCATACATGCTGCATTTATAACTATATCTACATATAGGTAAATGTTGAGTAGTATATGAATAATCTAATATTGTAAAATTGCTCAGACACCAGCTTGTGACTATGAAGCTAATTTGTAACTGTGGAGCTGTAAAATGAAACATGAAGAGAAATAAGAACGTGGGCAATTAGAAGTACTGGGAAACGATATTTCATTATGCAAAGGTCTACAGCATTCATGCTATCTGGGAGGAAGAACATAGCACATTCATAAAATATTAAAAATATAAAATTACCTAAGTGCTTATTCTCTTACCTTAAGTAATTCTGCCCCTGTAATCCTCTGCTTACTCCGAAGTACAATAGTATCTACCTCCAATGTCAGGGGTAGCAGAGCCCACAAAACGTAACGTCTTGATGCAGTTTTTCCTTTGTTTTGAGGGCACAGGTCAAGACATGTGAGAATATCTCCCTTGGGCCTAACTTGGGTCACAGGAGTTTAGGTTTGGTTTAGGTTTATGGGTTGTGCTGTGCCCATGCTGAGAACCAATTCCTGAGTGGCACAGTGTTCGTAAATAGATATGTGGTGTGTTATGTGTGTTTGTGATGTGCAGGGCTCTCTAAAGTTCAAGTCCAAGGCAGGGCAGGGCTAGCCAATAAGCATTTTCCATTCCCTTGGTTAAGATCAGATTCAGCATTGGGAAGGTAATAGAAATTAGAACAATGAAATTAATTTTAGAGCTTTATTGGAACGATTAGGAAAATGAAGCTCTTTTCCCACAGAATTGTTAAAATGGAGGATGTAAGCTGAGAGCTGCTGGCAGCCATCTGTGGGGAGAGCTTGCCTGAGAGAGAAGGCAGAGAAATTCCAAGTCCAGAGATGGACAGAAACTGTCACAATGTCATTATTTGAGGTTTCGGATCCTGCTGTAGCTGAAGCTTGATACATTCCTAAATTTTCTCAGTTATGGGAGCAATAAAGCTCCTTTCTGCTTGAACCAGTTTCACTTGGAGTTCTGTCACTTGCAACAAAAAGTGTTCCAATTAACATATGATATTCTGGACACTGGAATCCACTTATTTAATGAATCCCTCAGTATTGCCTGGTCTCCTCTGCCTTTGAAGATTTCTTGAAAGCTGTACGTATCCAACTGTCCACTCAGAACCCACCTTTGACTCTCTATACTTATGAACTCCTCAGATCTCGCCACAGCAATTTGGGAAAGAATTAATGATAAATGTTAGTAGTCACGCTACTAAAGACGGTAAAATGCAAATGTAATTGCTTCAGAGCCAAGATTTATGGTATTTCCTTGCTATCATCTGTACTAACCCTTTGGTTCTAACCATTAATGACTCCTATTCTTCATGCCTCCCTATACCCATGTCCTTTGTCTTGTAACTTCATAGGGTCCTCCCGCTCTGTGGGTTTGGCCATGGCTTTGATCAATGGGATGTTAGCAAAACGTTCACAGTCTTGAAAAAATGTTTGTGTATTTCCATTTATTACTCTTGCCTTCTGTCATTACCATGAGAAGATTATACCTGGCTAACTTGATACAGGGTGAGAGACATGTCGAACAGTTTATTCACCCCAGTCATTCCAACTGTGCCCGAGATCAGCCACCAGCCAGCCAACACCATGCCTGAGAGTGGGCCCAGACAGGATAGAGTGACCTAGCCAGCCTGTAGCAGACGCTTAACGTAGATCAGGTAAACCCCGCAGATTCACGAGCTACATAAATGCGTATTGCTGTATGCTACTGAGGTTTTGAGACTGCTTGTCACATACTATTATTATGACAGTACATATCAGCCTAGAAGTGTTACTTTTGGCAGGTTCTGTCGCTTTTGTTAGAATCTCATTTTTGTCTTTTAGATGCTGTACAAAGAGACTTGAAATATCACCCCTCTGGGCTTTAGTTGCATCTGTACAATTATGAGTTATACTAAGTGTGATCAAAAGTTTCTTGAAGCACAGAGAAAAAAGAAGCATCTAGGTTGGAAAGGAAGAAATAAAACTGTCTTTATTCACAGATGACATGATTGTCTAGGTAGAAAATCTGTTGGAATTTACCAAAAAACACTGTTAGAACTAGTAAGTGAATTAAGCAAGTTTGCAGGATACAAGATTAATATTTTAAAAATTGTATTTATGTTTACTAGTAATGAATAGCTGGGAACTGAAATAATTTAAAAAATCATTTACAATTAACATTCAAAAAATGAAATACAGAAGGCTAAATCTGGCAAAAGATGTATAAGACCTGCACACTGAGAACATCAGTGAGAGAACATAAATACCTAAGTAAATAGAGAGACATACTGTGTTCAAGGGTCAGAATACACACTGTTGCTAAAATGTTAATTCTCCCCAAGTGATGTATATATTCAATGAAATCTCAATCAAAGTCCCAGCAGACTTTGATTCATACTTTGCAGCATACGCAAATATTAACCCAAAATGAATCATAGACCTAAATGTAAAACATAAACCTATAAAACTTCTAAGGGAAAACACAGGAGAAAATCTTTGTGACCTTGAGTTAGGCAATGATTTCTTATATTTGACACGCAAAGCATGATCCAAAAAGGAAAGAATTAATAAATTGAACTCTATCAAAATTAAAAACATCTGCTCTCTTAAAAACAGTTTTAAAAATGGAAAGAAAAGCCCCAGACTGGGAGAAAGTATTTGCAATGCATATATCTCATAAAGGGTTTGTACCAAGAAAATATACATATGTTATATACATGTGTGTATGTATATATCTATGTCTATATATCCTTGTAAATCAGATATATGTTATCTGTCTTAGTCTGCTTGGGCTTCCATAACAAAATCCCATAGACTGGGTGGCTTAACCAACAGGAATTTATTTTCTCACAGTTCTGGAGGCTGGAAATCTGAGATCAGAATGACAGCAGGGTTGAGTCCTGGTGAGGACTCTATTTCTGGCTTGCAGACGGCAACCTGCTTGCTATGTCCTCAAATGGCATGCACATGCATTCTCTTCTTGTAAGGCCACTAATTCTTAGGACTCTAACCTTATGACCTCATTTAACCTTAATTAACCTCTAAAACTCCTGTCTTCAAATACAGTCAAGTAGGGGTTAGTGCTTCAACATATGAATTTGGGGGGAGACAAAATTCAGTCAATAGTAGTATCTTAAAACTCAATAATAAAAAAGCAAACAACCCAATTTAAAAATGAGCTAAAGATCTGAACAGACACCACATCAAAGAAGATATATATCTGACAAATACACACATGAAAAAATGTGCCAAGTTACTAGTCATTAGGGAAATTGAATCAAAACCACAATGAGAGATCACTACACACCTTTAAGAATGGCTGAAATGTAAAAGACTTACCATACCAAGGGTTGATGAAGATGTGAAGGAGCTAGAACTCTCACCACTTTAGAAAATAGTTTAGCAGCTTCTGAAGCAGTTAAACTTACATCTATTATATGATACAGGCCTTCCATTCCTATGTGTTTACTCAAGAGAAATGGGTAAATGTTTTTGTCCATTCAAAGACTTTTAAATAAATACTCAGAGTAGCTTTATTTGTAATAGCCCCAAACTGGAAACAACCCCAAATGAACATCAATTTGTCAATAGATAAACAAAGGATGGTATGTTTATATAATAGAATACTAGTTGGGAACAAAGACGTCGAATTATTGGTGTACACAAGAACATGGATGAATCTCAAAATAATTATGTAGGATGAAAGAAGCCAGAAAAAAGAAGAGTAAGCATATATGATTCCTTTGATATAAAATTCTGGAAAATGGAAACTAATCTCTAGTGACAGAAGCAGATCCGTGGTTGTCTGGAGATGGAGTTGGAGGGGGTCGTAGGACGGGATGGGAGGAAAGGATTACAAAGGGGCTCAAGGAAACTTTTGAAGGTGATGGATAAGTTCACTTTGTTTATGGCAGATTAAGTTTCCATGTATATATTATCATATATCAAAATTTCCAAAGGTACATTTTAAATGTATATGGTTTATTTATGTCAATGATACCTCAATAAAGCTGTTTTTTAAAAGCTTCCTTTAAATTACAATGGTCTCAGTGAATAGTTAGAATTCTTAGTGTAAGTAGGTACCATAGACAAGGGACCCCTAAATGCCCAAATCCTAGATCACAGGCGATCTTCCCCGTGGGGGCATAGAATTCCAATGTCCTTTGCTGGATAAAATAAGAGTCCTTTTTTCCCATGCTCGTTAGGCCTAAAGCAGAGTATGAGGGCTTTGCTCTATTCACTATCCTCCTACCCTGCTGCCCTCTGTCCTATGCCTGACCCACAGATCTTACCCTTAAGATGGGCAATACAAGCCTACACATTCTAGCAGGTGGAACCAGAGAGCAACAGCTGTCAAAAAAAAAAAGAAAAAAAAAGTGTTTGTCCTGAACAGTTTAGGATTGAATTGATCTGGGCTGTTGTTGGAGCTCTAGGTTTACCTGGCTGTCACCTGGGTGAAGAGTATTTGAGGAAACTTACTAGCGTTGCATCAAAGTGACAACCAGTGAAAGAAAGAGCAGCACAGAGGCTGCTTCTATGAAAGAGCTGGCCCCGACTTCCCTACTTCAGCCTCATGTGGTGACTAACAGGGAAAAAAAGAACCCAGCAAGCAAGGTTTTATCTGGAACCTAACCAACCAGACCCGCTCCTGGGAAGGAGGCAGAAGAGAGAAGGGAAGGAGTAGCAGAGAAGTCCTGAAGGCATCTACTGAAGACCAGCACTAATGATAATAATGAAAGAAGAAAGGACACGTCTCGAGAGGAAGGAGATATGGGGATATATGTATACGTATAGCTGATTCACTTTGTTATACAGCAGAAACTAACACACCATTCTAAAGCAATTATACTCCAATAAAGATGTTTAAAAAAAAAAAAAAGAGAGGGCTTCCCTGGTGGCGCAGTGGTTGAGAGTCCGCCTCCCGATGCAGGGGACACGGGTTCGCGCCCCGGTCCGGGAAGATCCCACATGCCGCGGAGCGGCTGGGCCCGTGAGCCATGGCCGCTGAGCCTGCGCGTCCGGAGCCTGTGCTCCGCAACGGAAGAGGCCACGACAGTGAGAGGCCCGCGTACCGCAAAAAAAAAAAAAAGAGAGAGAGAGAGAAGACGTCTCTTGCAAGCTGGCCACTCTTACAAAGATCTGTCATGTCTTCAACATTCCTCAGATTTTCTTATCTCTGCATTTTTTTTTTTTTTTTTGGTCTCACTCTATTTGCAACACTCTTCTAGCTACTGTCTATGTAAATCCTTTCTTGTCCCCTCTGCTTCTTTTCTGTTTTTATGGTAGTTTGGCATATTTTCCCTGCTTTATTACCATTTCTTTTTGTATTTCAGGTTGTCCTTCTGGAATCATATTCCCTTTTCCTGGAATATACCCTTCAGAAGTTTTATTACAGTGGTTTTCTTCATCGAAAACTTCTCATTTGTTGTTTATTTATAGATGTCTTTATTTTACCTTTATTTTTGAAAGATAATTTAGCTGAGTATACAACTGTAGGTTGAAAATATTTTTTCTAACAGCACTTTGATGTTATTGTTTTGCTGTCTCTTGGCTTCCAGTGTTGCTGCTGGGGAGTTGCTCTGTCATTCTAATTATTATTCCTTCAAGGTAGCCTGTTATTTTTCCTTATGGGTGTTTTTTTTTGTTTCCTCTGAGATCTTAAAATAATTTTCCCCCTTTATTTTAAGTCAATCATGAAATTTCACAATGATTTGGTGGGGAAAAGGCAGGAGGAAGGCTATGTTAAGCATGGAGCTGTGGCCTGGTCACCTGGAGGAGTTGTGATTAGAACAGACCTCACTGAGGTAGGCAGGCAGCTAATGTTTCAAAAGCAAGAAAGCAGGTACACAATGTCCTCTGAACTTCCAGCCTATGCAGCTCAGACTGTTGCCCAGTTCAGCTTCTTTGAAGTCGTCCTTGGCAGATGTGATACCTGCTGGTGAAATAAAAATTTATATTTTAAGGCAGGACAAGAAAATGAAAGCATAAAACTCTTTCTTTCTGTGTCTATTTGGGCCTCCTCCCTCCCTCTGTAATATGTAGTGTTCGTCTACATGACACACATTAGCCAGACCTCCTCAAAGATGGGAATGTCTGCTCGACTGCAAAGATCAACTTTTTTGTTTTCTTCTGATGCTAGCCATGTACCTTCTTAAACGATTAGTGTTTTTTCCCAGCTCTATAGGGAATCACGGTGACTTGCTGCTTGCTCTCCATGTGCTTACCTGGACTATGCACCTTTGGTGAACTTTATGTAAAATGTCATTATGTCATTTTGATGTGCAATCCTTTGTCTCAAAAATGTGTATGGCTGTGCCTTTAACTTCTAACAGGCAGAACAGTTCTCAGATCTTTCTGAGAGTCTGTCTCCTAGGTTATAATCCACAGTTTGGCCTGAATAAAATTCCCTTTTTTCTTCTTAACTGGATTGTTAATTGAATTTTGATGACACTGCCTTGTTTATTTCTTAGTCTTTTCTATCACGAATCTGACCTCCTCTGCTTTCTGCTGTGCCACTATTTGGTTTTCTCCTGCTCTGAAAATTTCATCTCAGTGGTCAAATGTATCAAGGACATATTGGATAATTCATTGTTCACCCGTCTGGGACCAGCTGTCTCTGCATGGTTGGTTTTCTGACATCAAGATGAGCCAGCATTCACTTGAGGCTCTCCATAGTGATGGATGGAAGCCCATGCTTGACCTATAGCTCTCTCTGTTGTCGATGAAGATGCGAGGAAACTCTGGCAATTGGCTGGAAAAGGATGCAAAGCGTGACATTGACATTCTATACATTTTTCTTTCCAGGGATTACTGGTACATTATGTAGCAGTCAAGGATGATTGGCTTCTGTTCCCAAGAGATAAGAAAATTAGTCCTTTTGCCTACTACAATGTCCTGAACTTTACAGAACCACACAAAGGTGACAGCCCTGTGGCCAGTATTCACACTGACCATTTCTGCTCAATTTTAAGGCCAGGCTGAACTTGCCAGTGGACTTAATAACTTTGGCAGCTGTGTTTCTTTTGCTGGATTTCACCTCTCAGCCCATTCGTACCTGCCTCCACTCTGATTTCCACACGAATTCCCCAGCTCCACTCATTCTCCGGATGATTTTAAGATCTTGTCTTTGTCTTTGATGTTCTGCCTGGATTTTTAACTGTTGACTTACTAGGCATAGGCTGCTCTTCTTGAATCTGTAAATCCATATTTTTTACAAGTTGTGAAAATTTGTAGCCAATATCACTTTAAGTAATTCTCTTCTCCACTTCATCTACTCTCTCTTTCTGGTACTCTGAGTAGATGTGTAATTACACTTCCCAAGTCTCTTAATGTCTGTTTCATATTTTTCTTCCCCTTCTCTGCATTGCATTCTGGGTAGTTTGTCCAGGTATAACTGTCAAATCATTAATTCTGTCTTTAGCTGTGTCTAATCTGCTAATTAACTCATTAATATTTCTATATCAACAATTACAATGTTAATTTCTTATGGTTTCATTTTTTCCCACAAATACATTTTTTTACTCTCAAAAGTCTCTTGTGGGTTTGATCATCCTTGTGTTTGCCTAGTTGTTCTATGTTCTATATTTGACAGATCTCATATCTGTAATCCATAAGGTTTTAAATTCATTGTACGTTATTTCCACCAACTCTCAGTAACAGTGGCTTGCATTCTATATCTAGTGATCTTTGTGAGCTTATTGTTTGTTATAATAGATGGAACATCCGAGGGCTTAAATTGGGGATTGGAGAAGTTTTCTTGCAGAGAAGATTTGCTTTTGCTTTTGCCAGTAATGAGGGGGTGCAGCCAATTTGGGACTATGTTGGTGACCTTGCCCCACCCCTTGTACACTCCTTGCTCTCCTTTGAGGGCTTCAGTGTATGGTGGGGTCCCAGACTTCCATTCCGCCCCTCAAGTCTGGCCCAAAGCTCAGTCTCTTGGCACCACTACTGCAACCAGTGTTCACCCTCTGATAGGTCAGCCTTGACCTCTCTCTCATTCTCTCTTTCTTTCTTGCTTCTTATCTCTTTGCTCTTGTGAGGCTGATAATGTCTCAAATAATGTATCCTAACCAGGCGTTGCTGTCCTGTAGCAGGAGCCCCTTGGAGCACACAGTCAGACATAGCCAGAAGAGAAAGAAGTTTGCCTTGTCTCCCTTCCCCTGCTGTTCTCATCTCTGACACTACACACACAGGGCATTGCCCACAGATATACAAGCCCTAGTGCCTGCTCAGGGAAGAAAAAATGTCAGCACCTCAGCTTTACCATCTGGTGTGGCTTGGCATTGAGTCGTATTGCTACACAGAAATGAGTATCTGATGTGATCGGGCTGAGTTCGGATGCTAGGACACCTCTGAGGAATAGCCCTTTGCATTCCGCAATTTGATTCAGGTCCCCAAATTGGGCTCTTGCTTTGGACCTTACTCCCCTTTCTAAAGTCTATCTGTTACCCTGCATAATTCTCCATACTCTCTTCAAGATTAGAATGTTGGCCCTAAACCCTGCCCACCTGACAGGGACTCCTACCATGCTTGCCAACCCTCTCCCCTGGTGAATGGGATTCTAATTCCTATAACTCTAGTTATTCTCAGGAAGTATCACTCAGATCTCCTAGAATCATAGTGAAGCTTCCTTTTTCTCAATATTCTTACCTGGCCGCCTGGAATTTCACATGTCTGTGTCCAGGAAAGAGAAGACTTTCCTGGTATCAATCCTTTTCTGAATTACACCTAAGTTTTCTTCATCCATAGCCATGGGCCTAGGACTGCCCAGCTGTCCTTAATAGCTCTAGAGCTAAGACAATTTCTCTTCTCATTCAGGCCTGGTTCATTTCCCCAGCCTCCTGGTACTACTCCCTACCTCCATCCCAACTCTTAAGACTCACCTCACATGCTACCATCCTATAGCCCATAGGATCACTTATTTTCATTCCATTTACTTCCTACTTATAATATTATAATCCTGTGCAATATGTACACTAATATGTATAAAATCGACAACTAATGAGAACCTGCTGTATAGCACAGGGAACTCCACTACACTGTACAGTAGAAACTAACACAACATTGTAAAACAACTGCACCCCAATTAAAAATAAATAATACTATAAATCCTGTGCTTATCTCAACCTTCTTCCTGGATTGCAAGTTCCTTGAGGGAGCTGTCTCACTTCTTATAACTCTTGAGGCTTGTGATCAACAAATGGAATTGAGTTAAAAAGAAAACAGTTGCTGTTTTTACTATTGACAAATAAATGGAATTAATTAAAAAGAAAATAGCTTTTGTTTACTATCCTCATTTTTGTAACTGTATATCCCACCCTAGCCCTCAGACAGACTAGGGCTTAACAGTTCAATGAACACAGATGCAATCATTGAAGCCTTTCTGGAAAGCAAGTTTCCTTTCTCTTTGTAGCAAGAGAACCAGACGATCTTGGGTTAGGAGAAAATTGAGAAGGAAAGGGGCCTCAGGATCGGGAGACTTCGGGAATTCAGAGAGAAAAAGCCTTGTGTTTCTGGTATCAGAGAAAAACATCTGTGCTGGGAGTAGACACCAACAGCTTACTAAATGACGGTAATAAAGCAAGGGCCTGACACTCGGGTTTTGACACCTATAACTAAAAACTGTGTTTGCAGCCTGGCCAAGGAATCATTGCCTTTATTATTAAGCAGTTGGTGCTCCCAAGTTGCTCCAAGCTTTTACTTCCTTTATATGCTCTTTTAGAAGGAATATTTATTATTGCTGTCTCTTCCCATTTGTCTGCTGGGATTATTATCCTACCTGATTCTCTGTCTCCAGAGCAAACTGCTCCTTTTTTCGGGGGGATGGGTAATAAAAGTTGCCAGATTCTTAGCAAGAGAAATAGGTTCCTAGTGTAGACTCAGTAATTGCAACTCCAGTGAAATCAGAAGTTAGTTTCTTGGCGTAAAACTGGTCATTTATATAATCTTTGAACTTCATAGAAGTTTTTTTCCCCCCTGTTAGAACTCTCTTTCACAGGCATATTGAGAGGAAAAGGAACACCTCAGATCCTCCGGAAGCCCTTTTTCTCACTATAGCAACTGGCTCCACCCTTTGTGGACCTAGTGATAGCCAAACTTTCTGTGCCCAGTTACTGAAAGAGCCACATGCATCCAGGCTGCTTTTCTGGGTGGTGCAGGAAAAAACAAAAGACTGTATGTAAATGGTACACAGTCTAGGAAGAAGTAGGCCAACCAAATCTGTAGCTTAGAAACCATGGGAATGATCGAGAAACCCAGTTAGACTGTAAACATGGTAAAACGGGCCAGAGACTCATAAATTCTCACCCAGTACTGGATTCCCCTCTGCAACAGCCATTATATGCTATACATTATATACTGCCTGCCTAACCCCCCATCACCCTGGCCAGAGCTGGTTAGAGATTGGCTGCAGTGCAAGTGTGTTGTATCCCATCAGAGGTGCAGTTCACAAATACGGGAGCCAGGTTAGGTCTGTTACTGGGATGGCCATGAGGGAGACACCGTACCAGAAGCTACTGTGCAGGTCATAACCCTAAACGGGGGTGCATGGTACTGACAAACAGGAGAAGGCCAAGGCCAAAATCTAGTAGCACTCCTTCAGAATTCTGCCCAAGGGAGCTCCATCTCATTAAAAAAAATAAATACAAAAATTAAAAATAAATTTTGTAGGAGCTTCCCTGGTGGCGCAGTGGTTGAGAATCTGCCTGCCAATGCAGGGGACACGGGTTCGAGCCCTGGTCTGGGAAGATCCCACATGCCACGGAGGAACTAAGCCCGTGAGCCACAACTACTGAGCCTGCGCGTCTGGAGCTTGTGCTCCGCAACGAGAGGCCGCGGCTGTGAGAGGCCCGCGCACCGCAATGAAGAGTGGCCCCTGCTCGCCGCAACTAGAGAAAGCCCACGCACAGAAACGAAGACCCAACACAGCCAAAAATAAATAAATAAATAAAAATTTTAAAAAAAACATGGTTAAGATGGTAAATTAAAAAAAAATTTAAAAAATTGTATTCGCTCAAAAGCTGAAGGTATTATCTATCTGTCCAAAATATACCCTGAATCTGACCCACTGCACCTTCTCTATTGGGACCACCCCTGGTCAAGCCATTGGGTCTCTCACTGGTTTCCTGTGTCCACTCTGCTCTACTTCCAAACAGCTCTCCACAGAACAGCCAGAGCCGTCTCTTAAAAAGTAATTTCAATCATGTCATTCTCCTGCTTAAGTTCTTCAACTGCTTCCCATTTCACTGAGGACAAAACCTGAATTCCTGACTGCAGTCTACAAAGCTTTGCCAAGCTGCCCGAATCCCTGCTCACCTGGGGCAACGTCCCCTTCCCTCGCTGTAGGTCAGACACGGTGGCCTTCTTTGGGTTTCTGAAACATGCCAAACTCACTCAAGTATCTGGAACTTTGCACCTACTGTTTCCTCTTCCTGGAACAACTTCCCCCCAGATCTCCACACATCTGAGCCCTTCTCATCACCCCAGCCTCAGCTCAAATACCGTGAGAGAGGCTTCCCCATCGTTCTGGCTAATAATCATTAGCCAGCTAAGAATTCACTCCCAATCATTCTCTAGTCCATGGCTGTGCTTAATTTTCTTCTTAGCACTTACCCTTATCTGAAATTTTGTTTGTTTATGTGTTTGTTTTCTGACTCTTCCCAGGAGACTCAGTGAGAGAAAAGATTTTTTAATTGAAGTATAATTAACATACCTTATTATATTAGTTTTGGGTGTACAACATAGTGACTCAACATTTATATACATTGCAAAATGATCACACAGTAAGTCTAGTTATCAACTGTCACCATACAAAGTTAATACAGTGTTATTGACTAACCCCCCCCCATGCTGTTCATTACACCCCAACGACTTATTTATTTTACAACTGGAAGTCTATACCTCTTGATCCCCTTCACCCATTTTGCCCACTCCCCAACCCCCTTCCCTCTGGTAACCACCACCTTTTCTCTGTACCTATGCGTCTGGTTATGTTGTGTTCTGTTTGTTCATTTGTTTTGTTTTTTAGATTCCACATGTAAGTGAAATAGTATTTGTTTTTCTCCGTCTGACTTATTTCACTTAGCATAATGCCCTCAAGGTCCATCCATGTCGTCACAAATGGCAAGGTTTCATCTTTTCTATGGCTGAGTAATGTTCCATTGTATATATATATATATACACCACATCTCCTTTACCCGTTCATCCATCTATGGACACTTAGGTTGTTTCCATATCTTGGCTATTGTAAACAGTGCCGCGATGAATATAGGAGTGTGCAAAAAGATGTTTAATTGTCTTGTTAATTAATGTTATTCCACGTGGCAGACTCTCAATTAATGTTTGTTGAATGAAAGATATACACAAGGATTTAACAAGCATATTTTGACTTCCATAGTAAGTCTATCCAAATGGTAAGTTAACTTTTGTTGGCATGACTGGTTCCTAGGGACTCTAGGTTGACCCTCCTTTGCTAGCATTAAGTTATGTATTTAATCTTCTCTCCTAGCACCTCATTAGAGATTCTCCAATCTCCAGTTTTCTGGAAACTACAATTTAGCTCAGGGATTTTGTCCTTCACTTTCCTACGATTTCTCAGAATCATTGACTCTGGGTCTAAGGTTGCATTTGGTACGTTATTTCAGCACTCTGGGATGAAACTGTCTGAGACTGGACCCTGGAATTAGAGTGACTAGAGGCTCTCCTTAGTGTCTCTTCACTGAATTGAGGTTTCACTTCCTGGTTCTTATCGTGTGCCTTCTGAGCCTGTAGTATCCCGTTAGGACCCTCAGGAGAGGCTCTTTACGTAATGGTTTATAGTCATTCGGTAAACATTTTGCAGGATGGGCTCTGTAATGACCTCCCATGCTCCCCCGTCTGGCCCCTAAACTGCCTAAACACAGAGCCCCAGCCTTGCTCTGGGAGTCAGTGGTAGAGGGGTGAAGTCTCCAGGATCTGGGTCCTGGGGGGCTGAGTTTGCATCCCAGCTCTGCCACGTGCCGGTAACGTAACCTTGGTCTTCAGTGTTCTTATCTGTAAATGGTCCTGACTTTGTAACCTTCCCAGTACCCAGCTTTTCTGGGCTAGGACCCTTTTTTCTCCTCCGTAGCCCTTTCTGGAGTGGGATCCAGAAGCTGGGCAGCCCACAGACTTTCCTGTTGCTGTCACTGTTCTCCTACTTTCAGAGGATCTCCCGTTTGGGGACCTCCCTGCCTGGATCACTGCCTAGTGCCTGTCACCATCCCCTCCAGACGTCATGTGCCATCTGTCTGGATGGGCTTTTCTCTTTATCTGCTGCCATATCTATCCCCAAGCACAGGCCTCCTCTGTGGCAGAAGACTTAACTACTGGGTCCTAGACTCTTCGTTTGCAATGTCGTGCAGGCAAACTCGAATTCTGGTGGCCCCTGCCATTAGGTGAAACACCTGGGGACAGAGAATGAGTGATGGGACTTCGACAAAGGACAGGGCATTTCATCAACAGTCCTCAGTACTAAAAGCCTTTATTGATTGCTCGTAGGTATTTGGTGCCATACTTAGTGTGGTTCGAAGCCATCCAATCAAGACTCAGCACCCACCCCTGAGATTTATAGTACACCCCAAGATACCACGTTGGTTTCCTAATTCAGCTTTTTCCTCACGTGCTCTGACTTGGTTTTCTTTTCAGCCTTGTCTCTTTTCTTTCAGAGTAGAGGAAATTAGAGCCAGAAGAAGCCTTTTAAAAATCAAGCATCTAAGTCCTCAGTAGCCACTGCCTGTCAGGGAGAGAGCCTGACGTGGCTGAGGAGCCTGGTAGACTTGCTCCGTGAGACACTTCACGTTGCAAAGCTTATTAACCAGAGTTCTGATTAGCGAAGTGCCTGTACCCGTAAGGGCCCATCAGGTTTTTTTCTTTGTATTGATCAGAAGAGGAAAGCAAACTCAGAAGGCAAATAAAGACCTAACTCTAAGATTGGCAGCCAAGGAGGCTCAGCTGAGAGCATCAGGGAACCTGGGACAGGATACTTCTCAGAACCCAGACTCCGAGCACCTGCTGCTTGAGTCAAAGTGAAGCCCTGTAGTCCCTCCTCCAGGAATAGGGACTTTGGCCCAGCAGCCTGCCCAGCGCCTACCATGTCCTGTCGATGGTGGAGTCCTGGAGGACAGGAGTTCCGTGTTTTAGGAGATGCCCCGGGAGAAGAAGCCGTGGGATGGAGAGCAACCTTTCCCATCATCTCCTTAAAAAAGTGTCCCTTAGAGGAGTCTTTCCATTTCACATAACATGGAAGGAATCTCACAGGGTCTATCTAATCCCACTCTCCCATTTTCTAGGTGAGAAAAGTGAGGCCTGAAGAAGAGAAATTATTTTCCCAAGTTCAAACACCTTGTTTCCGGCGAACTTCGGACTTGAGTTTGGGCCTCCTGAGCTCTGATTTACCCACCACTTCAGGCTGCCACTCTTCCATACCCCACCCATATCCTTTTGCCTCTATTTCTCAACAATGTGTCACAACACCCAGTGGGGAAAGGGAGGGTGGAGGAAGTCATCCTAAAATCCCTGAGGTCAAATGTGCCCACGAAGAGAGGCCTAGATGCCGGATCCCTCTCTGTGGCTGCACTCCCGGTGGTGCTGTGTTTCAAAGCAGTAGATCTTGCAGGATTGCGGGGGTGTTCACAATCAGGGAAAATGCCCCTGATTGGATTAACAGACATGGTTCCGGGAACTGAATCCCATTGCCCTCACTTGAAAGCAGGCTTTACTAAGCACACATCAGCTGGTGATATAGGCCAGATGAGCGCTCCCAGGAGAAGGGGGAGGGGAAGAGAAGTCCCCTGCTTGGCAAGAGGAGGGAGAGGCACCTCTACCCCACACCCAGCCAATCTGGCTTCCCTTTGTGCTGGGCTGACAAGGGGCAGCTGGTGACTCTGGCAGGGAGATGGGCAGAGGAATTAGCCAACTGCCTGTGGGCAAAGACCAGCCTGCAGGAGGGGGAAAGATGGTCCCAGAGCATCCCTCCCTCAGATGCAGGCATTTACCCCCAGGGTCTCCCTTATCTATTCTGGTAAACTGGTGCCCAGAGGACCTCATCAGAGCAGCTAATGTTATCCTGGATAGCCACTAGCTCTTTTGCACTTGGAACCTGGCACCAGACTCCCTGGGTTTAAATCCCATCTCTATCCTTCCTAGCAGTGTTTGCAATTGGGCAAGTTCCCTCACCTCTCTGTACCTTATTTTCCCCATCTACAAAATGGAGATAATAACGTCCCTACATCATAGCATGACTCCAGATTCAATGAGTAAATAAAATGTAAATCCCTTTTAACAGTGCCTGAAATTTGTAAGAGGGTATGCTTTTATTGTTGTGATCATTAATGTTTCATATTTTTGTCTACACGGGAAAAACTGAACATTTGGCCTGAAGGTCCGTGAGGGACAGAAACAAAGAAGATCCGGCTCCTGGAACCTCCTGCCCAGTGACTGGAAATCCCAGGGGTTCTTCTGTGGCTTTTTTTCCCCTCTAGCATTTGTTGTTCACGGTGACTGGCTTGGCCATGGGAATATTAGCAGGGGTATTGTTCAAGGAGTGACATGTTTTCTGATTCTTGGGGCATCAGGATCCCCAAACCTGGAAAGTCTCTGTTTGCTAGCGTGACTCAGTGGTAGAATAAGCCTAAAATTCAAGACCCAACTGTGTCATTTTCTACCTGTTTGAATTCAGTAGTCTTCCTTCCACTCTCTGAGCCTCAGTTTCCTCGCTGTGCACATTGGGAGAAGTGTTTGACGGACCTCACAAGATTGTTCGCTATCCAGGAAGAATATGTTTGAAATATGAGGTAGCTGAGATGATTATTTGCCACATCAAATACTGCGTGGCTTTGGCCAAGTTGCTTAACCTTTGATAAACTCAGCGTTCTCTTCTTTAAAGTGGGGATAATGAAAGTAACTTCATAGGACTACAATAAGGATGGCAGCAAATCTTTTTTTTTAATATATAAATTTATTTATTTATTTATTTATGGCTGCTGTTGGGTCTTCATTGCTGTGCGTGGGCTTTCTCTAGTTGCGGCGAGCAGGGGCCACTCTTCATTGCTGTGTGCAGGCTTCTCATTGTGGTGGCTTCTCTTGTTGTGGAGCATGGACTGTAGGCATGCCGGCTCAGTAGTTGTGGTTCGTGGGCTCTAGAGCACAGGCTCAGTAGTTGTGGCGCACGGGCTTAGTTGTTCTGCGGCCTGTGGGATCTTCCCGGACCAGGGCTCGAACCTGTGTCCCCTGCATTGGCAGGCGGATTCTTAACCACTGCGCCACCAGGGGAGCCCAGCAAATCTTATACTGTGAGCATTCAGCACAAGATCTGATGCGCTGTAGTAGTTATTATAATATGTTAGGGTTATGCCCATCCTGCACCCCAGCCCCTTAATACATGCAGCCCACATAGCCACACAGCAGGTGTTTCTGAGAACCACAGACACAGTAGAATTCTCTGGTGAGAGAACGTGGACTTTGGGAGGTTCCGTACCCTCCAAACTCAGCCATGCAGGTGCAATTTTTTATCACAGAAGCTTCTCGTTATATTTTACCTGAGGAAATAGCAAAGTTGTTCTCTCTTCTCGTGCCTTCTGTCTCTTATTAGCTTGGTTTCTTTCCAAATCCCCTTGAAAAAAAAATAGCCTGGTTATGTTTTCTGCCAGGAGTTGGAGCCAGCCAGGGCTGCCTTTAGGGTTCTGATCTCCCGGAAGAGGCAGAATCGGCCCTTTTCTCAGCTGAGGTTGCAGTCGAAGGGTGTCTGGTGCTTTGACTGGGCTCCATCAGGAACAGACCGGGAAGAGTGAACTACGGGTTCTTAGGAAGACTTAGTGTGGAAGGACTCACATGTTCACCCTGGGCATGGCTTTCTTGCCAGGGATGAAGGATGAGGTGGGGGTGGAGGAGTCTGAAAGGATACTGTGGGTGAGAGTGAAAGGGAAAGAGGAAGCATTAATTCACTGTCCTGGTTCCACATGCCTGGGTTCCTGCTACTGGTGGGAAGAAATTATGTCTTCATTTCTCTGTTTATATAAAATGTCCTCTCTGATCCCCTGACACCATAGTTCCTTTTATTTATTTTTCTAGTTTTACTGAGATATGATTGACACACAGCGCTGTGTAAGCTTGAGGTGTACAGCATAATGACTCAACTTACATACATTGTGAGAAGATTAGCACAATAAGCATAGCTTCTTCCAGTAGGCTAATGAGAGTCCTGCATCCTTCACATATAATAGTCTGACAGGCAGAGAGTCCAGTCAATGAGCCCTTGGAGGAAGCAACTGAGAAAGGAATTTTCTTGGCTCCATTTCTTACTTAACTGGGCATTAATTAACATCTTTTCCACAGCTGCCCCGTCCATAAGAGAGAGAGAGATCATCCCAGCTCAGCCACGTCCCACAACGTGTGTTCTAGTCCACAGCACATCAACACACAATGTACTTATGCGCCCCGAGGACTGGAATGGCAACAGGGAACTGGTAGTTACTCATTTTGCCCTTGGGTGAATTTGGCCTCTTGCCCCATAAACTTTCTGAACCTCAGTTTTTTAATTTTCACAATGGAGAGGTGGACGCTTCCCTCTTCAAGTGGTTGTTAAGGAGTACAGACAGATAGAGACATAAATAGATAATGAACAGAAGTAGAAATAGAAATCACTTAGCTCAGTGTCTGGTGTTTAGCAGCTGCTCAATTAAAGGAAGCTTTTTATGTCAGTGATTAATATCCTTTTTAGCTCATTTCTGAGTTTTCTCAGAGTATCTACCGCTAGTTTCCTCCCAGATCTGAGGGAGCAGAGTAGTTGATGGGGTGACTGTAATTGGCATAACCCTGTGATGGGGGAGAAGGAAGAGGAGAAGGACTGAGCTTTGGGGTTCAGCAAAACTCAGCTGTATCACCGTGCTCTCTGTTGACAACTGAGTGCCACAAGTACTCTACCATACACCATTGTCATTCTTAGTAATACCGCCAGAGTTTTGGGGTGCTTCCTCTGTGCCAGGCACTGTGCCAGGGGTTTGAGTGCACTATTTCCATCCAGCATCATTATGCTAATTTCATAAATGAAAGAACTGAGGCTTAAGAGGTTCAGCAATTTGCCTAATAAATATCCAACAGCTAGTGAGAAGCAGAGATGGGACTGGTACCCAGGGACTGTCTAGCTCAAAAGCCCACGTTCAAACCACTGTGCCCTATAGCCCAAGCAGCCTGGAAACTTGCTCTGAATCAAAGCAGGGAAGGAAGAACTGTGTCCTGATAGCTGTGATGAGTCTGTCCCGTTCCCCACGCCAAGCAAGTTGCTCAGGGAAGAGGGGACCCATGGCGACTCATGCCCCCTTCATCTGAGGATTGCATCTAGAAGACAAGTTCCTAGACCTCGAAAGGGGACTGACAAATGCCCAGGATGTGTTAACACTAGACTCTTCTCTGGAGGTCACACAAACAGAGCAGTCACATTGGTTGGTCGCATTTCCAGTGTTCATCATCGTGTTCCCTAAATCTGTGTGTTCGATCCCTAGTTCCCCAAATGCTTTATGAGAAAGGGTTTCCTGATTGACTGCATTGAACAAGTGAGGTGCACTATATCCCTTGGAAATTCACAATGCTCATAAACATAATAAAGGTTCTGAAAAGTCTGTCAGGAAAAACAAACAAACAAACAAAATAAAACTTGGTTTACTTTCTTTAACCCATTATTTCTCAAACACACTTGGCCATAGAACTCTTTTTTGGAGTGCCACCTATTAGCATTCCAAGGAATTAGTGTCCATGCAACAGCTGGCAAGAACTGGTGTTCATGGAACAGTTTGCATAGTTCAAAGAGCACTGGCTAAGGAGGCAAGAAACCACCATCTTTAGCATTAAAATGTGTATAGATCAATTATCCACTCTGGGCTGTAAAATGAGAATGTCAACCAATATAATCTCTAGGTCTCCTTCTAGCTCAATGACTCTCTGACTATGGCTACATCTGTAGGAGGTGGTGAAAGATTAAAACACGTTCCCAGCTCCTGGGAATTTAAAATCATTCAAAAGAAATACCTGCATGTCAGAGCAGGGCACAGTGCCTGGCGGCACATAAGTGCTCAAGAATTTTTTGCTAAATAAATAAGGGGATGTGAGAAAAATGTAAACACATTTAAATGAAACAAAATTGGTATAACTAAAGAATGCATGAGATCATGAGTGACTGAGATGTGGTGGGAATGCTTCCAGGTAAAAATAAATTTTGAGCAGTTTCAAAAGGAAGGGAGGTAATTAACATACATTCAGCACTTACTATGTACCAGATAATATGCATGTGTTATATGAATCTTTGCTGTCCTATGAGGTTTAGAAAAGTTAACTTGTGCAGGATTACACATTTGGTTAACTGGAGATGAAGAGGCTGGAACGAATATATTATCTTGGATGTTCATTATGTATCAGGTACCATGCTAGGTGTTTGACGTGCATTATTTAATTTAATCCTCTAACAGTCCTACAAAGGACATGTAATTATCCCCATTTTGGAGATTAAGATAGCTTGGATTAAGAGAGAATCAGGGAGGGATTAAGCAGCTTGGTCAGAGTTACCTAGCTAGTAAGTGTAAGTATGAGGTCGCTAAGAGGACTGTCTGGCCCTGAAAAGCAATATGAACAATATGAATAACAGCTAAGATGTATCACAATCCAGGCAGTGTGCATTCAGAATCTCATTTACTCCTGGGGCAAGGTTGGTTACTTTCTCCAGTTTTCATGTAGGGAAACTAAGGCTTAGAGAGGTTAAGTAAATTGTCCAAGTTGACAAATCTGGTCAAGGGTGGTGCTGGGGTACCTACTCAGAGTTCACTCTTCCTCACTCTGCTACCTCCTTCTTAATGGCATCTGACAAAGGGACCCCTTCTTGATTTACAGTGTAACTCCTGGGGAGGTTTCATTTTTCTCTGAGTTACCTCGGTGCACATACTTGTGAAATAGCTGTCATGAGCTCCCCAAAGAGAGTATACGAGTGCATCCAAAATATTGGACCCCACCTGGCCAGAAGGAGGTGTGAATGGTACCACATACCATTGCCCTGGGAAGCCCTTCCAGAGGAGCTCTGTCATTGAGGTCGTGAAATGCCCGAGGGAAGGACATTTGTGAGAAGACTCTGCCAGGCATAATGACATCTTCTGGGAAGGGAATTAACGCTATGACCCCCTCACCAGTCTTCCACTGAGAAAGCCCCTTTGATTTATAGGCTGGTACTGCCAGGTAGTATTAGTGTAGGCGTAAGAAGTAGACGGGGGGAAATGTGTGCTCTTTTGTGCGTAATGTGTAAATATCTGTGTCAGAGAGTGATCAGAATGATGTGCAGGATGGAGAGGAAAGTGGAAAATATAAGTGGAAAATGGGGGTTTTAAAGCAGATCTTGTTAGCTGGGTCTCTGGAAGACGGCAATGAAGAAGGATTTGCCATTTCACTTTTTTGTGGGTTAAGTCTTGCTGCTCCTTTGGTGCTTTTCCTTCTTCACAGCCTTCCTGGAAGACGGGGCGGCTTTAGAAGTGGTTCCGGTGAGAATGGAGTGTTAACCTGTAAATTGGCTAATTATGTTTTCTTCCTGAGCTCAGGTGAGCTCCCTGAGACACGGGTGCCCTGCGCAAGAGTGAATGAAAGAGACTGACACTGTCCCTCTGGGGCCCCTCCACACCCAGACAGTTCTTTTTAAGGTACTGAAACGTGAATGCCCTGACAATCGCATTAACTAAAGGTCTCCACTTCCCTCGCCAGCTGTGTGACCCTGAGCCAGTCAATGCACCTCTCTGAGCTTCAGTTTTCTCAGCTGCAAAATGAGGGCTTTGAACCCGATGACTCGTCAGGTCCTGTCCTGCTTTGCAGTACCCAGATTCCCACACCATCCATCCAGATTCCGCCCCATTCTGGAGACCCTGCAGGTCACCTGTGGACTCGTGCAAATCTCTGCCATTCGCCTTCCTCACATGCCTGCTGGTAGCTTTGCGTGGAACGCGGCGATCTGGCTTTCAAACGGGCTAACGTCTCCTCCCAGCCACGGGGAGCTGCACTTCTGGGCTTGGTTTCCGCACTAAATTTGATGGTCTGGTTTTAAAGGAACTGTCTGGTCGCGTGTCCCCGAGTTACACTGCAGTGCTAAATGTTGGAGCGAGGCAACACCGGGAAAATCCAGGCAGGCGGCCGGCTTCACCCGCGGAGGGAGGGGGAGGGGAGGAGGGAGAGACTGAGGGGAGCGGAAACCACGGAGGTAGAGTCGGGGACGACTCGGAGAGCGGCGCACAAGCGCCGGGAGCGGGCAAATATATATTTATAGAAAGCGGGAAGGCGACGCCGCGACACGTAGACGCCGAGCCAGCGGGAGCCTTGCGGCCCGCGGAGGGGGAGGGGGTTCCTCTTCCTCCGCCGGCGCCCCCGCCCCCCGCGCAGACGGCCGCCCGCCCGGGTGCCCCGCGGCCCCAGCCCAGCCGGGCTCCGCGTCCTCGGGCTCCGCGCCCCTCCCCTTCCTCCCCCAGGTGGCACTGGCTCTCCTGTCCGCAGAGCCAGGCTCCCGGGGAGACGTGCTGAGCGGTCGCTGGCAGCCCAGAGTGCCTTGGACGCCGCCGACCGACGCGCCCGGCCCGCCAGGCCACATGAGTGCCTCTCCCAGCAGAGCCAGGTAAGAACTTCCTGACCTTCCTGAGCCCCACGAGGGGCACACCTGGATGCTGGGGGAGAGGCTGAGGGATCCCCGGGAACCTGGAGGCTGTGGGAACATAGGGTGAGGCGGGGGTGCCGTTCTCGTCTGAATTTTCTTAGAGCGACCTCAAAGTTACCGGAGGGCACAGTAAAGCTATTAACATGGATTGTGGCGCGGCTGTGGTGTCCACGCCTGAGACTTGGTGTCCCCAGGAAACCCCGGGGAGCGACTGCTTCTTCATGAATTTCCAGAGAGAGCTAAGCTGGCTTCATGGTCCATTCAGTTCTGGAGACGTGCTCAGGCGGGTGGTGAGGGCAGGGCTGTGGGCACGCGGTTGTGTCTGCTCCTCTCCAGATTTCTGGCAAAAGTTTAAACTGGGGACACTGGCGTTCCTTGTTCTAGGCAGTGCCTCCCTGACCCCACCTGGCCACCCCCATAAGTCTGTGCCTGTTCCCCTCGCATGGTGAAAGTCCGAGATTTGGAAGAAAAAGTAGACATCATGAGGTTTATCTGCTGGTACCTAATAAGACTAGGGAGAGGTTCTGCTTTTCCTAATTTCCTCGTAGGGTGGAGGTGGAGGTCTAGTAATTGGAGGAATTCCTGCTTTGGACCGAGGGATGCATGGAGTCCCGTTCTAGAAGAAACGGAGTTACTCTTACGCAGTAGATGAAGGGATGAGAAGGTGTGGCCATTGGAATGAGGGTGATGGAGCCCAAACAACTTGTTTGCAACCATCAGCCAGCCTTATGCGTGGAGAAACTTCATTCCCCCCAGAAGTTCCTTAGCAGGTGCCTAGGCTCCGAGGCCTTGTGTGAACCAACAGCTGAGAGCGTACTCCCAGGCTCTGAGTGCTGGTGGACAGAGCAGCTGGGAGAGGCAGCTCCATCACACACCCAGAGTTGGAGAGGGATAGGTTGGGAGGATTGTGCACATCACATATACTTAGAAGATCCCTAGCTTTATCCAAGGAGGAAAAAAAAAAAAAACTTGTAAAAAAAATAATAAAATGTTTTCATGACAGCAACCGATGTAAAACTCCCACCACTCTGGGTGAGAACGAAGACATTAGTGCAGAGGGCTGAGCTGTCTCCCCTGCCAGTGCCCATGTGGGCACATCACCTTTTGGAGCTACAGAAGGATGGCTTATGGATGAAGAGCCCTCTGCCTGGGGGCTTTTCAGGAGGGAAGTATCTCAGCTGGGGCTGTCCCTTTGAGCTCAGGAAACTAATGTTGGAAACAAGTTGGAAATGCTGCATTTCTGTCCCAGTTTGCCCCTAATCTGATCTCGAGGCTCACTGTGGAACAGGTGCACTCAAAGAAGGGTGTCCACACTGTTTTGATGTGACCCGTTCCTCTCTCTCTTTTTTTTCATTAAACAGCGTTTAGAAGGTTAGAGGGCAGCGTATAGACGTGTATCTCTTGTGTGAGGAGCTCAGTCTTGTGCTCTGGCTGAGGGTAATGTTTATTCTGCCTGTTCAGCGGTGCCTCTGCCTTTGTTTCTTACTTGAAGATCAGGTCTCTTGCCCATACCAGATGTCCCTATCCATGCCACCTTCACTGCTTCTTGCAACTTGAACTGGCTGCCGTTGATGGTGTATAGTGAGGTCACCAGTGTTTGCCTGAGGCCCCTGCCCTAGACTCATGTACTTTGTAACTTGCTCAGAAGACCTTGTCCTCAACTTGCAACTTGGGCCAAGAGCTCTGCGGGGCATCATTGGTGTTCAGGAGGTCCAGGGTCTCCAGCGGACGTGGGGAAGTTCTGGTTTCCCCTGTCCACACTCAAAGGCTGCTAGGTTTTGGAGATTTGGGGCCAGGCTTTGGTGTGAGTGGTGGAAAGAAACCATTATGAGCAACTGGTCAACACTTAGCCGAACTGGGGCGCTACTATAATACCCTGATGTGCCCTCGTCACCAAATGTGAGTGCCTTATTTGGTTTCTTGCTCAGTTGTTTTCAAGGATGATAGGCCTTGAATGAAATCTCATCTGTATAAGGAGACCACATAATAAAGGGGGTCCCTGCCACCACCTTCCTGGCTGTGATTTTGGACCGTCACAGTCACATGATGTCTTTGCAGTTCAGCTCACTGTTGACTCCCCCATCAGGGCTGTGCGGTCAGACACATCTGTAGTGTGTACATCTATAACTGAAACCACCAGCCCAGGGCTGCAGCTGCCGTCCAGAGGCGTTTCCACTGCTCTGCTTCCACTGTCTGCAGCTTTCACACAGGCGGCACGTCGTTTTCAGCTGTTTGTGGTTTGGGGCTGCTATTTACAATTTTGCTAGGAATTATCACCCATTCCGATTGCCCGGCCAAGAGGGTGCTTTCTTTCTCTTGGGGTGCCTGCTGTGGTTTATACTCTGTTTTAACTTTCATGGTCCTTTAACCCTGATCAGGATCCTTTCTTTCTTCCTCTCCTTTCCCCCTTTTGCACCTGTGGATTGGTACATCGGGAACCACATTTCATTTTCTGCCTAGGCATAATTAGTCTTCAAATTGTACTAAAATCATCATGTCCTTGACTTGGCCCAGAACCCTAACAGGCACAAAGCAGAAACACCACATGTATCTCTGAGATGTCAGGGTTCCATATACCCTTTATGTTGGTGTATACAAGACTCTGGCTTCTAAGGGATGCCCTTGTACCCACTCTGCTTTGTGGATACACATTGCACATCTGCCTATCGAATGAACATGGCCAGTAAAAGGCAGGAGGATGGAAACAGTGTTACAGCAGAGCCGGGTGTTTTAGGAAATGGGATATGCTGTTACGAGGGTCCCCCTGATTTACTGAAGCCTCATTTGGTGTGTGTGAAAATGAAGTTCTTTAGATAGGGGAACACTTGGCATTGGACTCGAGTACAGATCTGGAAGATAGCAGTAAAAATAGGAGTGCTTTTTCAGTGGGTTGACGTTGATGAATCTGTGAGTTAGTGATCCGCTAACCAGCTTTTCTGATAGGCTTTCCCCAGAGCAACTGTGAAGTTCTGTCGTCAGAGAGGAGGTTCCTGGCAATCCACTGTAGCAGAGAAAGATGGCTCCACAGGCGAGGGGCCCGTTCTGGGCACAGAGAAGGAGCTCCACTGCGTTGGTTCCATTAGCCGTCTTAACAGACTTGAAACAGCCTAATCCTTTGGTTTGAAATTAGGTCAAATAGTGGGAGCATTCTGAGACCCCAGTGGGGGTGAACAGAGCAGGAAGCATGTCTCCCCTCTCAGCACCCATGTGGACTCTTCTGGCGCAGCTCTGGAGCCCCTGGTTAAAGAGAAGTTTCCCTTTCTGAGCCGGGATTGTGCTAAGGTTGATGTGGAGGTGGCTACGGGCTTCAGGGGTCAGAACTGGAGAGGGCAACTTGGGCATTTATTTTTAAAAACTTAATAAAATTAAAAACTAATTTGTCCAGAACGCAAGACCAGCGAGGTACCTCCCGCCTGCCCACCTGCCAGGAGCTGCTGAGCTCCGTGAATGATAAATATATTTGTCTAGATGAGGGAGTATGAAAAAAGGCAGCCCCTGAAGCTCATCTGCCATCTGATCTACTGACCTCTGAAATTCCACCTTTCTAAACATTTTCAGTGTCTGGGACTTGGGGGAAGGGGTAGGGGATAAAGAGGGGAACAGGGTATAGGAGAGCAATTCCTAGAAAAGTTGATGAGACCCCGGGAGCCTGGCAGCCCGGGGAGGCAAGGGCAGCCCCGGTGAGGGTGTGGAGCATGGGGAGGAGAGCCAGTCCCCGGGAACGAGAAAAAGAAATGACGCGTAGAAACGATGAAGGAGGGGCAGGCGAGTGGGGTGACGGAGACAGGAAGCAAGCCAAGTGCGAGGAGAGAGAGGGAACAGATGGAGTAAAGAGGAAAATGTGGAGAAGTGCAAGAAAGGGGGCAAAGGGGGAAAAGAGCAGAATATCGTGAAAGCTGTACCTTGCTTTCAGGTTTCTTCTCTTCCCCTTTTTCCTCCGTCACGGGGAGGAAGCAGGCGACCCAGCAGAACAGCGTGGCTTTTGTGCTGTTGGAGCCTCTTCTCATTGAAGCTGTCAAGCCTCAACCCTTCATGGCAGCTCGTTCTATTTTTACATTGTGCAGAATTGAAATTAAACAAATGACCTGCGATGGCATTTTCATGCAGATTTTATCCAGCACACCCACACAGCCAGTGCCGGGGTGGCTGAATATTTCGCATAATATTCCCTTTAATCAGATAAGAAGGCATCCTCAGGAGAAGCCTGGGCTTTCAGAAGAGCTGCTTGGAGGAGGGTGGACAGAAGCCAGAAAGGAACCTTGTCCACTGGCTCACTTGGGCTTCTTAGCAGGAGAAATTCCAGTTAACTGAATTCTGGAGGAGCCCAGTGTTGCCCCTCCCATACCTTTTTTTTTTTTTTTTTTTTTTTTGCACTGGCTTTGATTCCAGCCTTTGTGAGACTTGGTCCAGTTCTCCTTGGAGATCTCATTGATGGCAGAAAAGGGTTCACTTTGGCTGAACTTGCCCTGAGTGGAAGCCTTGCTTAGAATTTGGGTGCTTGCCCTGTCTGTTGGTCAGGTCAGGGAAGCTCGTGTGTACTTTGCTGGCGTGACAGTGCTTAGGTGGCAAGAATAACGATGTTGTACGTCTTGTTCCTGGTTAGAACACAGAGCAGATAATGCTTTGTTGGTTTAGACATAGTTGGTTTACACTTACTTCCTTAAGTCCCGGGGAGGTTGAGTAGCAATTAAATGCACGTCCCTTTGCACATAACCATTCTTT
Source organism: Monodon monoceros (assembly GCF_005190385.1). Taxonomy (NCBI): domain Eukaryota; kingdom Metazoa; phylum Chordata; class Mammalia; order Artiodactyla; family Monodontidae; genus Monodon; species Monodon monoceros. The sequence goes on along the minus strand of NW_021703784.1, from coordinate 9,440,829 downwards.
TTTTTTTTTTTTTGCGGTATGCAGGCCTCTCACTGTTGTGGCCTCTCCCGTTGCGGAGCACAGGCTCCTGACGAGCAGACTCAGCGGCCACGGCTCACGGGCCCAGCCGCTCCGCGGCATGTGGGATCTTCCCAGACCGGGGCACGAACCCGTGTCCCCTGCATTGGGAGGCGGACTCTCAACCACTGCGCCACCAGGGAAGCGCCATAACCATTCTTTTGTAGGAAAAACAACAACAACAGCAGTGTGTGTTAAGGGGACTAGTTAATAAGACAAGGTTGGTTGGGCAGATGTGAAAATGACGGGCTATTCAAAAGACTTGTCCCTTCCCATGCACATGTTTGTATCTAACAGGGTATTTATGAGCTCTTTTGCCATATGCATTGAATGTTTATATGATTCACCATCTATTAACCTCTAAAATGCTGTTTTGACAAGTCTAGCAGTCAAGAGCGGGTAACAGTAAAGACTGCGATTGAGTCAGCTCTGACTTCAGAAGGAGGGATGGATGGGACAGTGGGACTCAGAAAGGAACTCTTCTTCCTGCCGGCTAGCCTTGTAGAGACTGATCTTTCCCTCCAGAACTGAACAGGCTTACTAGTCAGAGAATACTCCCTGCAGCGACTGTAAAAAGGTATCTTCGTCTCTGAAGCAGAGAGCAATTGAGAGCATTGACATGTGCCATATGGATGTATGTTCAAAGACCTGGGGAAACGAAGGATTGACAGTCCATTAAGAGAAAAGCAGAAGCCAGTTTCCTTCCTTTCTCTCTAATGGGGCGTCCATGTGTGTTTTCTCTCTGTATTCTTTTTTCTTGTCTATCTGGTTCGGGCAGTTTACTTGGCCTGGTTTTGAAGCCAAGGACACTTTTATGCATCTTGGGGAAAAGGGAAAAAAGATGAACTCAAGTCAGGACTTCTTTTATTACCATCAGGTTTAAAGTACGGCCTCCCAGATATAAAACCCCTGTCTGTCAGTCAGGCCTCTCAGCTGCGTTGTGCTCACAGTTGAACACAATTCCACAGTGTCAGCCCCATAGCCATTGTAGCCGGACATGACGGTCTCCATCATTGCTTTGTCTTATGTTTTCCCCAGACTTCTATGCTGGGACCCTGAGCTTTTCATGCTCAAGTCTTTATTCAATTGAATCCTCAGAACAAGTTCCTCAAGTTGTTTGGAAGTAGAGAGCTGATACAAAGTCTTTATCCAAAAATTTCCCCTTTCCTGGTGAGGTTGACATAGCCATCTCATGAGTCTGGAAGTAAGCAAAGTACCTTGAACTCCTCATCCTTATTTTTTTATTACAACTAAAATATCATTTGTATCATATAGAGCTTTTTTATTATTTTATTTAATCATCATGAGAACCTTATGTAGAATAAATTATTATCATCCACATTTTATAGTTGCAGAAACTGGGACATACAGACATGATGCCAGAGATCACATAGACAGGAAGTGGTAGAGCCAGGACTTAAACCAATGTTCTATTTTTAAACACTATAATCCATTCTTAAATACCATGATATCATTCTTTTGCTTGTGGATCCTACCCTAAATTTTCAATGCCATCTTTTTTCTCATAGCCTTTCTGATCAGCTTTCATTAGTTCTCTATATCTCAGCAGGTAGGGGTATACAAGGGATTCCTTAAAATATGGACACCCATGCAAAACTAATTAAATGAATTTAGAAGAGAGAGGCAGACTGTATTACTTTCCTTGACACCTACTGCCTTTCTTTTAGGTTTTGGTATGTTAACCCACTGCCAAGTTTTCTTGACATTTAAGTCAAAGAAAATACTGAATGGAAGTTGGCATTATACCTACTTCTCATAACTGTGTTATCCCTCCTTTCCTCCTAGATTATCCTGAAGGAAGAGCTCTACCCCAGGGGCTGCTCCAGCTAAACCAGTGGCTAAATAAATTTCTGTAAGGCAAAAAAGTGATAGAACTTGAGGGAAACTACCACTTCCAAAAGAGAGCCCTTAGGATTCAAGTCTCTATTACTTGACCTTTTGAGGTCTTTCTTCATCTTTGCCAAGGCCATTCCTTCCATTTGAATTCAGTTGGCAACAATCAATAGAGAATGTTAATTTCTGGTCCTGGCTGCTCTTTTTCATGCATGAGCTCCCTGCTATTTGTCTGAGAAAGTGCAAACCCAGGTAAATAAGGCTGTGCTGATGGCTTTATTTAGCAGTTAGCCTACCCCAATCTGAATGATCTATATTGGCTTGTCATGAAGCAAGAACAGGTAAGCAGGGACAACAGGTCTGTTTTCTTAGAGTGTTTGCCCAATGGAGGATGAGATGAGAGAATTTATAAAATTGCTTTAAAATAATCTTACCTATTTATTTTCTCCCCAAGTATGATCACTCTTAACACATCTGGATGCCTCCTGCACCTGAGTTCAGCTCTAGTGCCAGGTTTTGACTCTTCTGTCTGAAGCCTGATATCTCCTAGCAACAGGCAAATTTAATTTAGGCATTGAGCCTTTGGGCATCTTTTTTTTTTTTCCAGCTGCGCTGCAGGGCATATGGGATACTAGTTACCCAACCAGGGATCGAACCCGGGCCCCCTGCATTGGAAGCACAGAGTCTTAACCCCTGGACCACCAGGGAAGTCCCCAGCCTTTGGGTATCTTGTGTACCTGCACTGATGACGTTACCATGATCAAGTTTGGACAACTGATCTTGGGAGAGGATAAAAAGTGGTACCCACAAGCCTGAAATCGGAGAGAGAAGAATACAGGCATTAACACTTTTTATGGATTTGATTCCTGTGTCGACGGTGGAAAGACATGTGTTGATGGACGGGAATGTAGGTTTTTCCGAGCACTGATGAAGTATCCTTCTCTCTCGTCCTTTTCTACCAGGGTATATTATCTTTACCAGTTGTGGACAGGATGTAACGTGTTCTCACCACCATTTTATTCTCTTCTTGTTTATTTCTGTCATATTTTTTTAACCACATCCTCTCTTTATATTCTTGCAGCAAACATTTGTTAAGCAAGAAACCAAATGGGTATTGGGGATGCCGAGTTGCATATGATAATTCTTTCTTCAAAGAGCTCAGGGTCTAGTGAGGAAGGTAAGCAGCGTGGAGGAGTCAGGGACAACGTGTTAATGGCTACAAAGTGGTAAAGGATAAGGAGGCGTGTCTGACAAGGCTTTTTCAGAAGAGCTTATATTTGAGCAGGGGCTTTAACGGCGAGTAGGCAGGCTCCAGATGGGAAAGGGTGAAATCATATTTCAGTGAGATAGCCTGTGCAGAAAGCAGGAGTTGTGAGGTGTTTGACGTGTTCAGACCATCAGGTGTGCTGTAGGAGAGGTGATGAGCCTGGAGCAGTGAACTGGAGTCGGATTCTGAAGGTGCAGTTACATAGCTGTACTTCAGAGAGGCAGGTGGGAGCCCCAGACATTCTCCAGCAGGAGAGTGAGAAGAACAGATTAACGTGTTTAGGAAACTAACTGTGGCAGCTATGTGGAGGATAACCAAAACAGGGAGAGTCTCAAGACCAGTTGCCGCAAAGGGGCCACTGAGTAGTGCAGGTGAGGTTTGGGAAACTCACATGGCGTCTAAGCTCTGGCAAGAAAGGTTGGAATAGACTATCCAGATTTGAGAAGTAGTTTAAAAAAATAGTCATCAAAATTTGGTAGCAGAGGTGTGGTAGAGGCTGAGGGAGGGGAGAGGAGGAACCACGGCTTGCCTTAACGTTCTAGCTTGATGTTATCCTAACTAGGTCAGTAGCAATAATTTGAGATACGAAGTATCAGAAAAGAAGCAGAGTTGAAAGGGAGGGCAATGAGATCAAAATCTGAACAGGATGCGTATTGAAAACAGGCCATTGGAGTAGAGACGCAGGGCGTCCTTCGTAAACTCAGCTAAAACAGTTTTATTGAAGTTGTAAAGGAAGATGGATCAAGAACAAGAGGGTACCATTGCCCAGAGCTGAAGACAGCAGAGAGTTTAGGAATACTGCTCTCAGTGTTTGAAAGAAAGGAGGGCCTTTGGAAGAGAAGTAAGAATAAAAACAAGTTAAAAAGAGGGGAAGCACTTGAATATGTCTGTCCGTGAAAGGGGGGCAGCTAGACAGAAAGGGAGAGATTAAAGATATAGGAAAGAGAAGAGACAGCTAAGAGAGTAGGGTCTCTAAGAACTCAAGAGGTAACAGAATCTAGTAAAAAAAAAAAAAAAAGATAGGTAGATAGATAGGAGAGATTAAATTTGTAGAGGGAAGAATGGCTAAGACCCAATATTATAAACAACAAGGTCCTACTGTATAGCACAGGGAACTATATTCAATATCCTGTGATAAACTGTAATGGAAAAGAATACGAAAAAGTATATATATATAACTGAATCCCTTTGCTGTATAACAGAAATTAAACACAACATTGGAAATCAGCTATACTTCAATAAAATATTTTTTTAAAAGAACCAATATTGGGCTTCCCTGGTGGTGCAGTGGTTGAGGGTCCTCCTGCCGATGCAGGGGACACGGGTTTGTGCCCCGGTCCGGGAAGATCCCACATGCCGCGGAGTGGCTGGGCCTGTGAGCCATGGCCGCTGAGCCTGCGCGTCCGGAGCCTGTGCTCCGCAACGGGAGAGGCCACAACAGTGAGAAGCCCGCGCACCGCAAAAAAAAAAGAATCGATATTATCTGCACCCTGCTAAGCATTGTGCTAGGTATCTTACATTGATTGATTGATTGATTTAATTCTCATTAAAACCCTGTAAGGGTAGAGAAGGAATGCCCCTTTCTTGGAAAAAATAGGAAAGTAGCAAGAGATGAGTGCTGCTTTCAGAAGTGCAGATGTGAAGGACCACTGGATGTCACTTCAAGAGATAAGTTCAGGGGTAACTTTAAGAGGTAACTTCTGTGTCCTCTGTGAAGAAGAGGTGAAACCATCTTCTGAGAATAAAGTAGGAAGTGGGGTAGTGAGTTCAAGAAGAATGGAACAGTTTTAGTTCAAGATTATTGACTGTGGGCAAGCAAAAAATTTCCATACAGAGCTGATACCTGGGCAGAGAGAGCAGTTGGTTGGATTTCTCTTGGGTAGGAGATGTACTGGGAAGGTGCCACAAGGCATCGAGGGTGCTGGTGAGACTATTCTTGAGGAAAGTGACCTAGAGGAAAGTGAAGCCAGAAGATGACTGATAAACTGGGAGGATGATGAGACAGAAAAGAGACTTAAGGGAGGAGTAGAATGAGAAATTTCAAAGGGTTTGAGTTTGAGATCCTGGCGACACATCTCAGAGGTCGTTTGAGATTCTAGGGTTGATATCTGGATAAAAAGTTGTTTCAGCAAGCTGCATGCCAGTGACCATCTCCCTTAAATTAGCGTCGCCTTAATTGTATTATCAAGAGATGGAGCACCTTACTGTTGGGTGGGCGACCAAGAAAGGCTGTGAATTCAACATTGGGTAGTCCCCATCCATCTGGGATTAGTTAGGGGTGGACCTCACTGGAAACAGAATGCTGTGCTGGATGACGTCTCATGATCTATCTGCCACTAAGTCTTATGACGATTGCAGAAGTTGCAGAGCCCAATTAACAAGTATTTTGAAAAATTTACAAAACACGTGATGGCAAGCTTTTTCCACCCGGACTTTTGAAAGTCCAAGCCACAGAATCATTTTTTTTTTTAATGGGCTTTTAAATTCAATTTAATTTAATTTAATTTTACATCATCGATGCCTTAAAATAAATGTGTCCCTTCCAGAGAACAGTTCTTAGCTCTCACTTCATGAAATTTTAGGTTCATGAAGTGAATTTTTTTTTTTTTTTTTTTTTGCAGTACGCGGGCCTCTCACTGCTGTGGCCTCTCCCGTTGTGGAGCACAGGCTCCGGACGCGCAGGCCCAGCGGCCGTGGCTCACGGGCCCAGCCGCTCTGCGGCATGTGGGATCTTCCCGAATCGGGGCACGAACCCGTGTCCCCTGCATTGGCAGGCGGACTCTCAACCACTGCGCCACCAGGGAAGCCCCATGAAGTGAATTTTTTAGACCATTCCCTATACCTCCATTCCAGGCAGGTAACGTAATGGTTTCCATTTTCATCCAAGCTGGCCTATTCTGTAGGGTTGATTCACCACTGAGCCACGTGCTTCCTACAAGTGTTGTCACCAGAAGCCAAGCAAATGATGGGCCTGCTGAGGCAGACAAAGGATCTTTCTGTCATTCAGGGAACAGCAGCAGCAGGGCTGTCTGGCCCTTGCTGACTTGTTCTCTTAGAGTTCTCTGTGGCTTATCCATCCTCTCTGTCCCCGTCCCCTCCCCCTTCCCGTTTCTAGGTGTCTTTTGCTGCATCATCACAACATCTGTAGTTTGGTGCGACTGTGTGTCTTTGTTCTACATGCAAATCAAAAGAACACAAGTCTCTAGGTATCTATAAACAGCTGATGTCATCCAAAAAGAGCTTTAAGGGGAAAAAGGGGGAAAAAAAGGTCTCAGCCCTGTTTCATCTGCCTGTTTATTTGTTTACTTCAATTACAGAGCACTGAAGCAAAGTTTTAAAGCATCCTTTCTTTGTCAGTCTGTTATCCTTTCTTCCAGGTATTTCTCATTTCTTCCACTGCTGTTCCAGTAGGAGACTAAATGTAGGGCTTCAATGTAGATGCAGACACATTACCCAGGAAACAATCTGTAACCCAGGAAACAATCTGTAAGAGTGTCCTTCTAAGTACTCGGTCATTACTTAGTTTTATGATGAATCCTGGATAAGAAATATTAAAAATTAAGATCTCAGTTGCCTTCTGTGGCTTCACTTTCATGTATTCCTGGCAATTTAGGAGCCTAGAATCATCTCATTTAACCTTTTACAGATGAGGAAAATGAGGCTCAGAGAAAAGTCAGTCATCCAAGTCCATAAAGCTGGTTGGTGGCAGATCCTGGACCAGCACCCCCATCTCCAGACAGAGTTTAGAGTCATTAATGGAATCTCCCGTGAAGAAGGGTATTTTGAAGAAGGGTAGAATGGTGTTCCCATTTAAGGTGACAGCCTGTGGGGCAACCTGTCCAGTATTCTGCTCCTCAGTTTGCCCTCTACGTAGATTATCTTGTAAAGTTCTCATCCTGTGCTCCCTGAATCTGTCTCCTCTTCCCCTCGTTGTCTGTGGGTGTATGTTTAAGGCAGAGCAGTTTGAACAGGTAAATTTTGTTTTACCACCACACATTTAAAAATCATATGCACACTAGCAGCAAATAAAAATTAATCACCTATGGGAGGGAGGGAGACGCAAGAGGGAAGAGATATGGGAACATATGTATATGTATAGCTGATTCACTTTGTTATAAAGCAGAAACTAACACACCACTGTAGAGCAATCATACCCCAATAAAGATGTAAAAAAAAAATTAATCACCTGATAATTTATAACGTCACCCTCTGTTAACAGGCAGAGATTCATGTTGATAATTTGTGCTGATAATTGCGAGCTGACCCTTTCTACAACATTGTTAGTTTCTTACACAGCAGAGAGACTAGAGCCAGGCACAGCAGCAGTAAAGTTTGCCTGGTCTTATAGCTGGAAGGGTTTGGGGGTGTGGATGAATTTTCAATAGCGTGGGCACAGATTTCCCGGATGGCTAGTCATCAGTTACCCAGCTTCTGGCCTGCTAAAGTATGGCACGGTCTCCCTGTATGACCTGCACTTGAAGGGGAATCTGAGTCAGTGCTTTCCCTTTCAGAAAAAGTGGAAATTCTCCCAGATCACTGCCTTGTCAGTCAGTTTGATGGATTACATACTTAGGGCTGCAGAAGCTGGTACTAAGCAAATGACTTTTGTCATTGCCCAGGAAAGGCATTATGCTGGAAAAGGGTGAAACATGCTTAGAAAGAAGGAACTCTCCAAGGTACACATCTTACATATGTAGGTTGGAGAAGATCATTTGACCATAGATATGGAAACCCGTTAAACTGCTCATAAGAAAATTACGGAAGTCTGCTGAGAAAGTTTTCTGGTCTCCCATCCTTGTCTCCTTGGAACATGAGTTAATAACCTATATTGTGGAACCCTCAAAGAAATCATCCAGGCTCTTTTTGCCAGAGCTTGAGGTCCCTAAGAGTTTAGCTGTACAGAACTCACGGTCATTCGGAGAATTGTTCCCTATTTGCTGATTATTTTGTTCTCTGATTTGGTTTCCCCGGGGAGAATCCCATCTGGACAGAATGTCAGTTAACAGCCATGTAGCCATCCATGTTAATAGCTTTACTGAGTGTGTATTTAGACATGCTAGCTGTGAAGAGAAGTGTGAGATGTGGTAGGTGTTTCAATATATCGATGGTCTCTATGCTTTGACAGTTTTCCTGGTCTTGTTCAAATGCTATTAACTGCTTCCAAAATGTTATGAAGTACGTGTTTGTTATCTGGATTGACCCTATGTTATCCGTGTTATTGTTTCCATCTGTTCTTAAATTACTCATTCAGTAATTTTGTGTTTTGTCTGCCCAATTACCCCCTGCCCCAGTCAAACTGAGTCTAGTTTTCCAAGGTAGACCATTTTGCTCTTGAGTCTCAGAGATGGAAAATGTGAACACAAAGTAAACATTACCCTACTACTTAGAGGCCCCTTTCTTATGATAAACCACTATCTCTGTTGACCTCTTAACTGAAACCACAGTTCAGAGTTTCAAGGAGCCGTCCCTCAAACGTGGGTATCATTAAGGTCTAGAGATTTCCAACCACAGATTTACTACCTTTGGAATAAAAGCCGGAGAGCAGCCTAGCTCACGTCTAATGCAGGAAGGGCAAGGTAAAGATAGCCTCGGCATACTTCAGATCCCTGACCCTACGGGTTGACAGCCTTCGTGTCTTACTTTGGTAACAGCCTCCTGGTGCACTTGTCTGCCATTTGGTTAAATTGTCACAAAGCAACTGACGGTGATCCTCTGCTTTTGTTTCCAGATCACCCAGTGTAGAGCTGATGGGCTGTCACTCTGTGCTGAGTGCTTAATGACAGATGTGGGAGAAGCAACCCTAGGAATGAGCTATATAAAACGTCATTTAAAGCTCTGTTGCTTAGTTGCCACAGCTTAGACGGGGCATGATGGCATCTGTCTTCCTCAGTGTCAGATAGAGCAAGGAAGTACTCCTCTTCTGTGAGTGAGCTTCCCTCAACGTAGTCACGGAGTTTTGATAAAAGGTATCCATTTGGCCTTGGCATTGATCTAGGTCTAATCTGTATCTGAAGAATTATCATCCTTTTTGTCATCATCAACGATTTTTATTGAAACTTTTATCATGGGCCAAACCCTTCGCTAAGCACAGTGCATTCCTGGTCTCACTTAGCTCACAGTTCCACCATGAGTCACTACTATTAATTTCCCAATTTCACAGATAAGAAAAACCAAGATTTGGTGACTTCCTCAAGGTTATTTGCCTACAATTCAGAGCTGAGATGCTAATCTAGGTCTGATTTCAAGCCTGAGCTTCCAACACAGCTGTGTTACGTGAAACAAAGCTCTAGGAAACTACTTACTGGGCATTGCCTCCATCAAAAGTACGAAGTTACGCTTACGGAGGGCACAAAGAAGCATAAGATACCCCCCATCCCCACGTGGCTCCAAAAGTTGTTGGGCAAGAAGTCATTTAAACATAATTAACAATACACTAAATGCCCAAAAGGTGAAACATAGTAAATATTGTATGGATAAGGAGGGGAGGTCTTGGAGAAAGTGAGATTCACACTGGGCCTTGAACAGTGGGCAAGATTTACATAGGTGAGAAATCAATAGGAAAAGCATCTCATACAAGGGAGGTGATGTGAACAGATCTTAAGGATGAGCAAGTACAAGCCACGTTATATTGTTGAAGGGTGGAGAGTGGTGGGGCTGGGGTAGATGATGTTATCCATGCATGAAATATTTGTGTACGCATCTGTTTGGTCAAAGATATTTATCGAATGTCTACTCTGTGGAGGTGTTCTGGAGGGGAAGGGTGAGAGATAAGGTTGAAAATGTAGATTAGAGCCTCACTGATATAAAGCTCAGGAGCTGGGACTTTCTCTTGTAGACTCAAGGTTTTCAGCCTGTAGTCTCGGAGTTATAGATGGATTTTAAAACCTCCTCTGACAAATTTTCAAACTGGTTGCCTCTGTCATGTCCCCCTTCCTTAGGTTTTTCTGGACTTCACATTGAGGGGTGGGCATCCCTCTGACAAAGACATCCATTTATCTATATGGAGAATGCCCATGTTTAAGGTGTGGGGGCAGAAGGAAAGCCTATTAAAGAGTCAGAGAAGGACCAGTTGGGGAATTAGGCTACTGTCAAGTCACCAAAGCTCAGCAGGAGAGAGTTTGAAGAAAGTGTGGAGGGAAGCGGGTCATGGGTGTTAAGATACAACAAGGAGAAGAAAAGGAGATTGCAGACCAAGAGAAGTTTGATGACTGACTTTGACGATTGGTCCATCAGTGATCTCGGAGAACACGTTTCAGTAATGCAGTGGGGACAGTAGCCCTGTTGCAGAGGAATAATGAGCAAAAGGAGAGAACATGGTCACAGTAGTAGAGCCTGCCCGTTTTACAAGGTCAACGGCCAAAGCAGGAGAACGTGAAGATACTAAGAACAGGGTCACAGAATTCATCAAAGATTTTTTTTTTTCAAAATGGACTAAACCAGTACATATTTGAAGATGTAGGATATAGACAGAAGAATAAACTGAAGAAATTGTAAACAAAAGATGTAACAACTTTTTGTTACAAAGATGGAAGGGAGCGCTTGCTTCCTGTCTGTGCACTGGGATTGTATAGCATTGTATTCTAATGATACCTGGATGAGTAGAACTTTTAAAAACCGGCTGATTTCATTGGTACCAGCTGTTACCTCCTTCCCACATCCCCACTCAGTTCTCTGCCCTTAAACCATAAGTGCATATTATCCTTAAACTCGCCTGCTACTGGATGGGGACCATATGGCAATGATTGTTCATTTACCTTTAGAACCGTCTCTTTTCTCAAGCAAGTGAACTTCTTGTTGAGCGTGTTTGCAACACTCTAAAGAAATTTCTGTCTATTTGGCTGTTTGCTTCAGACTTTTGTCTTCATGACTTAGCACTGTTGGATTACTGAAGCTCTTCTCTTTCGTAGAAATGAATGAATGAATGAATGTTTGGCACAAAAATTCATCCACCCAGCAACATGTATGTATGTATGTGTGTATATACACACACCTGAAACACAGTAGCAGCTCCTGTGTCCCAGACTCTGTGTTAAGTATTAGGGTTGCAAAGAAGAGTAAAGTTGTAGGCCCTGTTGTTAGAGAAATTCACTTTTTAGGGAAGAAGTTAAGATTTGTAAACAGACACTTTATCTCTAACATGAGTAGGGCAAAGATAGAAGTATGTCCAGGTGCTCTAGTAATAGAGAAGACACTCAGCCCTTCCTGGAGTATGGAGAAAAATTTCCTGGAGGAGGTGATGCTTAAGCATTTATATTTTGACGGATAAGACAGAGTAGGCAAGGAAAAGTGGGGAGAACCATCTAGGCAGAGAAAACCTAAGCAAAGTCATAGGGGCCAAAGAAAGTGTGGTTTTTACAGGAAGCATTCAGTTATTTTAGCCAGGAAGGAAGGGCAGTGGGGGCTTGGGTGCTATCAGCAAAGGTTGTGGCCTAGGTAACGACCTTCTCCCTGCTGAACCAGTACACATCTGGTTCATGCCCAGGTTGGCTGTAGAAAATTGACAAAATCCAGCTTTCTGCCATAGAATTGACTTCTCTTTACCTCTTTGCATGCCTCACTAGGCTTCAACAATTATTTATTCCGGTGCTGGAATGATGCTAGATACTGCTGAAGGATATGCAGGATGGAGTTAAGGATGTAACAGCAGAAGAATAAGGACCACGTCCTTCCTCAGGTTGCTCCTGATCTCTATATGGAACAATTTAAAACTCGTATAAGAGAAGATGGGAGCAAATGCTCAGCATAGTGTCAGCAACCAAGCCTGGGCCCACAGGTCTCTCACAGATTGGGTTTTAGTGATTCAAGGTCGGATGTCACCACTGGACCTCTCTCAGCACTATTTTGCAGAGTTGTCTGGCTGGTCTGCCTCATGCAAACATGTCAGGAATCAGTGTTTGGTCAGCAGCTCCCCATCCCCCCACCTTACCTTCACAGATACACACACACTTGCTGGAGTATACCCTGTCTCCAATCCCTCTTCCCTGGCCAACATGTCAGAAGGAAAGAGAATAGCTCCGGCATATCCATTCAGTTGATTTCTTTCTCAACTTGAAAAAATATCAATGCCATATGACAGCATTACAGAAATGTTTGGAAGAAATGGATAATCACCCATAATCCTACCTCCCTAATATAACTGAGGTGTAATCTCATGTAGTTTTTATCATGGAAGTAATGCTTTTCTGCATGCTTGTAATGAGAAAGTGGGCACGGTTTTGCATCCTGCTTATTTACAGGGTTAGAGCTTGTAAAAATATATTGAGTCGCTGAATATTGATTGATGCATAGTCTACACAAGAACAAGGTGTGCTACCTCACTCCCGTTGTTGTTACTATAAATTGTTTTCCGTTTTCTCTATTTAATTAGCAATGGGGGCTATGCAGATTTGGGGGCACACTACTTCTGAGGTGTAGCTTTTGAGCTTTGATACAGACAATAGGAAATATCTTAGCATGGAATCAGGAGACTTGACAAGAATTGGAACCCTGATGGTTGGGAGTGAGATAAGGGTCACTGTGGTCCTCTCCAACCCTAAGACGAACCATTTTAAGTGCAAAGACAGTCTCTCTCATTCGTGACCATGGACATGATTCTCTTTTTCGTTTCTAGTTGCCCAAGTCTTGCCCTTTGGTCTGGTGGCTATTCAAGGAATAGGAACTTTCTGGGTTACGGGAAGTGAGGGACTTGGACCAAGTTCTTGGAATCGGAATTCTCTCCTCCCACAGGGATTGTGTCTGGGTTGCTATCCCTGCTCACTCTGTGATCCAAATAGTTGCTCTGTTTTAGAATTACCATGGGATTTTGGAAACTCAGTAACTGCTGGTTAACTAAAGTAACACATGTGGAATTATTGTAGTCCGCAATTCTTGTAGTTCAGTTCTGCAAGTCTTACACCCACAAAATTTACATGGGGTTCCACCTACCATATTAATCAGTATCATCCTTTTCCCTCCCACCCATTCCTACCTCTTGAATCATTCCCAAGAGCTGCTCTAAAAGAACACCAGTGTCTACTTTGACAAACAAACCTCACCTCCCTTTGACCATTCCTCTTCTCAGCTTCTGAATTCCTCCGACAGTAGAATAAATAGATCCAATAAGACAAGATTATTGCACTCATTTCCTTTAGGCTGATTTATCTTGGGAAACACCTCCTCTGTCTTGTCTATACATGTCGCACCAGGATGATAGCTGTTATGAAAATCTAAAGATAAATGCCTCAAAATGTCGGCAGCCAAATTCCAGAATTTATCTCACTCATGCAAACTGAATGAGAAGTTCTGGGTGGACCAAGCATTAATGCTAAGAGGGCAGAGTGTGGGCTGGGTGCAGGAAAAAGGGAAGTTCCCTTGGAAGAACTGAGTCACAGAGTCTCTGGAGTGTGACATCGTGGCAGTAATGCCATCAGAAAAGAGGAGAAGGAGACTCTGTCACCAGGGAAGCTGGAACCAGGTCTGGGGACATCAGAAGCAGCAGATGAGAAGGCAGGAAGCAAGCTGTAAGGGAAGGTGTGAGCTGTCCACATGCCCTGTTTAACTGTTCCTGGCTTTTATTAAGCTCCCACAGTGACAGATCTCTGAACTGGACGTGCGCCCTGCCCTGTGCCCACAAGTGCCACCCAGAATAGCTGGAAGATAATATATACTTAGAAGTTTCAGTGGCTCTCTGTTTTTCTCTATATGGGAGGTCCTAACGTAGGGACTTGAAGAGAAAGGTCAGATACCCAAAGAAAAGACTCACGAAAGATATTGAACTTGAACGAAGTGGATTTCCCTTCACGGCCATGTGCTCCCAGCTGAAAGAGGGCATCCGTGTGGATGGCAGTTGTTCTGCCGCTTTGTATGTGGCTCCTCTGTGTTTTAGATTGAGAATGGAAAAGTGCTCAGCATATAGGAGGCACTCGGGGTTGGTGTGTCCCCATCTTTTTTTTTCCACTTTTTTTCCACATATGGCTTTTCCTGCAGGCACAAAGCCAAGGGCCCGTGTGTTGTAGTGGGCAGAGCACTGGACTTGGTAATAGTTATCAAAGCTACCTCTTACTGAGTGTATCCTGTGTGCTGGTGACTTGGTGGAAGGTATTATCTTTCCCATTCACTTCTGAAGACGCTGAGGCTCGGAGACCCTGATTAACTCGCCCAAGATCATGGCATTAGTCAGAGGAAGACTTGGCACTGGAACCCAGTTTCATGGGATTCCAAAAGCTGTGTTTTCTATTCCTGTGACATTCTGTCTCTCAGAGACCAGAAGAGCTAGTTTTGATTCCCAGCTCTGCTTCTTCCTAGCTGAGCATTTCCTCACTCTGGCCCTCAGTTTATTCATCTGTCAAATGGAGGGGTTATGCTAGGTGTTTTCTGACATCTCTATTAACTCTCAAGTTCTATGCACTGTCTAATGTTTAGTCTTAAGCAAGACTTTCATCAGCAGCATCATAATTTTGATCAGTCTAGATGTAGGGGGAAGGATAAGAGATATTCTTCATTCATTTAATTGCTAGCGATTGAGTGCCTCCCTGGGGATAGAGGCCAAGCTGCATGGTCTGGCCTTTGGAACTTACCAGTAGAGCCGGGAAAACAGACATGGAATATGTTACAAGCCCTGAATGTTATGCAGAAAGATAACAGCATATGTAGACACTCCTGAGGCTAATTCAGGTGAACTCAGTCCAGTCAGTTCCATGAACATCTGCATGTGTCTCAGAGCCAGCAAGCACTAGAGATTTCACAGCAGATACAACAGGCTCAGTATGCCACCTGAGTTCAGTCTTTGGTCCCTACTATTCTTTTCTTTTTTCCTATTCTTTCTTTTCCTCACATCAACCAGTTTCAGTGGGGGGTGTCGGAGGAGCTTGAAGCATTGTACTGTGTCAGCCTCAAGAGGGATGAGGGAAGATGGCGAGAAGGAGGAAGGGAGGGAGGAAGGAGGGCTGGAGAACAGAGTTAGAGGGATGCAATTAGGTCAAAACCATGGGTTACGGCTTAAGAACATCTTTCAAATGCTCAGTGCAGTAGAAAGCATATGAAAGGCTAGAAAGGAGAGAAGAAAAGAAACAGAGATTCATAGTGTCTCTGATTTGAAGGGACCCAGTAAGTCGTGAGCTCCGACCTCATCTAATTATTTAAATCCCAAACCTTACAACATTCCAGTAAGGCTATCTTGAAAGCTGTCTTTGCAGGTAACTGTCTCCCTCCCAAGGCAGGCCATCTGACTGCAGGGCAGCTCAGGCTGGGGGGAGGGGCCCTTCTTTCAGTTGAGCTGATTTATTTTTATTTATTTATTTTTGCGGTACGCAGGCCTCTCACTGTTTTGGCCTCTCCCGTTGCGGAGCACAGGCTCCGGACGCGCAGGCTCAGCGGCCATGGCTCACGGGCCCAGCCGCTCCGCGGCATGTGGGATCTTCCCGGACCGGGGCGCGAACCCGTGTCCCCTGCATCGGCAGGCGGACTCTCAACCACTGCGCCACCAGGGAAGCCCTGAGCTGATTTTTTTTTTAAACTTCTGTTGTCTGGCTTTAGTTTGGACCTTCTGGGTTACATCAACTTGATTCCGTTGTTGTTTTTGTTTTCCTTTATTTGAGTCCTTCAGATATTTCAAAGTAGCCATCATGTTCCACTTATGGCTTCACTACTGCACAGGAAAGACCTGACCTTGATTTTTTTTTACTAAACATGTTCTGTAAGCTTTTGATTCTCTACTCCAGCCTCACTGTCCTCTGGAAGCACTTCACTTGGTTGGTGTCCCCTTAAAAAGCAGAACCCCCAGAAATGAGCACAGTATTCCTGGGAAATCAGTTGGAGAGTAGAGCAGGCATTAGGACATTTGGACATGGCTGTAGCCCAAGGTCCACTTAAATTTTTTCTGCAGCTGCTTTATGCTTTTGACATATAGTGAGCTTATAGTGAACTAAATTTGCATACCATCAATCAGATGGCTACAACTCTTCTGAATATGCAATCATCTTACCTACATTTCTTTATCTTGTTAGCAATGATGTAAAGATACTGCTGCATGCATTATTGAAGGCTAAATATTCACTGTTTTGCAATTCCCTAATCTATTATTGTAGTCTAATAACTGTGTCAAAAAAGGCAGTGAGGTTCATTTGACATTCCTCGGTTTTAGCGAAACCTTCCTGGCTGCTATTGGAAACAGCTACGCTTTCTGAATGTTTATAAACTCGTCTTGTGAGATAATCTAGTTTTGGAATTCTGCTAGATATCCAGTTCATGCTCACTGGTCTATACTTGTAGAATGTGCTTTCTTTGCTTCTCATTATTTAAAAATTAGGGTAGTTGCCCACTTTCAGTTTTACATAATCGTTTTTATTCTGCATAATTACACACACACACACACACACACACACACGCACATATGCACACATAAAGCCAGTGGGAGAAAGTGTATATGAAGGAGCAGCAAAAGGGCGTCAGGAGGGTTAATGGTGAAGCATGCATCTGACAACTCAGGTTGGGAGGCAGAGGGAGAAAACTGAGGAATGTGGAAGGAAGCCTCCAACAGACCCCTTTGGGGATCAGAAAAGGCTGTTTAAAGGATGATGTCTTTGCTACCACACCCAGTTCAGGGCTGCGCTAGGGTGATGCAAGTGAAGCACTGGCCTCAAGCACAAAATCTAAGAAGGTAACAAAAAAACTCAGTTATCAAGATAAAATATTAGTGCAATATATTTTTTGAAATAATAATGATGCAAAAAAATCCTGAATATCAAAACTCTAAATGACGAGATCAGTATATTACAGTTTCTCCTGGTCTATTTTTCTTATAACAGCTTTATTGAACTCTAATTCACAGACCATACGATTAACCCATTTAAAGTGTAGGCTCCAGTGGGTTTTAGTATATCGACTGAGTTGTGCAACCGTCACCACAATCAATTTTATAACGTTTCATCACCCCTAAAAGAAGCCCTGTACCCATTAACTGTCACTCCCTATTTCCCCCCAATCTCCCCAGTCCTAGACAGCCACTACTTTACCTTCTGTCTCTATGGACTGAATTTGCTTATTCTGGGCATTTCTTATAAATGAAATCATACAATATGTGGTCATTTGTGTTGGCTTCTTTCACTTGACATAATGTGTTCAAGGTTCATCCATATTGTGGCATGTGTATCGGTACTTCATTCCTTTTTATGGCTGGATAATGTTCTATTGTATGGTTATGCCACATTTTACTTATCTGATCTTCAGTTGGCAAACATTTGGGTTGTTTCTGCTTTTTGGCTGTTATGAAGTTTTGGTGCGGATATATTTTCATTTCTCTTGGGTATATACTTGGGTAATTGGTGGATCATATGGTAACTATGTAAAAGCTCTTCAGGAACTGCTAGACTGTTTTCTAAAGTGGCTGCATCATTTTATGTTCCCACCAGGAATGTATGAGGGTTCCAATTTCTCCACATTCTTACCAATACTTGTTATCATCATTTTTATTATAACTATCATCCTAGTGGGTATGAAGTGATACCTCATTGTGTTGTTGTTTTTTAAAAATAAATTCACTTATTTATTTATGGCTGTGTTGGGTCTTCGTTGCTGCGCATGGGCTTTCTCTAGTTGCAGTGAGCGGGGGCTACTCTTCATTGTGGTGCGTGGGCTTCTCATTGCAGTGGCTTCTCTTTGTTGCAGAGCACGAGCTCTAGACGTATGGGCTTCAATAGTTGTGGCACTTGGGCTCAGTAGTTGTGGCTTGCAGACTCTAGAGCGCAGGCTCAGTAGTTGTGGCGCACGGGCTCAGTTGCTCCACAGCATGTGGGATCTTCCCGGACCAGGGCTCGAACCCATGTCCCCTGCATTGGCAGGCGGGTTCTTAACCACTGCGCCACCAGGGAAGTCCTGCTCATTGTGTTTTTGATTTGTATTTCCCTGATGGCTTATGATGTTGAGTACTTTTAAATGTAATTATTGGCCTTTTGTATATCTTCTTTGGAGATATGTCTGTTCAGATCCTTTGCTTATTTTAAAATTATTGAGTTGTAGGAGCTCTTTATATATATATTCTAGATACAAGTCCCTTATCAGACATACGATTTATAAAAATTTTCTCAAGTTCTTTGAGTTGTCCTTTTACTTTCTTGAGAGTGTCCTTTAAAGCACAAAAATTTTAAATTTTTATGGTGCCCAATTTATTTGTCTTTTATTGCTCGTGCTTTTGGTGTCATGTTTAAGAAACCATTGCCTAGTTCAGTGTCACAAAGATTTATGCCTATTTATGTTTTCTTCTGAGAGTTTAAAAGTTTTAGCTATTACATTGATTTCTTTGCTCCTCATGATCTATTTTTTTTATTTTTAATTTTTTTTTGCAGTGCGCGGGCCTCTCACTGTTGTGGCCTTTCCCGTTGTGGAGCACAGGCTCTGGACGCACAGGCTCAGCGGCCATGGCTCACGGGCCCAGGCACTCCGCGGCACGTGGGATCTTCCCGGACCGGGGCACGAACCCGTGTCCCCTGCATCGGCAGGCGGACTCTCAACCACTGCGCCACCAGGGAAGCCCATGGTCTATTTTTAAAAAACAAATTGCATGACATTTAAGACTCAGAGACTCCCTCCTCACTCAAATTTCATCTTAAAATCAAGATTAGGAGAAAAAGAGTTTAACAGAGTTCTTCTTTACAAGTGACCCAAAGCATTGCAATTTTATAAGACAAAGATGTACAGAACACCTCCAGACACTTTATTATTATTTTAAGGTGTTCAAAGATGGAAATTAGGGTGCTAGACTGATTGACTCTGCAGGTGGCCCGAGGTGATGAAGAGTATAGGAGGCTGCTGTCTGTCGCCATCTAAACATACCACCGGCTCTGCTCTCCACTTGCTGTCCTGTCCTTCCTCCTCTGGAAAGAACCTTTGGCCTGAGATCCTTCATGAGTTGACTCTCAGTCCCCCCCTTTCCTTGTAGTTACTTTCACATGTTAGTGCTCCCCCCCCTCAACCTCCTAGTGCCTCATACCTACTTGTCTACCCCACCTCCCTCCTGATTCTGTGACTGAAAGGCAGCCTGGTTTTCACAGAGCCTTTTTTATGTATCAGGATAATGATCAGCTCTGCTTCTTCCCACGTGAACCCCCCACTCCCTCCTCCTCTGCCTGCCTTCCTTGGAGCTAATTCATACATACCTTCTTTTGGTATGTATCAGGACGCTTCTTCTTTTTAATTTTTTTCTTTTCCTATACATAGGACTTAACAAGGTTTCCATGGAAACTCCTGGCCAGAGGTAGGGGACTTTTGAACAGGGGTGAGATGATAGAGCTTTACTCCTTTCTGTGGGGCTCTGAGAATGTCTCCCTCACTCCTCTCTCCTCTCCCTCCCCAACTCTTCCCTGGGCAGCTCTTGGATCTGTTTTTGTATGATGCTCTAGGAGCCCGGAGACTTGTTTCTTAGGACTGAACAGATGGTGCTGACAATGGCCCTGAAAGTTGCAGCTCTAGGAGGAGGCTGCTGCTGGTGGTTGTCTGGCAGCTTCAGAAAAACTTGAATCTGGGCTTCCCTGGTGTCGCAGTGGTTTAGAATCCACCTGCCAATGCAGGGGACACAGGTTTGAGCCCTGGGCCGGCAAGATCCCACATGCCGCGGGGCAACTTGAGTAGATTAGGTCTGCCTCTAACTAGAGACTTGCATGCCTGAGATGTAGGGCCATTCCTTTTAGTGTCCTGGGCCAAGCCTGGCACGGAAAGATGTTGAGATTCTCGAGTGCCAGCTCTTTATATGAATGCCAAGTCTTAGGCATTCACAAAAAACCCAGTGTGCTGGAACTGGAGGAGATTTTGGAGTCCAGAGGTTCTAACGTGTGGCTAAGATGTGTTAAACATGTATTAAGTGTTCCCAGAGGGCTGGGGAATTACTACAAAGCCATGCCCGCACTGGACCTGCAGACCAGACCCATAAACGCAGCCACCATCTCTCTATTTCTTTAATGATAAAAAACAACCCTCCATACTTGAAAAAATTTGTGAACTACTGATTTAATGTAAACCTGTTAGTTTACAAATGAAGTACCAGGGGCTCAGAGAGAAAGAAAGAGTGAAATGGTGACTGGACTGAAGTCACAAGCTAGACCTGGAGGCTTGGGGCAGGGTCAGTGCTGGTGTCAGGAGCCACTGCTCTGCACGCCCACACTGTAGGAGGTGCAGTCCCTGGTGCAAAGGGGGCTCCTCTGACCAGCCTGGCAGTGCTCGCTCAGAGCCCAAGAAGGAAATGACACATTGAAAGTAAAGCTTGGGGACTTCCCTCGTGGTGCAGTGGTTAAGAATCCACCTGCCAATGCAGGGGACACAGGTTCGAGCCCTGGGCCGGGAAGATCCCACATGCCGCGGGGCAACTAAGCCCATGTGCCACAACTACTGAGCTTGTGCTCTAGAGCCCACAAGCCACAACTACTGAGCCCGCGTGCCACAACTGCTGAAGCCTGCGTGCCTAGAGCCCATGCTCTGCAACAAGAGTAGCCACTGCAATGAGAAGCCCGTGCACCACAGTGAAGAGTAGCCCCCGCTTGCCGCAACTAGAGAAAGACTGTGCACAGCAACGAAGACCCAAGGCAGTCAAAAATAAATAAACAATAAATTTATTAAAAAAGTAAAGCTTGAGTGGTTTCACCTTCCCAGAATAAGTGAATGACATCAATAAAAAAACTAAGGGTCTTTTTTTTTTTTTGCTGGTGGTGGTGGGGGAAGAGAGGGGTGGGCAGAGAAGCAGCAATTCTGAGGGCATCCAGTTTTTCGTTACCCTTTTGAAAAGCAAATTAATATTTTTTTCTTTTCTTTTTAAACTTTTTATTTCATATTGGAGTAGAGTTGATTAGCAATGTTGTGTTAGTTTCAGGTGTACAGCAAAGTGATTCAGTTATACATACACATGTATCTATTCTTCTTCAAATTCTTTTGCCATTTAGGTTGTTACATAACATTGAGCAGAGTTCTGTGTGCTATACAGTAGGTCCTTGTTGGTTATCCATTTTATTTTTTTATTATTATTAAAAATATTTATTTATTTATTTATTTTGGCTGCGCCGGGTCTTAGTTGCAGCACGCGGTTGTTCGTTGCCGTGTGCCGGATCTTAGTTGCGGCATGTGGGATCTAGTTCCCCAGCCAGGGATGGAACCTGGGCCCCCTGCATTGGGAGCATGGAGTCTTAACCACTGGACCACCAGGGAAGTCCCAGGTTCTCCATTTAAAATACAGCAGTGTGTACATGTCAGTCCCAAACTCCCTAACTATCCCTTCCCCCCTGCCTTTGCCCCTGCTAACCGTAAATTTGCTAAGTCTGTGAGTCTGTTTCGTAAATAAGTTCATTTGTATCATTTCTTTTTAGATTCTGCATGTTAAGTGTTATCATACAATATTTCTCTGTGACTTACTTCACTCAGCATGACGCAAATTAATGTTTTAAATTACGTTTCTATCACAGAGTGTGAATCATAGAGAAAGACTGGCTGGCCTCCCTTTCAAGGCCAGAACTGGGAAGAGCTTTGAACTTGAATCTAATTGTAGCTTCAGATCTGGTGCATTTCTCTCCGCTTCAGAACCTGAGTCAGTCAAATCCAGGATTCGTTTCTTTAGGGGATTTTTAGAGGTGTTGAGAATACTAAGATCCATGATTAAACATCATTGGTTCTTAAATTGTTTGGGGTGTGAGTTTTAAAGTGATATTGAGCTCCAAGTTTCAGCTTATATTGTGAAAAATGTCTCAAATTTTCCACTCTGAAGGCCTTGCAGTTGGTTGATGTACACATATGAACGTGATGTTTAAGTGTGTGGGAAACGGATGCATGTCAGGGTGACTGCATTATCCACTGTGAGGGAGCATCCGGGAGTGTATGTGACCCGGCGGCTTGTCAGGGCTCAGCAGGATGGAGATGGCGCACTTGGACAGGGTAATGGCGGAGAGTTTAATAAAGAGATTCTTTTAGACATGTAGGGGGAGTTAAGGGAAATTGGCAAAGGATAATAAAGCACCCTGAAGGGTGGCAACTGCTGTAGCAGAGGGCTGCCTGACCAGAGCTGTGGCCTTTAGTACAAGGATGTGATCAATCCCTGGTGACATGGCAAGGAGGAAGCTGGGGTCCAATGCATGTCCCCATCCCCTGTTCTCCTGTCTCCAGCCATTGCCCTCCCTTGGCAGGACCCAATCAGAAAAGCCAGAAGGCAAGGGAGCCAGTTATATTGTTCCTAAAAGTCAGCCTCCAGGGTCACAGAGCAAGATGGTGAGACAGAGACAGTAGATCTGGGGCGCACATGGAAAATTTCTAGCACTTGGCCAGAGTCAAGTGTGTAATTGCAGGTAAGGTGAGATTGTTTTCTGAGAACACTGAGGTGTCCACCGAGGCTCACCTGGATTTGCACTGAGGAGTGTTTCTACACTCAAAGACTTAGAGAATGAACTTATGGTTACTAGGGGGAAGGGGGGGCAGGGATAGATTGGGATTTTGGGATTGACATCTACACACTACTGTATGTAAAATAGATAACCAACAAGGACCTACTGTGTAGCACAGGGAACTCGGCTCCATTATCTGTAATAACGTAAATGGGAAAAGAATTTGAAAAAGAATAGATGCTTGTATGAGTATAACTGAATCACTTTGCTATACACCTGTAACTAACACATCATTGTTACTCAACTATAGTCCAATATAAAAGAAAAATTTTAAAAAAAAGTGTTTCTATTTCAGAATCTCCCTTTTCACCCATTCTGTTTCTTTCCTCCTGTGGCAGGGAGGAACCTTGTTTCCAAAATGTGGCATCTCGATTGAGTGGAAAGTACGTGGGCTCAAGAGCTAAATAATAGTAGCTTGAAATCCCAGCTCTGCTCCTTACTAAACGTGGGCTTTGGGAG
Organism: Monodon monoceros; assembly: GCF_005190385.1. Classification (NCBI taxonomy): domain Eukaryota; kingdom Metazoa; phylum Chordata; class Mammalia; order Artiodactyla; family Monodontidae; genus Monodon; species Monodon monoceros. The sequence continues at coordinate 9,417,804 of NW_021703784.1, read as the reverse complement.
AGTTTCTAAACTTCCAGTTTCCTTATCTGTACAAGTGGGTAATACTAAACTTTCATGGTTGATCCGAGATCTAAAGACTACTTATCTCTTAGTTATCTGTATCAATATCTAGATCTCCCAGTGTGGCGGTTGGCTCATGCTAAGTGTCCAATAAATGCTGGCTGTTTTTCTCATAATTCCTCTGCCTGAGGTCTGGGTAATGAATTATTTCCTAAATCTTCCATCTCTTGCTCTTTAGTGCTTCTTTCCTCTTTATAAATATACTCACAGAGAAACCTCTCTCTCACATTTAATGCCTCTCTAACCTGCCATAGCTTGGCTACTATTCTCTCCTTCTATTCTGATTTTCTTTACAAATCATCACACACTCATTTCCCCAAGTCCCTCAATGCCCTCTTGACTTAACTCCTTGCAGACTTGTTTGTTTTCCACCATTGTGCCAAAAATCGTCTCAGAACTCTCTGATTAACTCCCAAAGGCCAAATCCGATGGCCTCTTTCTTGACCTCGGTCTACAGCATCTGACATGCCCAGTCCCATTTTTCCTCTCGAAAGATGCTTCGTCTTTGGTTTCTGTGCTGATGGGCGTATGTTCTTGGTTTCCTGCTGCCCTGTCTCGGTAGTCCTGCCCAGATGTGTTCCCTCCCATTCACTTCTCTTTTTCTTTCTCACCCGCAAATTATAGATGTCGGTTATTAAAATAACGAATAACTTGTTGCTATCTGATTGTTTCCTCCTGTTGCTTCTCTTGTAAAGTTCAGGGGGGTGGGGGCCTTGTGTGTCTTGCTTGTTGTGTTAGTCCCATCACCTTAGCCCAGTGTCCCAGTGCTGGATCTAGAGTAAGTGATCAACAAACACTTATTTGTTAAGGACCTGCTGTAGAGCACAGGGAACTCTACTCAATACTCTGTAATGACCTATATGGGAAAAGAATCTAAAAAAGAGTGGATATATGTATATGTATAACTGATTCACTTTGCTGTACAGAGAAACTAACATAATATTTGTAAATCAACTATACTCCAATAAAAAATTTTTCAAAAATACTGTTTGAATGGAGAATGGATTATAATATTCCTCCAGTGTTTCTTTCTTAGCCTTCTTCTCAACTACATGCTCCCCAAATAAACATTTCTGACCTCTTTTTTTTAACTCTAGATCAGAGGTCAGCAAACTTTTTCTTAAAGGGCTTGATAGTAAACATTTCAGGCTTTCAGGCCACCCAGTCTCTGTCATGACTACTCAGCTCTGCTGTTGTAGAGCGAAAGTGGCCACAGGCAATAAACCTATGGGTGTGGCTGTGTTCCAGTAAAACTTTATTTACAAAAACACGTTGCTCCTGCAGAACTGGCAGACCCTTTCACTAGCTCGTGTTTCCAGTCAGTGGGTATTGTCACATGATTGACTTAACGGCACCTCAAATTCAATTTGTCTGACCTGAAATTACTACCCTCTCTTTCTTCATTCTCCAAAAGCCCCTCCACTTGCTGTGATACTTCCGCTCAGTTTCTATCATCTCTACTTTTCTGGTCATCCAGGATGGAAACCCGAGTTAGCTTCATCTTTACCCTTTCTTTCCCCCAAGCCAATCAACAGCTAAATTCTGACCCTTTTATTTCTGTAATTTTTCTCACTCAGTCACCGCTGTTGCTCAAGCTCTCATTAACTCTGCCTTGATGACTGCATGGCCTCCTAATCACTGATCCCTATTGTTCTTGAACAGGTCTGACTGAGCCATTTGACTCACTCCTCTCACACCTTTCCCAGTCTGCTGTTACCTGCCAACTGCAGTTTAAATTCCTTTTTTTAAAAAAAATAATTTATCAGGTTTGCTTGTGCTTTTGTCAGTTTTAATTTTTAAAAATAATTATTGGGCTTCCCTGGTGGCACAGTGGTTAAGAATCCGCCTACCAATGCAGGAGACAGGGGTTCGAGCCCTGGTCCTGGAAGATCCCACATGCCATGGAGCAACTAAGCCCATGCGCTACAACTACTGAGCCTGTGCTCTAGAGCCTGCGAGCCACAACTACTGAGCCCACATGCCACAACTACTGAAGCCTGCATGCCTAGAGCCCGAGCTCTGCAACAAGAGAAGCCACCACAATGAGAAGCCTGCATACCGCAACAAAGAGTAGCCCCCACTCGCCATAACTAGAGAAAGCCCGCGCACAGCAACAAAGACCCAAAGCAGCTGAAAATAAAATAAAATAAATAAAATTTTAAAAATATTGATTGATTGATTGATTTGATTTGGTTGCACCAGGTCTTAGTTGCAGCAGGCAGCCTCCTTAGTTGCGGCTTGCTGGCTCCTTAGATGCAACATGTGGGTTCCTTAGTTGCGGCTCGTGGGCTCCCTAGTTGTGACATGCAAACTCATAGTTGTGGCATGCATGTGGGATCTAGTTCCCTGACCAGTGATCAAACCCAGGACCCCTGCATTGGGAGCACAGAGTCTTAACCACTGCACCACCAGGGAAGTCCCCAGCTTAAATCCTTTAACAGAGTTTCCAGCCTCTTCACCCTCTCCTTGGCTTCCATTCATTTCTTCATGCCTTTGTTCTTTCTCTCCTTTCATTCTGGAATACCCTTCCTGTCTCCACTGCCCACGAAAATCTTTGTGCTTTAGGACCCAGATCAAATCCTACTTACTTGGGAGGCCCTCCCCAGCCTCCCAAGCCTGAGTGAATCACATGTTTTGCTGCTCCCATTCTGCCTTGTGGTGTGGTTGGTTGGTTGTTTACACCTCTCTTCCCCTCCTTAGTTTTGGTTTCTGGGCTGGTGTACTTTCTTGCTTTTCTAGTGGCCTATCTCAATATTCCTGCCCAGGAGTTTTTTTGGCAATATTCCTTAGTGTGGCAAGCTTCTCGAGGGCAGGGCTATTCATCCTTATAGATACACATTTAATTTTAGGCCTTGCACCTGGAGGTATTGTTTGTTGAATTGAATACATTTTTAACCAAAAGACCCTTTACTGGGGTTGTGGGATGAATCCCATTGGTTGGTGGAGATCCTTGGTCCTTGACTGTATCACTGTATGTCTGTGTCCTTGTGCAATTACACTTCTTCCTGCACCTGCCTCTTTTGGTTCCTTCCTGGGATTCACCATTATGCTTTGTAACGGGGCCAAAGTAGGTCTGGGAAAATACTGTCTCGGTTTCTTGGTCCACCTCCGTCAGGAAAACATCCTGAAATATCAGAAAAGTATATAGGCTTTGAAGTTTGACAGACCTGAGTTGGAATTCTAGGTTTTGACCTAGTTTTGGAGTTCTAGTTTCTGACCTAGCTGTTGACCTTGGACAGGTTATTAAACCTCTCTGCTTCTAAGTGTTCCCATCTGTTAAGTGAGATCCTAATACCAACTTTGTAGGGTTGCTATGAGGATGAAATTAGGTTTTATATACGTATTTTCCCCATCCCTATCTGCCTTCCCTCTGTCATATTTTTTTTCTCTGTTATTTCTAAAGAGTTTTAGACTCGTTTGTAGTGGTCACTTCTAGCATTCTATACAGGAGACTCCTGAGTGGAATCCAGGGGCCTTCTATCCCAAAGGGAATCCCTCTCTTTGTGCTTTCAAGGCACTCAACTTCCTCCAACCCCAGATTCTTAGACTTTCACTTTGAATGTGACTCACAATGTACTTCTGTCTTAAAACACAGAAAGCTGCCCCGTGTCTCCTGGCCTGGACGGATGGGAAGTAGCAGCAGCTAGCCAGAAAATGTTCACCAAACAAACCCCTTGCATCGGCTGCAAGATGTTTAGCAGATCTTTTAAGCCCTCTGGCTCATCTGTAAGCGGAGGTGGTAACATCAGCCCCTGTCTTAGATGTGTGGGAAGGGAGCAGAAAGGGATGCCTAGTCCATTTTACGTGCACCATGCATTTGCTGAGTGCCGGCTGACCAAGGTTGTAGGCATTTGTTTGCTCAGAGGGCCTTTTGGCAGTGGTTTGTGTTTGGGTTCCTTTTAGGAGGCAGGTGGGATGAGAGAGTCCCAGGCTGCCAGAGGCAGTCTCTGTGCCTCTCAGAAGAATTGCAGGTCACCCCAGCTGGGGTGCGCGAATCTGTTGAGTACCAAGATGCTGGCATTTTAGGAGGCATCGTCTGGTTTCATGAGTAATGACTGGATGCGAAGTATCCCTGGGAAGATTTTTCAGAAAAGGACTAATTTGTCACAGTCCTCTGGTGAGTGGAGTCACGGCTCACAGCGGCCTGCCCCGCCTTTCAGAAAGGCAGCATGTTTGCTGACACACAGGCCTACGCACACGCACATGAGACCCACTGTTTATCATCACAGACAGACGATTTGGAAGGAAAGGAGGAACCAAAAAGTCCCCGAAGACACTGAATTAGCATTCTTTGGCAAATTAAAGGTGGTCATTTCGGGGGGTGTGAGGTCTTGTACCAAGGTGAGTGGGTTTCGAAGGCTTCGAAGGACAGAGCACCCACGCCAGCTTCCACTCTCCAATTAGGGTTCCACAAAGCACAGGATGACAGAGGCCTTGACTTCTTAGAGTCAGGCTCTAGAATCCCCAGAGGTCTCAGAGTTTTGTTTTCTGGCTCTCAGTATGCATACAAACAAGCATCAGTCTGCTCAGACCCCCAAAGTACCCTATGTGGCCTTGTGCTGTAGGTGGAATACATGCATTTCCCCCCCACCCCCATTCATATGCTGAAACCTAATCCCCAGTGTAAAGGTGTTTGGAGGTGGGACCTTTGGGAGGAGATTAGGTCATGAAGGCAAAGCCCTCATGAACGGGATTAGTGTCCTTATAAAAAAGACCCCAGAGAGCTCCCATGCCCCTTCTACCTTGTGAGGACACAGGGAGAAGGCAGCCATCTATGACCTAGGAAGGACGCTCTCACTAGACACTGAACCTTTAGGCGCCTTGACCTTGGACTTCCCAGCCCCCAGAACCATGAGAAATAAATTGCTGTTGTTCGTAAGCCACCCCGTCTATGGTATTTTTGTTTTAGCAGCCCGGATGGATTAAGACGAATTGGCAACAGGAATGGGGCATGTGGAGATGTCCCTTCTAAGATGAAGGGTGAGTTGCTGCATCAGGTTCCTCCTCCAGCGAGAAAGAGGCACAAGGCCTAGTGGCCTCTTTGGATTTTAGAGGCAACATATTCCCCAGCTGAGTGTATTGCTCCGGCCCATTGACTGAGTGACCTGAAAAGCTGCTAGTGTTGAGTGGGCCCCAGAACAAGAGAAGGTTCTACAACAGGTCCAGGCTGCTGTGCAGGCTGCTCTGTCACTTGGGCCTCACGAGCCAGCAGATCTAGTGGTGCCTGAAGTGTCAGAGGCAGATAAGGGTGCTGTTGGGAGCCTTTGGCAGGTTTCTGTAGGTGAATTGCAACACACGTCCTTGAGATTTTGGAGCAAGACCCTGCCATCCTCTACCGATAACCGCTCTCCTTTTAAGAAACAGTTCTTCACTTTCTACTGGTCCTTAGCAGAGGCTGAATACTTGACCATGAGCCACCAACTTATCATGAGACCCGGGCTGGTCTTCACAAAATGCGTATTATCTGACGCATCAAGCCGTAAAGGTGGGCACGCGTGGCCATTCTCCATCATCAAATGGAAGCGGAAGTGATTGGGCCAGAGCAGGCCCTAAGGCGCAAGTAAGTTACACGAAGAAGTGGCCCAAAGGGCCATGGTCCCCACTCCTGCTAGACTGCCTTCTCTCCCCCACCCTTCACGTGTGGCCTCGTGAGGAGTTACCTATGATCAGTTGACAGAGGAAGAAAAGACTCAGGCCTGGTTTACAGATGATTCTTCCGTCTACAAGCTGGAGAACAGGAAAGCTGGTCGTGTAATTCAGTCCTCATCTGAAGGCATGAGAACCAGGCAAGCTGGTCGTGTAATTCAGTCCTCATCTGAAGGCATGAGAACCAGGGGAGCCAATGATGTAACTCCTGGTTGACGTCAAAAGGCCTAAGAATCAGGAGCGCCCATGTCCAAGGGCAGTGAAAGGTGGGTGTCCCAGCTCAGGGAGAGAGCAGATTCACCCTTCTTCTGCGTTTTGTTCTATTCAGCTAGTCAGCTGACTGGATGATGGTCACTCACATGGGAGAAGGTGATCTTTATTTACTCAGTGTGCTCATTCAAACGCTGATCTCCCTCAGAAGCACCCTCCCAGACACACCCAGAACTAATGTTTTAACCAGCTGTTTGGGCATCTGTTAGTCCAGTCAAGTTGACACATAACAATTAACTATCACAGGACTTCCCTGGCGGTCCAGTGGTTGACTCCACGCTTCCACTGCAGGGGGCACGATTTCAATCCCTGGTCAGGGAACTAAGATCCTGCATGCTGTGAGGTGTGGCCAAAAAAAAAAAAAGTAACCATCACAACCTGCAACGTTTTTTCTTTGAAATATCCAGCCTCACAAATGCAGATCGTACATGATCAAAACAAAACAAAACAACAACAAAAACTATGGTTTGCGTGGAAAGGGGGAGAAACAGTAGCTTTACGGTGGAGAAAGCTGACAAACTGTACCTCAATCAGATATCAAGGGGAACATCAACAGTAAAAAGTCATGTTGATAGTGTGTCTTCTTGGTATGATGTGTGGAGAACGGTGCTTTACCTCCGTGGTCTTCCTCCCCGAAACCCATAACACCAGTCGAACCATGAGAAGAATATCAGTGAAAGATCCCAGTTGAGAGACATGCTACAAGGCACCTGACCAGAACTCCTCAAAACTGTCAAGGTCATCAAAAATAAGGAACATCTAAGAAACTCTCAGTCAAGAGGAGCCTAAGGAAACATGATGAATAAGTGTAATGTGGTGTCCTAGATGGAATCCTGGAATGGAAAAAGGACATGAGATAAAAACTAAGGAAACCTGAATGAAGTATGGGTTTTAGTTAATATAATGTATCAATATTGGTAACTGTGACAAGTATGCCCTGTGGATGTAAGCAGTTAATAACGTGGGGGGGCGGGGGGGAAGTGGGGGAATTCCCTGGCGGTCCAGTGGTTAGGACTCGATACTTTCACTGCTGAGGGCCTGAGTTCCATCCCTGGTTGGGGAACTAACATCCCACAAGCCTTGTGGCGAGCCCAGAAAAAAAAAAAAAATGTGAGGAAGTGGGTATGGAGTTTATAAGAACTCTCTGTATTATCTTCACAATTTTTCTGTAAATGTAAAACTATTCTAAAATTTAAAAGTTTATTTAAATAATAGCTATGCTCAAATCAATTCATTAAACTAAGTGAGGTCTCTAGTCCGATGCTTTTTAATACTTATTTACACAAAACAGTTTATTTAAACAAAATAATAGGTGATGTCCAATTATATACGAGTAAATGTTGATTTGCTCTGGCTGAAGTGGAGCAGAGTTGATTTGGTCTGGCTGAAGTGGTGAGCCCCTGCCCTCACCTGCTTGTACCTGCTGGGCCCGCTTCCTTCCCGCCTGCCTGCCTCTGAGGCAGCCCCAAGGATCGCCAGCCTCTCCATGACATCCTCTGCTCTCCTTGGGTCCTCCCTCCCCATAACATCCTAATCTGTCCTTGAACACCTCTAGAAATGAGTATCCCCCCACCCGAAAGACAGCCTTTATCTTTTTATGACTTTTTACTGACTGCTATGATTCTCAGCATTTTTTTTTTCACATTGGGTCAAATGTATTTATAATTTCTATCTGTCGGCTTTAGTCCCATGCAGAATTCATGTCAAATACAGTTTTTCCATGGTGGTTTTTCCATTTTTTCAAGACAGGTGCTTTTTCCTCTCCCCCACCCCATGACTCATTTCTTGACAGGATAGATACTCCCTGTCCCTTCAACTGGTTGTTAGTGACAGGGTGGCCATTGTTCTTTGACCCCATAGAAGCCAGTCTCTTGACCACTTTGTATGCCCCCATCTATAAACTCCCTCCTGGCTTCACCTCCTTCCCCACTTAATTCTATGAGCCTTTACTCGGCCACTGTCTTCCCATGCTCATTGCCCTTTTATTGAACCCACCTTGCCACCTGGCTTCTCTCACAGTGAATATTTCAAATTTCCTTTACTCCACTTTCCTCAAACCCATGGTCCTACCGCTTGCCCCACTTTATCTCAGTGGATGAATCCTTAATACTACTTTAAAAACAAAACAACAGTCATGAAGTGAGGAATCCTTCACCTTCTTAACCCCATACCAAGGAACTGTACTCATCCATTTTTTCCTCCCCTCTTAAGGTCCCCATCTCCCATCTCAGGCTAATTCCACTATCGGTATTTCATATCTCATCTCCTCCTGCTTTCTCAGGCCTTGTTTAATCTATTATCCCTTATATATCTGACCTTTTGTTCCTGCACTGAAATTGTTCTTGTCAAGATTACCGGAGTCCTCCTTGGCATCTTGATTTTACTTAGTTCTCTTATCAAATATTCACAAAACGCCTACAGTGTACCAGACACTGTATGTACTGTGCAGTGTGGATCCACCAAGGAAAGAGGCAGGTGGAATCAGCATGTATATATGGGGCCGGGGGAGATGAGGAGATAATAAATAAAGGAGCAAGCAAATTTATAAAATGTTAGGAGGTGAGTGATAAATGCTGAGAAGAGAAATGAATCAGGGTGAGACACAGGGTAAGATAGAATCAGGGTCCGCCCTCTGAGGAGGTGGCATCTGAGCTGAGATCTGAATGAAGTGAGAGACTGGACCCTTCTTGGATCTGGGGGAAGAACATGCCAAACAGTGGGCACGGCAAAGACAACGAGTGACCCAGAGTTAGGAAAGAGTGTGGGGTATTTGAGAACCAAGTGGAAGACCCATGTGGTTGGGCTAGAATGAATGAGTTACACGGGTAGAAGAGGAGACTGGATGAAGAGGCAAGCACCAGATCACATGCCTGTGACCTTGGAAACACATTTTTGTTTTAGCTTCCAAATTTTTCTCCTACTTCTCTTGCTGCTCCTACGCAGCCCCTTGCAGATCCTCCTCTTCTGCGTGTCCTTTATGTATTGGCGTTCGGCAAGATTCTATCCTAAGCCACCCTTTCTTCTCTCTGGACAGACTGTCCCTGGACAGGACACACAGAGCAGCCACTGGATAAAGGTTGTTTGATTCTGATTACTTTGAGTTCCATATCCATTCTGGTTAACTCTTCTCAGACCAAACTCTAATTTTTCTATAGATCAAATATGATCTGACCAAGCAAGGATGAGCATAGGGTTCCCTTCTCCCTTATTTTTAGGTTCTGTAATTCTATAAATGTAGTCTAAATTTGTGTCTTAGTCATTGCTGTAGCCCTAATGCCTAGTACCGTGCCTGGATGATTATTGAATAAATTCAGCAAAAGAAAGGCATGTTCATTCCTTGGCAACCAGTTCACATGATTGAGAGTGAATGTCACTCTTACCACACTCTGATGCTCCTAGGGATGAATTTTCAGACCTTCACAGGCTGTCTGTGAGTCTGTTACATTTTTTTGTCTTGTTATGCTTGGTTCATTGTTCCTGAATTTCAAGATTTTTAAGCATGTTGCTTCAGCAGAGTGATCGCTTTCCCTCAGAGTTTCCCATCATCTTTGATTTTGACAGGAATGCCTTTTGTATTTTCAATTCAGTCGTTGATAAGATGGTTGAACAGGATGAGGTCAGAGACATGGAGAGCCCTCCAGATAATGGGATAATTTCTAATCCCTGCTCAACGACTAATAAGGGTGCTTTTAGAATAATGGGATCGTTTAATTTGGATGCTGGAAGGGACACTGAAGGTAACTGGTCAGGCCTGCTTATTTTGCAGTTGAGGAAACCAAGACTCTTCTATGTGAAGTAATTTCACCAACATCACACAGTTAACTGAAGGAGGAACTGGGGGGAGGACTCACATGCCAGTTACTTTAGGTTTCCATATGCAATTCAAGTTTACCCTTTCCTTTTTATTTTTACGATCTAGTGTTTGTTGCTGCATAACAAATTACCCAAAACCTAGCAGGTTAGAATGGTAATAAACATTTTTTATCTCACAGTTTCTGTGGGTCGGGAAATCAGGAGAAGCTTGGCAGGGTGGTTTGGCTGAGGAGCTCTCGTGAGTTTGTACTTAGATGGCACCTGGGGCCGTAGTCATCTGAAGTGTTGGCTGGGGCTGGAGGGTTCAGTTCCAAGCTGGCTCACACAGAGGGCTGGCAGATTTGTGAATTTGTGCTGGAGGTGACAGATCTCAGTTCCTTATCACATGAACCTTTCATGGGGCTGTTGGAGGGTCTTTACAACATGGCAGCTGGCTTCTCCCAGACCAAGTGATCCAAGGAGGAGAGAACAAGAAGGAAGCCACAGAGTCTTTTATGAGCTGACCTCCGAAGTCATACTCGGTCATTTCTGTGATACCCTGTTAGTCACACAGGTCAGCCCTATTCAGGCAGAAGGATGGGGCTCACTGGGGCTAGCTCAGAGGCTGCCTTCCACATTTGGCCACCACCTCAGTTGAGCCTCTTTTAACTTTTGCATAGAATAAAGCTATTGCCTCTGAATGATCGTCCCATCCCTATCTTATTTCTTTCCCTACTGAGCATAAATCCCATAGAAGTGCCTGATGAGTCTTGGTAAAATACAACTCTGATAATATCATCCCTCTTCAACTCCTTTGCCCTCTGTTTTTTGTTGTTGTTGTTTGTGTTTTTTTAAATTTAATTTAATTTATTTTTTATACCGCAGATTCTTATTAGTTATCTATTTTATACATACTGGTGTATATATGTCAATCCCAATCTCCCAATTCATCCCACCACCACCACGCCCCCCCGCCATTTCCCCCCTTGGTGTCCATATGTTTCTTTCCTACATCTGTGTCTCTATTTCTGCCCTACAGACTGGTTCATCTGTACCATTTTTCCAGGTTCCACATATATGCGTTAATATACGATATTTGTTTTTCTCTTTCTGACTTACTTCACTCTGTATGACAGTCTCTAGATCCATCCACGTTTCTACAAATTACCCAGTTTCGTTCCTTTTTATGGCTGAGTAATATTCCATTGTATATATGTACCACATCTTCTTTATCTATTTGTCTGTTGATGGGCATTTAGGTTGCTTCCACAACCTGGCTATTGTAAATAGTGCTGCAATGAACATTGGGATGCATGTGTCTTTTTGAATTATGGTTTTCTCTGTGTATATGCCCAGTAGTGAGTGGGATTGCTGGGTCATATGGTAATTCTATTTTTAGTTTTTTAAGGACCCTCCGTACTGTTCTCCATAGTGGCTCTATCAATTTACATTCCCACCAACGTGCAAGAGGGTTCCCTTTTCTCCACACCCTCTCCAGCATTTGTTGTTTGTAGATTTTCTGATGATGCCCATTCTAACTGGTGTGAGGTGATACCTCATTGTAGTTTTGATTTGCATTTCTCTAATAATTAGTGATGTTGAGCAGCTTTACATGTGCTTCTTGGCCATCTGTATGTCTTCTTCGGAGAAATGTCTGTTTAGGTCTTCTCCTCATTTTTGGATTGGGATGTTTGTTTTTTTTAATATTGAGCTGCACGAGCTGTTTATATATTTTGGAGATTAATTCTTTGCCTGTTGATTCGTTTGCTAATATTTTCTCCCATTCTGAGGGTTGCCTTTTCGTCTTGTTCGTAGTTTCCTTTGCTTTGCAAAAGCTTTTAAGTTTCACTAGGTCCCATTTGTTTATTTTTGTTTTTATTTCCATTACTCTAGGAGGTGGATCAAAAAAGATCTTGCTGTGATTTATGTCATAGAGTGTTCTTCCTATGTTTTCCTCTGAGTTTTATAGTGTCCGTTCTTATATTTAGGTCTCTAATCCATTTTGAGTTTATTTTTGTGTATGGTGTTAGGGAGTGTTCTAATTTCATTCTTTTACATGTAGCTGTCCAGTTTTCCCAGCACCACTTATTGAAGAGACTGTCTTTTCTCCATTGTATATCCTTGCCTCCTTTGTCATAGATTAGTTGATCACAGGTGCGTGGGTTTATTTCTGGGCTTTCTATCCTGTTCCATTGATCTATATTTCTGTTTTTGTGTCAGTACCATACTGTCTTGATTACTGTAGCTTTGTAGTATAGTCTGAAGTCAGGGAATCTGATTCCTCCAGCTCCATTTTTTCCCTCAAGACTGCTTTGGCTATTCAGGGTCTTTTGTGTCTCCATACACATTTTAAGATTTTTTTGTTCTAGTTCTGTAAAAATTGCCACTGGTAATTTGATAGGGATTGCACTGAATCTGTAGATTGCTTGGGGTAGTATAGTCATCTTCACAATATTGATTCTTCCAATCCAAGAACATGGTATATCTCTCCATCTGTTTGTGTCATCTTTGATTTCTTTCATCAGTTCTTATAGTTTTCTGAATACGGGTCTTTTACCTCCTTAGGTAGGTTTATTCCTAGGTGTTTTATTCTTTTTCTTGCATTGGTGAATGGGATTGTTTCCTTAATTTCTCTTTCTGATCTTTCGTTGTTAGTGTATAGGAGTGCAGGAGATTTCTGCACATTAATTTTGTATCCTGCAACTTTACCAAATTCATTGATTAGCTCAGGTAGTTTTCTGGTGGCATCTTTAGGATTCTCTATGTATAGTATCATGTCATCTGCAAACAGTAACTGTTTTACTTCTTCTTTTCCAATTTGTATTCCTTTCATTTCTTTTTCTTCTCTGATTGCTGTGGCCAGGACTTCCAAAACTATGTTGAATAATAGTGGTGAGAGCAGACATCCTTGTCTTGTTCCTGATCTTAGAGGAAATGTTTTCAGTTTTTCACCATTGAGAATGATATATGCTGTGGGTTTGTTGTATATGGTCTTAATTATGTTGAGTTAGGTTCCCTCTATGCCCACCTTTTCTTCTAGAGAAAGAAGAGCTGGGTGTTGCTCTGGTGGGCAGAGCTCAGTAAAACTTTAATCTGCATGTGTGCTGATAGGTGGGGCTGGGTTCCGTCTCTGTTGGTTGTTTGGCCTGAGGCAACCCAGCACTGGAGCCTACCCGGCTCTTTGGTGGGGCTAATGGTGGACTCTGGGTGGGCTCCCGCCTAGGAGTACTTCCCAGAACCTCTGCTGCCAGTGTCCCTGTCCCCACGGTGAGCCACAGCCACCCCTGCCTCTGCAGGAGACCCTCCAACACCAGCAGGCAGGTCTGGCTCAGTCTCCCCCGGGGTCACTGCTCCTTCCCTTGGGTCCCAATGCTCACACTACCCTGTGTGTGCCCTCCAAGAGTGGAGTCTCTGCCTCCCGCAGTCCTGTCGAAGTCCTGCAATCAAATCCCACCAGCCCCCAAGTCTGGCTCTCTAGGAACTCCTCCTGTCGCCAGACCCCCAGGTTGGGCAGCCCGACGTGGAGCTCAGAACCTTCACTCCAGTGGGTGGACTTCTGTGGTATGTGTTCTCCAGTTTGTGAGCCACCCACCCAGCAGTCGTGGGACTCGATTTTATTGTGATTGCGCCCCTCCTACCATCCCACCGTGGCCTCTCCTTTGTACCTGGATGCGGGGTATCCTCTCTTGTGAGTTCCAGTGTCTTCCCATCAATGACTGTCCAGCAGTCAGTTGCGATTCCGGTGCTCTCGCAAGTACACGCCCCTCCACTCTGCCATCTTGAACCAATCTCTCTGCCCTCTGTTTTTTAAAGGAGCTTAAAGGTTTCTTGTCGCTAAGATGATCATATAATTTATTATCCAAACCATAGCACTTTTGAGAGTGAAGCAGGGTGTTCTTAGTAATTATGCATGAACCAGAGATGTAAATGAATACTGTCTTGAGAAAACCAGGACTTGCTGTCATCCTGTTGCCTCCCAGTTAGGAATAAGAACCTTATTCTGTCCATTGCTTTCATACTGGCAACAGCTTTCTCTTTCACCACTTTCTCTCTTACTCTCAGTGTTGATATTCCTTCTGCTCTCTCCAGTCATACCATTTTGTGTTTCCCAAACATAGTCATGCCTTCCTTCCCTGGTGGTCCAGTGGTTAATGTTCCACGCTCCCAATGCAGGGGGCCTGCGTTCGATCACTGGTCAGGGAACTGGATCCCGTGTGCTGTAACTAAGACCCAGCACAGCCAAATAAATAAATAAATAAATATTTAAAAAAACCAAAACCAAAAACACAGTCTACACATTCCTGTTTTTGTGTGTACTGTTCCCTCCAAATGGAATTGCCTCTCCACTTCCAAACCTCGTGACTCCAACCTCTTCTCAAAGCTGCCATTGCAACCCCCTCCCAACACATTATGGGCTTTCATCTCAAAAAATCCATAGTAAATTTTTACTTCTCCCATCCTTCCAGTCCTTCTTCCCACCTCTCTTCTTTTCTCCTTGTCTTTTTTTTAAAATTAATTTTTATTGGTGTATAGTTGCTTTTCAATGTTGTGTTAGTTTCTACTGTACTGCAAAGTGAATCAGCTATACGTATATATGTATCCCCTCTTTTTTGGATCTCCTTCCCATTTAGGTCACCATGAAGCACTGAGTAGAGTTCCCTGTGCTGTACAGTAGGTTCTCATCAGTTGTCTATTTTATACGTAGTATCAATAGTGTATATATGTGAATCCCAATCTCCCAATTCCTCCCACCACCCCTCCTGTTCTTCTTTTCCCATATAAAGACTGAGCACCTTATGTGTGATAAGCACTGTCCTAATTACTTCCATGCACTTGGCATAACTTTCTACTGGTAGTTACCTGTGTACCTTTCCTGTCCTCCCTACAAGTTTATAATCCCTTGAGTGTAGAACTATGTCACACTCATTTAGCAAAATCTCAATAAATGTCGCATGAGCCATTGAACATTGTAGATCCTTAATAAATTTTAGTTTATTGAAATCAAACAAGTTCTGGAAAAGAAACTTTGTGGAAAGATAATCTTGATTTTCATACTAAGGAAGGGCTATTCTATTAAAAGTGGTTTTCTTTTTCAGCTGAAACACAAATGAAATTAAGTAGTACAATTCTGGAAATGTATAGAGGGAAACAGTGGACCCTTCCCTCCTTTGAAGTTTTCAGATACACCACCCCTCTTGGTAGATAACCAAAAGATGCCTGGATTCATTTTTCAAGGAAGGAATTAATTTTTACACTGTTTCTTTTCCCTATCTGCCTGCCTTACCCAAAAGGACAAAGGAGATATCAGAGCTGCCCTGGGTGAAGTGTGGATTTAACTTATTATCCACGAAATCAAATATGTTCAAGTGGTAATTTTCATCCTTGGCTGTGCATTAGAACTGAATGAGGAGTGTCTAGAAATCCCAATGTCCAGACCAAATACATCAAACCAAATTCATCAGAATCTCCGTCAGGGAGACCCGGACGCCAGTACTTTTCAGAGCTTCTCAGGTGGTTCCAACAAGTAGCCCAGGGTGAGAGCGCCTGTGCTCAGCCAGAGAGCGCTGGGTAACGGGCGAAGAGACCCAAGTGGTTCCTGACCTTGGATAAGTTTTTCTCTCTTTTGTCTGCAGTCCATCTGTGAAATAGGGTTTCCCCTTCACATTTTTTTCTGTCCTGCTGAACTGTTGAGAGAATCAAATGAAGTATCAGAACGAAAAGGCAACTAGAGATCAAGACTCTGAGAATCCTGTTACCCCAGTAGGCTCTAGCTGCTGTTTCTCAGTAATGATGGTTCGGTCGTTCTTTGGAACAATGAGGCTGGGTTGATGAATGCACCTCATATGGTAGAAAGGAAGCCTCTCTCCTCTTTGCCACGCCTTCCTCCTCCCTTTACTCACCATCCTTCCATGGAAAAATCTGCTTGCTGGTTCCCCTTTATCCATCCCCTTTGCCTGTGGCTTAGAGGTGCCACACCATGTGTCTCACTGCTCTACTGTCCCCTGAGATGTGATGGATCCTGAGAGACCTGCCTATCCTTGATCCCAGCGGTGCCATTTCGTGGTGTGCGAGAATATCTCAGTGCCTGGAGATGAGGACTTTGCTTTGGACGATCTCTACCCAGTATCTTGTTGGAGTATTTTGTGCATTTTGCTCTCTTTGGATAGCGAGGAAAAAACAAAACTTTGCTTATTATCTGGTATTATAGGGATAATAATATCTAATGTTTATTAAATATTTTGTGTAAGCCAGGATCTTTTTTGCATTATCTATTTCATATTCACGCCAATCCAGCAAGCATGGCACTATTATTATCCCCATTTGATAGATGAACAAGCAGAGACGTGGAGAAGCGAGGCAACTTCTCGAGTGTCATTGAACTAATAAGGGAAAGAGCTAGTACTTGAATCCAGAAAACTGTGAAATGGAGCCTTTTTTTTAACAGACCACGTGCCAGGCATCGTTTAAAGCAATTTGTCTTTTTTAATTCAGTTACTCTCCATGACAACCGTATGAAGCAGATTCTCTTATGTAGATTTTATAGATGAAGAAATGGGGGCACAGTGAGGTTAAATAACTTGCCCGTGGTCTCACAGGTAAGAGGAACTTGTCTGAATAATAACGTGAAGGAAGACTGACTACGCTTAGCCCCAAATGGCACGGGAGTCTATTACTTTCCCTGCCCAGGAAGTTAAAGTAAGGAGAGCAGGAGACATCTGGCCATTCTGATGCCAGAGGCATCACAGCAATTCCTGACAAGGGTCTGGTGCTCCCTAGATTCCAAAGGCTGTGTGTGTCCACTCAGAACTTCATCCTTAAGGTAACCCGGGGGCGGGTGTGGGTCATCAGCCCTGTGCAGAGCTCATGCCCGTAGCCACCAGGCTCTCCTGCCTCTCACGGTGTTTGCTTGTCCCTGAGGCTTCCTCACACAAAGTGGCTCCAGTGACTAATGGACGCGGTGAGTGGTGCCCTGGGATTTCCGCACCCCCCGGAGAGCAGCAAGAACAGGAAGCCATCAGACTGATGAGAGTGGCTTCGAGTGGAAGCCTGGTTGAGTGCTTAATGGGGAAGAGGATGAGTGGATCAAGTAGGGAGCATGTCCACTGGGGACACGTCACACTGGGGAGAGCCAGCGGAAGGCTTGCGAAGCTGCACCTTCTACAACCGCCCCGGTCACTAGTGTCCCAAAGGGGCCATGTTCTCGTATTCCCTTTTTGAAGGAGAAATCCACCTTCTGGTTTACTTCTGTCCACATTAGGGGAAGCCTAATAATCAGATAGATAATAACAATAGTAGTAGTACTAGTAATAATAATAATAATAGGATGGCCGCATTGAGTACTCCCTGTGCGCCAGATTCTGCACTGTGAGCTCTGATGAGTCATCTCATTTGATTGTCATAATGACAGGGCAAGAGCTATTATCTCTGCTTAGTAGATGAGGAAAATGAGATGAGGGAGGTTAGCTGAGTTTCCTGGTGTCCCAGCCAGGAAGTGGCAGTCAGGAGTCAAGGCCAAGTCTCCGCAGCTCTGCAGCCAGGACATCCTTGGCCTTCCTGCCCCCCCGCCTCCTGCCGCTTAGCAGTCCCACAGCCAACCTCGTCATCACGACACCTGTCACTTTCCAGATTTAGAATTCCAGAACCCAGCCATCTAGCTCTGTCAGGAAGTAAAGGTGATTTTTCTACTCTCTCATTTAAAAAAATCACCTTATTATGAATTAAAATACAAACGCAGGGGAGGACAGCCAAGCAATAGAACTCCATCAGCCCCCTCAGTGCTGTCTCCTGATCCAACCATAGACTCTCCCCGCCCTGAAAGTAATCGCCCTGCTGACTCCTGTTGTCATAATTTTCTGGTGTTTCCTTTCAGTTTTATCGTTTGACCACAACTCTCTCGACATGCTAGTGTAGTCTTTTCCATTTTAAAAAGTCGACATGTCTTCTGAGTCCCTGTTCCTCTCCAGGTTTACTTTTCATCAGTTTCTTTTCCTTACACTTTATTTTGAGAGGAACTCGGGGCACATGGCCTGTGGAGTTCCTCGCAGTCTGGAATGTGCTGCCTGCACACTCGCAATGCAGTTCAACGGTTCTCTGTCCACTTTTTTGCCTGCAAATTCCTTGCTGGACCCAGAAGTTTGACCTGATTAGGTTTGATCTGAGTAGGTCTTTTCGGCAAGTTCGTGGGTGGGAAGCACATAACATCTGTCTCTCTTTTATTGACCTTAGTAATCATTGATGCTCGTTGTCTAGATTCATCAATTCATCAGATGTTGCAAAATGGTGATTTCCCATCATTTATTTTTTATGTATTTGTTGGAATACTTTAAAAAGGAGGTGCTTCCCCTTGGCAACGATTTGGTTATCTAGTGTTGTAGTTGATATAGGGGGAAAAAAACCCAACAAATGTTGACTGTTTCATTTAGTTGCTAGTTTTCAAGATAATGAATTAATTCCCTGAACTACTGAAGGGACCACTGAAAGTGACCAATTAATTTTTGTTGTTTTAGAAATTGAATCTCTCTAAAAACAGATACTGTATATTAACGCATGTATGTGGAATCTAGAAAAATGGTACAGATGAACCGGTTTGCAGGGCAGAAATAGAGACACAGACGTGAAGAACAAATGTATGGACACCAAGGGGGGAAAGCGGCAGGGGGGTGGTGGTGGTGGGATGCATTGGGAGATTGGGATTGACATATATACACTAATATGTATAAAATAGATAACTAATAAGAACCTGCTGTATAAAAAATATATGAAATAAAATTCAAAAAAAAATTGAATCTCTCCAAATTAGGAGTTTGGGATTAACATATACACGCTCTTATATATAAAATAGATAAACAGCAAGGACCTACTGTATAGCACAGGGAACTATACTCAATATGTTGTAACAACCTATAATGGATAAAAATCTGAAAAAGAATATACGTATAGGAGTCCGGAGACCCCGGCCTTGGGCGCCTTCACGCTGTCTCGGAGCGCGTAATGCTGTGAGCAGGCAGGCGCCGCGCCGGCTGACCCGGCTGGATCTGCGCGTGGCAGGCAGGGACTGCGTGCGCCTTCGGGGACTGTCGGTGCCGGGCGCCCGGCCCCGGGGTCAGCGGCTGGGATCCTTGGCGCCGCTGGTTTCTCCATGCTGTGGAAGGGACTGGCGGATGTAACCGGCTCTCCAGAAACCCCTGCTTGGCTGTAAGTCCAGGAAGGCCTCTTAGACCTCCATCTCGTTTCAGAGCCACTTCAGAAGCTACTTGAGAAAAATGATGTGACCGCTCCTATCAAAAAGGATATTGGGAAACCCGTAACATCTGTGAAGAAAGTGGCCCTTTTTCCCTTTTGCAAAATCGACATCTTCAAACTCCAAAATGTCAGCCAAGACCCCAATTTACCTGAAAGCTGCCAATAACAAGAAAGGAAAGAAATTTAAACTGAGGGACATCTTGTCTCCGGATATGATCAGCCCTTCCCTTGGAGACCTCTGCCACACCATTCACATCGGCAAAGAGGGCCAGCACGACATCTTTGGAGACATTTCCTTTCTTCAAGGAAATGAGCTTCTACTGTCTTTGGAGACATTTCCTTTCTTCGAGGAAATGAGCTTCTACCTGGAAACCAGGAGAAAGCATGCATGGGCCAGTTCCCTGGGCATAACGAGTTCTTCCGGGCCAACAGTACCTCCGACTCCATGTTCACAGAAATGCCCTCCCCGGTGCTCAAAAACGCCATCTCCCTCCCAACCATCGGAGGGCCCCAAGCACTCATGTTGCCCTTGTTGTCACCGGTGACATTCAGTTCCGAACAGGAGTCCTTAGGGCCGGGAAGGCTGCCCCGGCTTAGCTGTGAGCAGGTCATGGAGGAGAAGGCTCCGGAGAAAAGCAATCTGTTGGAGAACGGGACAGTCCACCAGGGGGACATCTCGTGGGGGTCCAGCGGGTCCGCATCGCAGTCCAGCCAGGGCAGGGGCAGCCTCTCCGAGCAGTACCCGACTGGGCGGCGGAGGACATGTTTGACCATTCCGCCCCGTGCGAGCTCGTCAAGGAAAAGACTAAATCAGAGGAGTCCCTCTCTGATCTCACGGGTTCCCTCCTCTCCTTGCAGCTTGATATTGGGCCCTCATTTCTGGATGAGGTGCTGAATGTCATGGATAAAAGTAAGTAACAGGACACCGCTGGCTCTTTTCCTTTGGGATAAAAGGTATCAAAAACCAGAACAAAACAAAACTAACCACAGTCAAAGAGAAGAGCTTCGCTGGCTATACTTGCTGTCACGTGATGGGTTTTCTAAAATGACGTTCCTACAGAATATGTTTTTACCTGATATATGCCCTGTTTGCAAAAACAGTGAAAGAAACAAAAAAACCTATCCTGGCAAAGAGAGGAAGTGAGTCAGAACCCATTTTCGGCGGGCATTGCTGACGTACAGCTCACATTTTTTGTTTTCAGACCTTCAGACATGTAAGAAATCTGGCTTGGCCAGGACTGGCACTACTTATGAAGGGCTGTGCCAGTCACATTAGGGACCTTTACAGTACTCTGGCATTTTCTGAGCACGAGGAAGTCAAAATTTATTTAACACCCACGCCTTTTTTCTAGACTGTTTTCTATATTGTTTGGGCTCACCGTAGCAAATTCTTCCGTGTTAGAACTTTTCTCTGTTTTCACATTTGAACAACTTTATGGGTTTCGGGGATTTGCTTGTAGCTCTTAGATATCCCTATATATTATATCTATATCGCAAAATTTTGACTGTCAGCTACATGTTGGTAAGACACAAGCAAAGTATTACTGTAACTAAGTTATTTTTAAAGTTAAAATATATTTTTATGTGCCTTTGGCTTTTTATTGCAGAGTCTGCATTTTATAGGTACTACATCAAATATGGTCATTTGACTTTCCATTGGGGTTCCATTGTAAGCTGTGTATGTTTGGAAAAATTATTCATACTTAGCTTTATTTTTTTTCCTTCATCTGTTGTCATACTTTACTCACAATGCTTCTGCAGAGACTATGGGCTACACCACATAATGTTATTTGGAAATATGGGTGTTTTAGTACAGTACCTACTTGCATTACGTGGTACTCATACAACACAATAAAGAGTAAATGTTAAAATAAAAAAAGAATATACGTATATATATGTGTGTGTATGTGTGTGTTTATATAAATATATATAATTGAATCACTTTTCTGTAACCTGAAACTAAACAACATTGTAAATGAACTAGACTTCAATTTTTTTTAAATGGTTAAATTTTAAAAATCTCATTATGGGGGAAAATGCCCAATTCCAGAAACAGACTTTTAATTATGTTGTACTTATTTTGGTAAAGATGCATGTCTTCATTGTGAATCTGGGATTTGTATACTATGAGAGTGATGATACAATTTTATTTAAGCATAGCAATATAATAAAGAAATGTTGAGAAGTCGTTTTTTAGAAAACTGAATCTCTCATGTTAAAAATGAGGTAACTGAGAGCCAGAGAGGTTAAGTAACTGACTTAACATCACACAGCACATTGATGGCAGAGCTGGGTAGTGCTCTGCTGCCTCCCAGTTCGTTCTAGTCTTCCCCTTTCACGAGCAGAACTCAAGACCTGGAGCCGTAGACTCCAAAGCTGTCTGAGGATATCTGAAAGGGCCAATAAATATTCGAAGTATTGTCCAGCACCCTTCCTGCCTCATTGCCTTCACTACTGGGCAGCCCGAAGCCAGGCTGAGACTCACTGGGAAGGGAGGGGGGTAGCCTGCAGCTTGTGTGCTGCTTCTGACAGGGGGTGAGTTGCCAGCCCTGGAAATTCCACCTGTGTCAGGGAGTCATGGGAATGTGCCCAGGTTGCTATGGGGAGGCTTTCTGCCACGGCTGCCGTAAAGCAGCCCCCTGCCAAATCCCGTCTTGCTGTCTCTCAGCGGGGAAGTGGGAAGTCAGAGGAGAAAGTTCCAACCTGTCAGTTAGAAGGGAAATAGCTGAGAAGCCATCTCCCACCATGTGAACGATCTTAGCATCTAAGTGTGTGTGTGTGTGAGAGAGAGAGAGGGAGAATATTTGGTAGAGGACGTCAGGGGAAGAGATGGGGGGAAACGATCAAATGGGCTTAGGAGAAGGAGGCTCTGTGTAACCCTGTGCGCGGGTGGGGGGAGGCTGCCTGGCTCCTGGAGATTGTTTAGCACTCCGTCTGTTCACATCTATTTACGTAGCTGATGACCTCAGACCCACCTACTTGTCCTGCGCTTCCCCTTCCGGGCTCCTCTTATTCCTGCTCCCCTCTCCGCCCCCTCCCCCCAGGCTCCTAGGCTAGGGGAGAGTGACGGCAGCAGAGATAAGGACATGCTCTTTTATGTAAGGACGCAAATCCCTGCTAACTTGTGGGTTAGAGAGCTAGTCAAGGACAAGGACAAAGCTGCTACCAGTGGCCCTGGTCTGTGTCCTGAAACACCGTAGTGTGGTTACTCACCCTGGCTGGAGAGCAGGGTTGCTTGGACTGCATTCTTGGAAGTGAAATGAAACTTGACAGTGGGAGATACTACTGCCTCTACTGAGTCATAAAACTGGGATCTTTGGGCCAAGGAGTCCCAAGAAGCTGATCACTCTAGTTCTTTTCTCCTTGGAAGAAGATTCTGGAGGACTTCAGCCTGAGAGGTTATAATGTTTTAAAATTTTAAGTTGTGAAATTAATTTAGTGAGTTGTGATCAGAATATTATTAAAAAAATGAAATAGAGTAGACAGTAGACCAGGGTACGTTATTGCATGGAGAAGGTGAGTATTGTTTCAGGAAACTCTTTTTAGTGTTGTGTGTGTGTAATTGTGTGGGTGTGTACTGGGTCACAATGTATTTCTTACTGTAAGTCACAGCCAAAAACTTTGAACATCATTGCTCTTTTAGAAAGTGTCAGGAATGAAGACTTGGAGTCACTGTAGGGTCTGCCATGTAATTGCTGTGTGACCTATGGTGAGTTGTTTAACCTCTCTGACCTTCATTTTCCTCATCTGTGAAGTGAATGAATGAAACCAAATGAAGAAATTAAACTGATGATTTCTAAGGTTCCTTCCAGCGTCAGATTCTATAATTTTTAAGGTAAATGAGAATTCAACCTGTTTTTAAAGATTCTCAAGGAAGGAGATGACATCCTCTCCAACAAGCAATAATTTCCATTAAAAAACAGCTCTTTCTCTTTAGGCTTCATTCATTCATTCATTCACCAAATATGTATTGATGAGTCAGACACTGCTCTAGGTCCTGGCGAGGCAACAAGTGGGATAAAACACAAAAATCCCTGCACATGTGATGCTGCCTTAGAAACCTCTGTAGCAGTTTATGGTTTTTTGTTTTTGTTTTTTCACTTACCATACATTTAAAATAAAACAAAATAAAACTGAAAACCTTCTGTAGACTTGAGAGGATAGTTATCATTTTTCCAAAAGTTGGTTTGGACCCTCAGTTTCTCCTTCGATGAAGTGGGAATGCAATCATGGAATGCTAACAGTTCAAAGTCTGAAAGGGTTCCAGAATGTCTTTTTTGCTCAGAAGGGTGACCTGACCTGATAATCTTAAATAGATAGACATCTGAATGTTCCAGACAGGAAATTATTATTTTCCTTGAATATTTTCCTTTTTTTCTAGGAGCTCTTGAAACCACAGACCATTCACTGAAAGGCAGTTCACTTTAAAATGTTCAATTTCAGCTCCTTGACATATTCATCTTCTCTCAGTATAGAGATGAAAAGCCTCCTTCGAGGACTTTGGGATTGGGGTGGCATCTTTCTGGCCTTTAAGCCGAGAACTCTGCTGTTTGGAGAAGGGGTTGGGTAAATGAAACCTGCAGACTCCTGGCTACCAGGATGCTTAAATTCAGTGCTAGGAGTGCAGGAGGACTTTGGAATCTGAAATCATCCTGACCACCAGGGGGCAGTAAGAACTTGTTTTTCCACACCACCAATGATCGCCATTCCCGTCTACTTTAGCCTGCAGTTATAGGCTGGTAAAATGACCTTTTCAAAATATGCCCGGCCACTTCAGAGCCCCTGAACGCCAGGGCTATAAGCAGTCAGTTGGCTGATTCTCCTCTCTCTCATCTCCCAAAATTAAACGTGCAGGTCCATTCACTGATTCAAAAGGTATCTACTGAATCCTTTTATGTATCAAGTACTGAGCTAGACTGTGTGAATCCAACCTTCATCAAGGCAAAGCCTCTGCTCTCCAGGACCTCACAGGCTAGGTTTTTCCATAAATGACAGACAAAGGGCTTGTTGCCCCCAAGGTGGTTTCACATGGTCCTGAATCCAAGGTTATAAGGCTGTTTTCTTATAGTGAGGTGAAGTTTCTAGGCGTGCGGATCATAATCTTGACATTTTCAAATGAGAGAATATAGATCTCCGTCAGTGAGATTTAGGAAATGCCTTTGGTATTATAGCTAAATTTTCAAACACCAGTTGGAGCAGACTGTGTAGGCTCATCGTGAATCCTAAGTCAGGAATCACTGTTTTGCTGTTGTAAACTTGCAGGACTGATCGATCTTTCTGGACCCAAGTTTTCCCAGCTGCTCTCAGAAAAGGCCAGGACACTAATAGAAAACTAAGTGAGATGGAAGAGAATGATATTGTGAGGCATTACACTGGTCTAGAATCCCCACGGGGATTTTGCTAGCCCCTTTGCTATGTGTTAACAGCTGGTTGTTTGCGTGGTTCGTAGCTTCCCTGCCACCTCTCTTATTTGGTGTAGACACAGGGTCTAGGTTATGTTAAAACTATAGTATTGGAACCCAGAAGTCAATAATTATCCAACCAAGGGATCAGATTTTATTTTATTTTTCACAATAACTTGGATGAGTTGAGTGTGTAAATGGATGACATGTTATAGCTCACTACTTTCTTAAAAATAGAATGGAACAAGGGAAGAATTCTGGGATGCACTTGTCCCAGACTTTTTTTGGGGGTGGGTATTGCCCATAGGTCACGTTAAAAAAGTTTGGCAGGATTACCAATGCATGAACGCATTGATGGGTAATGAGCATTTATAATTAAGTGCAATAACTGGGATGTACAGGGAATCTGCTAGGTTGATTTGGACTGTCTCTAAATGGCTGAGCATGAATTCATGCAGGGATAACCCTGCCTCCTAATAATAACACTGATCCAGCGGGTCAAGTTTAGGTTCTTGGGCTTCTTCTAGGCCACACCTCTGAAGACTAGAGGTCCTCTTTAGTTGAAAGCCCACTGCAGGCGAAAGTAGAACGCTGCTTCTATAACCTCCAGATAAAGTGCGATAGTCACTGTTTCAGAAGACTGGAAGTAATAGCGTAAGGATTGAACTGGTCTATAGTCTTTGTCTTCTTTTTAATTTTATCTGTTATTTGCCTGGAGGCAGCACTGCTTAGAATAATTTTTACCAAAAGCCAGAGAAAAAGAAATTTGATTACATAATTTGATGACGTAGGCATTTTTAGGTAGTGAAAAGACCTTCGAAGGGGAATTAAGAAGCCCCAACCTGTCATTGTCTTACCACCTAAGTACCAGGTAAGCACTTTCCATAATTATGGTTATTTGGAAAGGGCGCACCTGGCTGGAAATCCCGCCTTTGCCTCTTACCATGGGACTCATGCAAGTCCTATAATTTCTCTGATCCTGCCCTCTTGTCTGTAAAGTAACATTATACCTATTCTACTTCCTTTATTGGGGTGTTGTAAAAATCGTATTGCTCATTTGTGTGGAAGTGTTTCAATTACAAAGGGCTATACAGATGTGGGTTTTTATTTTGTTACCTGGCCCTCAGGGTCTTGTCTGGTCTTATCTGTTTTGCCTGCCCTTTCTTGCCCTGACACCCAGACCCAGAGTTTCTGAGAAGGAGACTTGATTGTCAATTGTTTATTTGTCTTTGGTTTTTAGAATATGCCCTTTGTCCAGGCTGTCGGTGCTGAGTTACCAAAACAGCCTAATGACCTGCTGGCTCCAAACTCAAGGACCTTTGCCTGCAGCTAGTATGGCTTCCTGTTAACATCTACTTGTGAGAGACGGGCCTTATTTCCACCTTCAAAGTTGGTGACTTAGGTGCCTGAAAATAGAGTTCACAAGGAACAAATTAACAACAACAACAAAACTCACGACAAACATTTAGAGCATGTACAGTCTTTTTTTCTCCATAGGTAGTTAGCCTTCTTCCCTGTCTTTCGAGGTCAATAACAGGTGCGTGACTTACCCTCACTGAGTTTCAATTAGTTTCGAACTGTGGTGGAGTTAGCATTATTGAGCCTCAAGATGAGATTTTTCAAGTGGGTTCTCCATGTCCACCGCCCACGGGACATCTCTGATTCTAATAAGCTCAGGGAGGCCGAGGTGGGAGAGCTGTGATTATGAAGACAGGGACCAGACCCTTCGGAAGCTTCGAGGACAAGGAAAAAAGGAGCTTATAGAAGCAGAAGAAGAAATGGGCGAAAAGAGAGGGGAAGAAATCTTCCCGAGAAAGGGAGAAATGAAAGAAATGGAGGAGGAAGAGGGGAGTGAGGGAATCAGGATGGGGTAAATGGAGGAAGATGAGGGTCTAGGAGACTTCTTTGCTCCAACCTCCTACTGAGACAGAGCAGAAACAAATACTTTAGAGCTAAATCAGCTGTGCCCAGATGCCCCTGAGATGCCCCATCTGCGCTTTTAAGACCATCAGGGATTCAAGCCTCTTGAGCGCCCGGGTCTCCACCGACCCAGGAACACCCTGCTGCTCGTCCTTGATCTAACAGGCAGTGGCAGCTGCATCCCACATCCCTAAAAGGCAGCATAGCCATCGCCTCTTCTTGAGAGCTGGAACATCACATGCTTTCTCAGGGTTTGAGGAAGACAAGGAAGACCTAGAGAGAAGATGCTGGCAAAGAGAACTCCCAGATCACTGTCTGTAGGGAGAGGCTGTGAGAAGTGATGAGAGCAGAGAGTGTGTCGTTGGAAGACAAGAGTTCAAGTTCCCCTGCTCTGCCCCTTAGTTGCTAAATGGCTTCCAGGCAAGGTTTAATTTTTTTTTTTTTTTTTTTTAACCTGTGAAACACATCTCCACCTTCATGCCTACCTGCGGTTTATTAAGACAATGGATGCTATCCCTAAAGTGCCTTGCCTACCTCTAAGGGCACTTTCCCAGGGCCTTCTGTTTAAATATTTTGATAGTTTACCTTCTTTAGTAGGTTATATGCTCCTCAAGGGCAGGATACTTACAGATTTATCTCCTAGCATGGTACCTAGAGTACAGCAGGCATAACAGATATCTGCAACAGGCATCAAATAATCAAATAAACAAGGCAGATGGTGGTTTCCTTTTAGGAATCCAGCAGGTAGATCTCTAGAAATCATGTCAGCTCTGGAACTGATCTGCTATTATTTAGTCTTGATGTGGCAGGTGTGGGCTTGGCGTTACTGGCTTGAGTTATATTTCGCCAGAGATTGAGAACTACCTAGGGACCATCTGCACATCCCTAATTTTCTTCTTTTTAAATTAAGGAATGAATTTAATTTTGACATTTTTTAGATTAAAAATATTTTATTACCTTAAAAACAATTATTATGAGCAAGTGAAATGTATAATAACACCACTTAGTACAATACAGAAAATCACACACACAAACACGATGTTATAATTTTAGTGTATGTGCAATATATTTCCACTTCCGGCAAATATATACAAATCTATGCAAATAACCATAAGTGATTAAATATATAGTAGATGTATGTTTATATTTTTAAATAGTTGCATTTCTCCTTAGAGTGAAAATACCATGATTTCCTTAGTCATTCTGCTTTTAATATTTTGGTTATTGGCAACTTTTCACTGTTAAATAAACATTCTTTCTTACATAAGAAATAATTCTTATTACTGTTGAAAAAAGAGAAACAAAACCTAAAGCAATTTGTTGAGTGCCTATTATGTGCCAGGCACTTTACTTGTAGTGTATCATTTAATTTCACAACCCGGGAAGTGTGTATTATTTTTCTCCTTTTGCACAGAAGAGAAAATGAAACCTAGAAAAGTAAGTAGCTTGGCTAAGTCACGTAGGCAGTGAATATAGAGCTAGGATTTATATTCAGGTCTCCCTAACTCCCAAACCCTATTCCTCCAAATAACAAAGCTGGTAAGTGCAGGAATGTAAGGGCAAAGGTGTTAGGCTCTAACTAAATTTTTCCGTGTTGCTTTCCAAAAGCTTGGTGCTATTATATAAAGCCCCACTCCCTAAGTATACTATTTCCCCATAACTTTGTCTGACTTCATTTTTTAAGCTAAGAAACTCAAAGACCTGTATCTATTCTCTTCCTTACCTTATAAGTATTGTTTTTAGACAGAATCCATCTTGAGTTTGAGTATTACCTGCCTGCAAAAGAACATCAATTATATCACAGTCTGCCCTGAGTTCACCTAAGGGTAAGGACTCTCACCCTTACTGGAAGGTGGGACACACGTGGTTTCCTGCCCTCCAAGCCAGCAGTGGAGAAAAGTTCCACTTCCTCCTTTATTCGGTATCACCCCTTATACCTTTGAGAAATGCAGCAAAGCACATATACTGTCAAAATGAGAGCTATGGGGCACTCTGCTGTGACCTTTCCTGCCTTTCCCTCGTTGCATTGGTGGCTGCGCTGGGGGAATGTGTCCGGAATAGAGAACTGATCGACCAACATGAGGAAACGTAATTATGGGACGGGGGGTGGTGGTGGTGAGGGGACATTGGAAATCTTCCACAAGAACTCAGGGACCATTTGCACATCCCGTTTTGTCTGTTGAAATTCAGGAATGAATGGAACGTTCCACGAAGCACCTGAGGAGGGATCAGAGGGAAAGCGTGGAGCTCTCCCTCTTCTGGGTCCTCTCTGAGGAGCTTAGAACTTGCACGATAAGCAAGAGTCCTTTCTTGTTAGTCACCATTTAATCGCTAACTTTTGCCATTTTGCTTTTTGTTGGTAAAACTGGACTTCGAGTTTTGTTTTAAGTGCTTCCTATTAAGAATCCCTGTTAATTGTTGACTCCGTGATGCCCTTAAGCGTTCCAGATATCGTGCACGCATACATGGACTTTGTGCAAAATCCACATGGCTGCCGTTGCTGTAGCCCAGCCAAGGGGTAAATTGGTATCTTATTGTTGAGGTTTGTTTGCGGTTTTTCCCTCTGGCATCAGTGTCTTGTAAGTTATAGAAATAAATAAAAATGGTTTCTCTTTGGTTCAAAGAGAATTTTCCCCTGCAGCTGATTTTACTATAATATAAAGCTTAGTATAAAGCCTCACATTCTGAATACAGCCGGCCTTCAAAGTGGATTAAGATTGTCGTGCTCGGGGTATTTCCAAGGCATTAGTTACAGTACATTGCATTAACTTGACCAGTTGCCTCTCCTGTAATGAAAGGGATAGAAGGGTCACCCACTTGAACAGAAGACCCAGATGCCATCTTTTAACTTCTGTGTGGGGTGTGATGGAGCTGATAATTGAACGGGCAAAAACCATTCCATTGTTAGGAAGCAATCGAGCATTCTCTCGTTCCCTTAGAAAAGGCAAGTACGGAAATCTGAGATGCCGGACGCTGAGAGTTCTGTTCATACTAGTGATAATGATCACGATCATGGTCATAATCGTTCCAATTGTTACCATTTTCCACCTCCCCCCTTCTCCACAGGCCTTAAAATTAAAAAACCTGTATTTTAAGCTATGAAGTTGACCTCCGTCTTTATCCATCTCTTTTTTTGTAAGTGGGGAACTACTGAAATGATACGTGGATTTCATACGTGCAGCCTGTGTAGCACTGTGCGACGTGGATGTTTAGAGGGCTCCCTGGTGTATGTATGATGTGTCTGTGCAACCAGACATCCCTTGCTGCTCGATGGCCCTTATTACATTAGCGATGAGTGTGCAATGCTTATACACACGATGGCGGGTGCAAAAGTTATACCTCCATGGGCTTTTCTTAGCATTTACTATGTGCTAGGGATTGTGCCAAGAGCTTTATGTGTATGATCTTGTTTATATCTTACAACAAGCCCATAACACAGGCACTGTGGTTAACAGTCTGATTTTTCACGTGGGTTAACTGAGGCACTGAGACATTAGTTAACTTGTTAGTAAATGGTGGATCCAGGCTTTGAACCCAGCCATTCTATTTCAGAACCATGCATGTAACTGCTAGGTCATACTGTCAACCATACATGAGGAAATAGAGGAGTATTATGAGCTCAATGTAACTGGAAAGTATGCTGTAAATGTCAAGGATATGCAGATATGTCTGCCAGCTTTGGGAATTCGTATCTGCACATACCAGTACTGACATTTATCTCAAACTGGTCATGTGATGGATATTAAGAATGCATATTTTTACAAGGCACGTGCCATAACTGTGTAGGATAGGCGTATGAACGAGTTATCGAATCAGGTACCAGTTTAGGACCAAGATGCTGCCGTTGAAGACAGAGATCATTCCACGCCAGCGGAGAGACCAAGCTAACCATGGGAGGGCACAAACTCTGGCGTCAGATTGCGATGCCGAAAACCCGGCCTCTGCGCACTGGTGCCGAGTTGAATCTCGGAGACAGAGTTTTGGTTGAAGTAGAAAAGAATAGCTTTATTGCTTTGCAGGCTAAGGCGGACACGGCAGGCTCCTGCCCCTCAAAAACACTGCGTCCCAACCTGGGGGGATTTGGTGAGGAGTTTTATAGCAACGGTTCAAGGACAGAGTTGCTAATAAGAATCAGGGTGTGTGCAGGGCCTGCACTGCTTTAATCTGGCCGCAGGTAGTCTCCTCCTTTGTCTCTGCATCCCCTCCCTTCCCTGATTAGTAATTGCTCGCATCTGCCCTTTGACACTCAGGGAAGGTCATGGAGGCTGGAGGCTGTTCCCTACAAACAAGAAACGGGGGACACAGAAAGGCTTCGTGCCCAGGAGCCCCACAGGGTCCTGCTTGGTTTCAGTTGTGCAGTTTGAACCCCAACCCAGCTGATTAGCTGTGTGTCTTTACATGACCTTTCCAAGCCTCATTTTTTCTCATTTGAAAATGGGGGTAACAACTACCTCATTGGGGTGATTTGAGGATTAATCGAGATCATGCCTGATTCACAGTAAGTGTGCAGTAAATGTTAGCTAGTCCTACTATGATTGTGTTTGGATTGGTCTAGTTTACATAAAATTCCCTTCCCACCTTCGGCATAGAACCTGTGTACGTCAGTAGCTCTTTGTAACATTTCCCCTCAGAAAACAAGCAAATTGTTTCTGGAACCTGGGCCAAACTCTTACCCGTATAAGGCACTTAGTGCCCATAAAATGGAAAACAAATTATTTTGACAGTGTGCTGTAGAGAGCACTGTTAGTAAAACAGTAACAGGAAGGATGAAGCAGTTTAACGTGTAGAAGTATGTGGTAACTTCAGTAAATCAAAAACTGTTCTTAAAGTTTATTTTTTACAGAGTATGTGCTACTGTGGTTCTGGACTCAGCTCCTCCGTAATTAATGGATTAACTTCGTCTTTGTACCGCAGCAAACAGGCTAACAAAGCCAACAGAGAGGCACTTCTTGAGCTGAATTCCTTATCTATAAAATGTGGCGGGTGGCTTCCTCTAAGGTATTTTTTCCCCTTTGAAACTCAAACGGAATGAACAGTCATTTAATTGTGGAACTAAATCGTGACTTAACATTGGCCTTATAATCAAGATTGGCAAACATCCCTGGGACAGGAAACCATGGAAGAGGGTGGTTATTTTTTGGAGTGCAGGGCAGCCGCAGAACTCAAGTGGGCCTGGGCTTCCCACAAGGGGAAGCTGGGAGCTGGGCCTATCTGGAGATCTGCGCAAGAGAGTAGGATGAAATCCTTTCTCACAGGAGTGGTTAAACTGAGGCCCTCACCAGTCCCTGAGGGAGAATTGATTTAACTCCATTTCAGGGTGTTTTCTTAAGAGTTGATAGGTAAGCAGCTGTTTCCAAATGCATTCTTGTTCCTTCCTTTAATCGCTCCCCAAAGATCCATAGTCCAAACACCCTTACCTAAGAAACCTGAGCTTTTAGTTAATCAGGAATGGATGTTCTGGGCAAGGAGCATTATAGTCCCAGGTGACTTCTCCTGAGACCTCCTATGCAATGTAGCATGAGTGTGTCGTGATGATCTGAGGGAAAGTACGACCATGGTCAGAGCTGTCCCAAGGGACACTGCAGGGCTGAGATGGACCGTGTTCTTCAGCCTTCATCTCTCCAGAAGGGCAAGCAACCCCCAGAGAGCATGGGGCTGGGAAGCTAACTGCACTGGGTGCCTCTTCAGTCCTCCTGACTCCCCTCCACCAACACTGCCCCACCCACCATTTCTTCACTCACAGACATTCACTGAGCAGATACACCATGTGGGGCGGTGAGCTCCGTAACAGGATGACACAGATGAATGGGACAGAAATCTTGCCTTGGTGGCATTACAGTCTGAGGGGATGTGGAAAAGGTACACGAGTAATTATGATACAGGGTGGAAAAAGATGTGTTGCAAAGCAGTGTGGGTAAAGTGCGCCAAGGTCTTTTTATACAAGTAAGGGTTGATTTAAATGAATGTGGAGGACATTCTCAAAAAAGAAAAGAAGGAGAAGTCACAAAAGGACAATTAGAAGCTATTGTGGCCTTGTTCCAGCACGTTGGAACCTCTGGGATACTATCAGCCTTGGACCTGGAAGTGCCCGCCGAAATCATCTGGTCTCAACCTCAATGTGAGAATGTCCTCCACGCGTTCAGTCTCTGCTTGGACGCCTCCCCGATGGGGAACCCACCATTTATTTTTGGATGAACAGTGTCTGGTCATTGAAGGAAGGGGGGAGAATCTCTTAAGAATGGGGTGTGTGTGCGAAAGAGAGAGAAAAAAAGAGACAGAGACAGAGAGAGGGAAGAAAGAGAAGAGGAGAGTGAGAAAGGCAGAGCAGTAACCTAGGTTTTCAGTATCCTGGTGGGGCCCTGCCTGAAGGACAGTGGGACCAAGGAGCACTGACTAGTCGCTCTTTGGTTAAGCTGGGAGATTTCATTTCGGTGGGGATGGAGTCTAATGTCCTGATTCCAAGGTCCAAGGATGCAAGGGTGAACTTGCACAGAGTGAAATCATGTGAGCCAGCCTTCAAGAACAGAGACTTTGCCCTGGCTAGCAAGATTGAAGCTACTGCCTTCCTAAGTCCTGCAAACAAGTTAGATCTACCTGTGGAAGCTAAATTAGAACCCAAAGGCCACAGAGAAGATACTTTTAAAAGTCTTTAGTGTTTACTAAGCTACTATTTCAGCAGACGGTGGCAAGCCTCGTTTTAAGCAAACCAACTGAGTGGAGCCTCAAGCTGCCCTGTTTGTGCACAGGCCCTGCTTGGAGCATTGTGTGGAAAAATCTCAGTGACAGAAGCCTCCAGGCACCAGCACCTGCAGAGCCCTGCTGACTCACCTGAGATCTACAGGTGGACTTCTTAACAGGTAAGAGGTGTGAGAGAGACACTTGGGTACAAATTAGGAATTAGGGCTTCACTGACTTCTTTAGTTGCAAATGAGAAACTGCTTACGTGACCAGAACGTGCCAATACAAAGTACTTCTTGGACTTCCCTGGCGGCGCAGTGGTTGGGAGTCCACCTGCCAATGCAGGGGACACTGTTCGAGCCCTGGTCCGGGAAGATCCCACATGCGGCGGAGCAATTAAGCCCGTGTGCCACAACTACTGAGCCTGCGCTCTAGAGCCTGCGAGCCACAACTGCTGAAACCCGCACGCCTAGAGCCCCGTGCTCCACAACGAGAGAAGCCACCGCAATGAGAAGCCCGCGCACCGCAACAAGAGTAGCCCCCGCTCGCAGCAACTAGAGAAAGCCCGCGCACAGCAACGAAGACCCAACGCAGCCAAAAATAAACAAAGTGTTTCTTGCAAGCACTTCTACCAAGTGAACTCTACTAAATGTTTGGGATAGAGTTTCTTTTCAGAGTATTTAGAATTCAATAGGAAGACCCAAGGAAATTGGTATTAACTTTGTGGTGTGTTTTAGATAGGGAACAAATAGGAACTGACCGCATTAGACAGGAAAACAGTGTCTCAGTTTGTAGAATCACAGTCGCAAGTATCAGTTTATTTACCAAATTGCAAATCAAAGTCGTCACAAAAAATGGCAGGGAGAACCAGTTGAATAGTGACTGACAATATATTTTTTACAGGAAGTTGAAATAGAGTAACATGGAGGAGTGCAGAAAACACCGGTTTGGGGTTCAGACTACTTGGGTTTGAATCGCATCTTAGCACCTAAAGCTGATCTCTCTGGGCTTGGTTTTCTTCATTTTTAAAATGGGAAAATTGGCACGACCTCAGGATTTTCGTGAGGCTTAAATGAGAAAACACAGTGCCTGGCTCGAGAAATTTTAGATGAATCTGCAAATTTTTAGGCCATTGGAACATTTCTAATCTATGCTTGGCTAAAACAGATTTTTCATTTGGTTCAAGCCATCGTTATCATATATTTGCTTTGAAATGAAAGAATATGAGCATGTAAGTTGATCATTCACAGACATACGTTCATTAAGGAGTAGTATTGTTGCAAAATTGTGTATCAATTGAGCAATATTTGAAATGCATGAGGGGAATTTCCCACATCAAGGAATTCTATTTGTTTAAAGCCAAAAGGCCTTTGCAAAAGCAATAAACACTGTGATGTCTTTTGTGCAAATCTGAACGTTCATGTGTTGGGATCAGTTCTAGGGAGGTGTTTGTGTTTCATTAACTTCTTGCTCTCTGTGGGTTTATGAGGGAATTAGATGCACACAGAATGTGTGTGGACAAAAGCAGAATGAGTATCTGGATTCCTGAGTACCATTTGTTTTTTAATTATTCTTTGAGGTCAAAATACTACCTCCAAAACAACACTGGAAGGAATTAAGGTGGAATTTGACCAAAAGATATTTGACTTAACAGAAAGCAATTTCCATTTCAGCCTTATGACCTTGGTCCAAGATTGAGCTTACCAGTGCCTCAGTTTCTTTTTGTGACCTTGGGTGGGACAGGGCAGAGGAAGAATGGACCAGATAGCTAATGAAATTGGACTAAGTATCTGATGTGTCTTCCAGGCCTATAATTCTATTGCCTAAGGAAGTTTTATTGCTCATAAAACTTTCCAACTGTCAGACAGAGTTAATATGTCTTCCCAAAGTACTAACTTACATCAAGGGAGTGGTTGAGGGTATGGGAAACGGAGCTCTTTCTTTTCCTGGAACTATGAAGAAACAAGATCACTCAGCATTCAGTGACGTTTCAGGTTCATGTGGACATCTGGTGTTCAATGGTGGTCTCCTCGTAGAGTGTGCCGTATTCAAGTTGATTAATTGAATAAAAATGTTCCTACACCTAAAGAAACAATCTATCTTAATGAATCCTTTTTGTAAAACAAATGCTTTGTATTATAAGATGATCATTACAATGCATACATTTTTTTAAAGTATTTATTTATTTATTTTTATTTGGCTATGCCAGGTCTTAGTTGCGGCAGGCAGCCTCCTTAGTTGTGGCATGTGAACTCTTAGTTGCAGCATGCATGTAGGATCTAGTGCCCTGACCTGGTATCGAACCCGGGCCCCCTGCATTGGGAGCATGGAGTCTTAACCACTGCACCACCAGGGAAGTCCCCCCAGTGCATACCTTTTAATTGTTTTATTATTTTTTTAAAAATTAATTTATTTTATTTTATTTATTTTTGGCTGTGTTGGGTCTTCGTTGCTGCACACGGTCTTTCTCTAGTTGTGGCGAGTGGGGGCTACTCTTCGTTGCGGTGCACGGGCTTCTCATTGTGGTGGCTACTCTTGTTGTGGAGCTTGGGCTCTAGGCACATGGGCTTCAGTAGTTGTGGCACTTGGGCTCAGTAGTTGTGGCTCACGGGCTCTAGAGCACAGGCTCAGTAGTTGTGGTACACGGGCTTAGTTGCTCTGCGGCATGTGGGATCTTCCTGGACCAGGGCTCGAACCCGTGTCCCCTGCATTGGCAGGGGGATTCTTAACCACTGCGCCACCAGGGAAGCCCACCCCCAGTGCATACATTTTTAAAATCTGTGTTTTCATACATCAGGATTGCTTAAAGCAAAGTAGACCTTTCCAGTTCATAGACTGTGAGAGCTACAATCGAGACTTCAGAGATCACCCAGCATAACCAATCCCCAAATCCCAATTTCAGAGTGTTTAAAATACCAAGCAGTCACTGAATTGTGAATTTTGTGGGCAGTGGTCCAGGGTCTTAGCTTCTAGAGGAGGGGTGGGGGAATGCAAGCACCGGCGTTGCTACTAGGGGGCAGTTGCGGGCAGAGTACAGCCAGGGTAGAGGGTGGTGGACTATTTATTCCTGAAAAGTGGGAACATCTGACAGTGTGACTTTCATTTCAAGGCAAGAGCTCACACTAAATGCAGAATTTTACAGGAATGAATTATCTACACTTACTCCCTCCAGATGTGTTCCTTGCAGAAGGATAAATAACTCAGGTTGCAGTGGGAATCTTTGTCCAGATGTGGGTTACAGGGGCTAAAATGCCTCTCCTGAGCCCAACCTTCTTTAGCCCCTTCCTGTGTCACAACAAAATAACTCGAATTTTTGGTTTGAAGTGGTATGTAAAGGCTAGTGTCCCTGTCATGCTTGTCAAACATGCCATTGTATCCATCAGAACAAACTGGGCAGCTTTTACAGTTTCAGCGTCATACCCCAGGGCAAGAAGTTACCACGCTTCTGGTCAACCCTGGAAGCACTGTTCCAACATCTCTACTGCTCTGGATCCGGGTTTGCGTCTTTGTAAAAGGAGGCTACTTTTCTGATTTAAGGGAGGTGGAATAGCCCGCGTTTCTGTCAGAAATAAAAGCCTTAGGTGGTTGCTTTAGTGCTTGAAAGGAATCATTTCCTAGAGCTTTGGGGCCCTTCTCTTTGAGTGAGTTAAGCCTCCAGGTCCTCGTCTTGGTCTTTGCTTGCAAAGCACTTTATCATCTGTGAATCCTTGGCTGTTTGATATGCGACTTTAGTAAATGTCTGTAACCTCCCTGTGCCTCCTTCTCTAATCTCTGAAACAGAAGGAACAGTGGAGATAAAGTGATGGTTGGGTCAGATCTTTGAAATCTCTGTTCCATCATTCTGGAATTTTATGATCACCAGGATGTAAACTCCTCCAGGGCACAGACTTGGTTATGTGCACAGACACACCCCCACCTTGTTTTCTAGCACGTAGAACATAGCGTGCTCAATCAATTTGTGTTTAAATGGGTGAATGAAGGAAGATTTATAGTAGATGTAATCTCTTGCTTTCATCCCTCACCTAATGGAACATTATGATCCAGGCTGTTCTTTTTGTGATTCCAAGAATATACCCTGCTCTCTTTTACACCTCAGTGCCTTTGCACAAGTGGTCCTTCTGCCTGGAAGCATGCCCCCCTTGGTCTAGCTGGAAAACTCCTCTGCTAACCTTCCACCTTGGGTAGGTACTGTCTCCTCCATGAAGTTCTTTCTGGATCAAGCTCTCTCTCCTGTGGGCTCACACTGCATTTGGTACATGCTTCTATTGAAGTGGATTTTCTTACCAAACTGTAGTTCTTGGATTGGTTTTCTGCTCTCCCCATTGCCTCAAGATTTGAAGCAATTGAGGCCAGGGTCATCTCTGATAAACATTCAAAAATTATTTTGAGGAATAAATAAATAGTTTTGCAGAAACTTTTCAGAAACCTTTTACAGTACCCAGTATTATGGTATGCTTAGAGTCTGGGCATATTAAATACTTTTTGATTGATTTGCTAGATTACCAGGTACACCCCCAAGCTTCAATTTTCTTAGCAGATATAGGCAGAACTCCATTTTAAATGGCATAATCGTACAGTCACATTTTGTTCCTCTGAAACATAACATCTGCCAACAATCACACACACACACACCACACACACACATACAACTTTTCCCAGTCTAACTCCAGATCCTCGAAGAGTGTTTATCACATAGAAGACGCTCAATAACTATTTAAGAACGAATAGAAATGAAAGGCACTCCTTCCACTGCCTGGTTTCTGGAAAGCACGGTCTCTTGCAGCCTCCATGTATTGCTTTGCTCCGTGCTCGTCCACCTATGGCAATCGCATTCCGTCTCCTGCCCTCACCACCGCTGTTCCCTCGGAGGTCACCAATGACCCAATTACAAAATTTAATGGGATTATCTCAGTCTTCCTCCTGCCTGACTTCATTACAGCATTGGGCATCACTTATCTTTCTGAAATGTGGTGTAATTGAAAAAGCATGAGCTTTAAAGCAGGGAGACCCTGGTTTACATTTGTGCTCCTCTTCCACTTGCTGTGTGAACTTGGGCAAGTCAGGCACCTTTTAAAATCTCTCCTCATCCTAACATGGGACTTTTTTTTTTTTTTTTTTTTTTTTGCGGTACGCGGGCCTCTCACTGTTTTGGCCTCTCCCGTTGCGGAGCACAGGCTCCGGACGCGCAGGCTTAGCGGCCACGGCTCACGGGCCCAGCCGCTCCGCGGCATGTGGGATCCTCCCGGACCGGGGTACGAACCCGTGTCCCCTGCATCGGCAGGCAGACTCCCAACCACTGCGCCACCAGGGAAGCCCCTAACATGGGACTTTCGATGTCTGTTTCTCAGGGTGGTTGGGAGGCTTAAATGGGATTTTGTGTGTGAAGCACTTTGCCCGGTGTCTGGCGTGCGGTAGTCATTCAACAAACACTGGCTCCTTCCTTCCCTTGACTTCCGAATCATCCCACATTCTTGGTTTTCTTCTAATCTGTGCCTCTGAATAAATCTTCATAGGACTTTTCTTTCCCTTGCCCACCTCCTCTCATCCCACATTTTTCTCCCGCCCTATTTCATTTTCTCCATCACTTACCTGCACTGTTTGCTATGTATATAGCTGATACTCCAAAAATATGGACCGATTGAATGACAGTCTCTGGATTGGCCTCTGTGTGTCCCATCTTTTGCTTCTCCAGTATATATTTCACACTGTCACCAGAACTGCTGTTCCTCAAATACAGGTTGATAATGTTACTGCCCGCCCCCCCCAAGAAAAAAAACTTGAATAGCATCCCTTTGTTTAAAGAATAAACTAAACTTTAAGTACTCACCAATATGACCCTCTTGTTTGTCTGTCCTCATCTCCTCTGTGTCCTTCCATAATCCCTGACTTCTTTCTTCCTATTTTCAAAAACTCTCCATGGGTTTTATTCTCTTCAGTGCCTTTACTCAAATGTTTCCTTTATTCCAGAATGCTCCATTCCTTTTTTCTACTGAAATTCATATGTTAAGTCTTCACTTAAATACTAATTCCTCCATGGAGCCTTCCCAGACCACCTCTTTCCCCCTGGTTAAAATTTATCCATTTTCCACTCACAGCTGTTAGCGCTTACGTTTTGCACTTAATTAATTCTGCCCTGCTAGGCTGTATGCTCCAACGCACAACCCGTGTCATGCTTGTCTTGCTGTCTCCCCAGCGCTTAGTAAGGAGCCTCACACACTGCTGTAGCTTAACGTGTACTCTTAGAATTAAACTGAATGGAAAATCAACGCGAGTAGTCATGTTTCCTAACACAGGTCTTATGATGGAGACTTAATTAGGTACAAAAAGGCCAACATTTATAGAGCACTTCCTAGGTGCCAAGCACTATTCTAAATGCCCTACGCTGTTCAGATGCTCTCACAACAGCTGCAGGAGGGAGACACTATTTTTAAAAAATATTTATTTATTTGGCTGTGCCGGGTCTTAGTTGTGGCACGCAGGATCTAGTTCCCTGACCAGGGATCGAACCTGGCCCCCCTGCATTGGGAGTGCAGAGTCTTAACCACTGGACCACCAGGGAAGTCCCACAGACACTATTAATTATCCTGATTTTTTTTAGGTGTGGAGACAGAGACACAAAGAGAAATTAAATAACTCATCACCAAATCCAACAGCTGGTAAGTGGTGGAAAGGGTCAGAAGCTCAGAGAACAGGCCTGTGGACGCAGTCACTAGTTTACGGTGCCCATAGTATTTGGACCCTTCAGAGGAAAGCAGCAAGCAACCCAGAGCAGGCCACCT
This sequence comes from Monodon monoceros, assembly GCF_005190385.1. Taxonomy (NCBI): domain Eukaryota; kingdom Metazoa; phylum Chordata; class Mammalia; order Artiodactyla; family Monodontidae; genus Monodon; species Monodon monoceros. Next base: position 9,378,014 of record NW_021703784.1, on the reverse strand, counting down.
GCCTCCTCCGGGATTAGCGGCCGACGACAAGGAGACGGGTGGGGTGGCTGCAGGAAGTCTTGTCCAGCCCTGATGTCCTTTGGAAGATTTAGAGGACAAGTGATGATGTCTGTCCGCAAAATCAGGGTCAGCCAAATGTTGTGCAGAATAGTCTGGATTGACTCCTAAGCCTTTCGATGAGCAGTTAAACCAGGCAGGCTTATCTGGTGACAGTCCTCCTGGGGTGATGTCATTGCTCACCCTGGCATCGGCCACCGAAGGCTGGCGGAAGCGTGCTGCCAACCTTGCGCGTTTCCCAAGGCTGAGAGACCTCGCCCAGCGCACCATCCTTGGGAACTGAGACCCGGGAAAAGTCTTGCAGCTCTTTCTTCCTTTTTCTCAGAAGGAGAAGCTGGACGTGGAGGCTGGTCCACTGTGGTTTTATTTAGATTGTGCTTAGCCAGCATCCTCCAGCACCCTCTAATCACACAAACCGAGTGCAGAAACCGCACTGATGGCTTCAGTAACGAGCTGCTGTACAGGGCGATGAGGTAGGGATTAGAGGAGGGAACAGACTCAGGCTACCAGGGGAGGGCTTGAAGCTTGCTCTCTCCAATTTCACCTGTCCCCGCTGTCCCCACTCCCAGCCCCTTGTCCTTCACCACCCTCGTATTTCTGTTTCATGGTGCAAGATATTAAAGCTGTCTGTGGGTTTCAGGGAGGTATTTAGTATCCAGTAATCAAAACGCCCTGGGCCAGAAATGCATCAGTTTAAATGGACTTTGTTTTAGGCATATGTGAATTGCTTTTATTTAAAAGAGAGAGAATCTGGGGCCCACAGACCCGATGGTTGGGCCTTTTCGAGATCATTCTTTCCTGCCTCTGCCTCTAACTAGGCTCCAGTTACCTTTAAAGATGTGCAGAGAAAGCCGCCCTCTAACCATCTTTGGTCATCCATTCCAGCCCTTAATTGGCCTTTCTCTCGGGAAATGTTTATCATCTAACCTGAATCTCCCACACAGAGTACTACACAAACTCATTTCCTCTTGGTTGGCAACGGAAGAAGCGTTTCAGTATATGATCCGGCTGTGCTTCATTCTGTATTTGAAGACAGTTCATTACGCTGCTCTTACGGCCTCGTCCACATTTCTATCAGAATTTCCAGTTTCTCTGATAGCAACAAGTTCCTCTTCGTGAATGCCCACTGCCCACTTCTTTCTCTGGTCCGTGAGCCAGCCCATGGGTCTGGCTATTTTGATGTCCTGCGGGAGAGAGAGTCTGTGTCCTCACCTCGATGGGGGGGGACTGACTGTCCTGTGGCAGCCGCGTTGGAGGGGACACACCTGTCCGTGCTATTGGGAGCTGCCTGCCCTTGGCATCCCTGGGGCTTGAGGGATGTGGGTGGGTGTGGGTGGGGACCTGCCCCTTCTGCCTCCCACTCACTTGGGTGGGCACCCAGGAGAAATCTAGCTTCTCACCTGCTATTTTTCACTTAAGTTCCCTCCTGGAAGTTTCTGCTGAATAATGGACTTTGGAGTTTGCAGGGCTCCAGAAGTAGTAGACAGGTGTTGGATGTCTTGTGTCTGCAGGAAAAGGAGGCCTGAACAGTTGAGAATAAACAACAGTTGCTTGGTAACATGAGCTCCTTTCATTAAAGTCAGAGGCCTGGCTGTGTGAGCTGGGGGCAGGGAGGCCTGGCTGGTCTGGCACCACCTGTCTGGAGGGGCCACAGGTGAGGGCAGTTACCTGGAGAACCGCCCAGTCGGCTGAGAGTGAAATATGGGAGACAAGTGGAAGGGTGGGGGGACTTGGGAGGAATGCAGTGGCTCAGATCCTGAAGCTCTTTAGTCCTGACCCCCTGACACCAGCTCCTGTGAGAAATTGTTTTGCAGAACTTTGCACTTCCCTTTCCACACTTGTAAAATACGGATGGAACTGAGTAGCTACACGTCGTTTCGTGACATACCCAACTAAAATCAGGGCTGGTAAAATGCTGGTGCTCCAAGGGACCTGCTTTCCAGAGCTGATGCACTTGATGAGATTTGGGTGGCCTCTGAGTGGCTTCAGATGACCCAGGTTCAAGTTCTGGCTTTGTCATGGATCAGTTATTGTGTTTTTATCTCTGACCTTGGATATCTTCCTGTGCGTCACTTCAATAAATTGTAAAAATGAGGGTAATAACATCTGTCCTCACTGCTAGGGTCACTGGGAAGATAAAGTATTACAGATGAAAGCCTTTGTGACAGTGTAAAGGTTGTTTTACAAACAAAACACACAGGACACTGGACAGAATCAAAGGGAGGGCAAACTTGGTCCTTCCTTTAATGTGTGTAGTTTTCACAGCAATGATGACTTGCAGCTGGAGGGCATTTCATTTTCAAACTGGTGTCCCATTTATCATCTTCCTTGACAGTGCCACAGTGGAAAGGAAACAGCTGAGGGTGCTGGGATGGGGATGTGTTTTTTTTTAAATTTTCTTTATTGAAGTAGAGTTGATTTGTAATGTTGTGTTAGTTTCTGGTGGATGTGTTTTGAGTAGGGTTTTATTGGGTGACAAGGACCTTCTTTTCTTTAAGCCGAGACTGCAGGTGGAGGTGAGCTAGGACAGTGGCTGGGGGCTTCAGGTACTCTGGGTATCTGCTTCCCAAGTGAAACCGTTGCAGACTTAGTGTGGAGGAGGTTTTCCCTCAGGCCAGGAGAAATGTAAATGATCACTCTCAACTACTGCTGGGCACAAGGCTTAAATTAAACCTCATAGGGTTTTAGATTTTAGGTCCAGCATCTCTTGTGGGTGGAAAAGGGGCTGAAGTGTGTGGGAGGAGGAAGCTGCTTGTTTTTCTTCCTTTCAAGGGGTGTACATTTAAATTCAGAGGGCGCACGGTCCCCTTAAGGGGGCCAATCCCCTTGCTGAATCTCCCTCTCCCCAAAATACCCATGGAACCCTCTGGCCCCTGTCTGTGCACCCTCCTGTTTTGTTCCATCTTGTTCTATTTTTTGGCTTCCCAGTGAATGACAGTGAGCCCACCCACCTTCCTTTTGCCCCTTAAACACCTGAGACGCCGCTCTCTTAGTTCAACTGCCCCCTTAACAAGCAGGTTCCTTGAACTGAAAAGTTACCAGATCCCCGGCAACCCGCTCGTCTTTGGAGGAAATCCAAGGCAGTGAGCAGCTCTGTGGCTTCGCTCCGGACCCTGAAGTTTGGAGGGACAGCTTGGCTTCCTGGGCATTCCCGGAGCCGGAAGCAGTGTCCTGCCGCTTGCCAGGCCTGACACCTGATGGGAAGGAGTTGATCCTTTCCGGGACACATCCAGGAGTTAAAATAGAGTGATACCAAGCCACCCTTGAGAGAGCCAGTGGCCGGATGTGGAGAAGGGTCAGAAATAAGACAGGCCCGCTGTTCCAGGGAGTCATTTACAGGTGGGCCTGGCTCTGGCATTTCGGCTTCAGTCTCTCTCTCTCCCGGAGCAAAACATACTTCCCTCAGATTCCTGGCCTCATGGAGGTTGTGCAGGGTCACAATGCCTGGAGCTCCCCCCATGTGTCATTGCAGGGCATGGTGGACCCATGGCCAGCTGTCACACTTGAACTGCAGGGACATATTTTCTTACAGTGAGTTCTGGTGGTCTTTAGGAATGTGATTTTTTTCCCTCAGCTTTGGGACACTTGTGAAATGTTCTCATGACCTTCATGCTGGCACAGAAGCTGGGCATTGTTTCCCTACTGGACTCACGGAGAGGGGCAGAGAGGATTGGGTGAATTGCACTGTGGACTTAATGCTGCACTATTTGTACTCCTACTGGTCTCTTTGAAAGCCATCATCTCTTCTTTGGCTCTCGTGCAGGACTTACTGGAGAGGCACATGCGCTGTGGGCTGGGAGGAAAGATGGGCGGTAACAGTCTGTGATCTAGGAGCTGGGCTGCTTTAGACTCAGTCCTGACACAGGGCTCCTCGGTAAGGTGGATCAGTTCTAGGGCCAATCTCCTAGGGTGGTACCTGGGTCTAGGGAGTGAGGGGTTCAGCATAGCTTGGGACACTATAGGACTGACCCAGACTTTCGAGTTTCCATGACCTGGGGACATACAGACTTTTTGTGACGCAGTCCATGCCCCCTGCAGGTTGAAGCAGACTTGATCCAGCCCCCAGGAATGTAAAGGGAGTACCCTTAGCTCCCTGAGACTCACTTTGCTGGATGCTTCACCTTCTGGGTGCTCACCTTCCTCTAATTTCATTCTGTGCTTGGGATGGGGCTCTGGTATTGACGGGGTCACTCCAGATGCACGGAGATCACTCCCTTTTCCTGACTGGTCCTGTGTGTCCTGTGTCTCTCAGGTCCTACTGTCTGTCCTTCCTCCATATGTCATGTCTGCTGTCCTCGGCTTATTCCACAGAGCTGTCCTCTCTTCTCAGCCTGTCATTTTGGAAGCGGTCTCCAGAACTGCACCCCCCTGCACCCCAAGTTATTCAGAGAGAGCACCTTTCTCAGGAGAGGAGATCCAGCCGAAGAGTCCCTAGTCTTCCCTCAACCCTGTATCCTGACTGAATTCCTCGGTTCCTCCCTTCCCCTGCTCCCCCTCAAAGAAAAAGCAGGGAGTTAGATTAATGAGAGCTGCCTGGCCAGCCGTCGCTTTGAGAAAGTTTGGGCTGTGATCCTATTTCATTCGGCTGATTGGAGCAGCCTTGGCTCGGAGGTAGCGTCCCTCCCCAGGGATCCCGGGTACAGTTACGCCAGCCGTTGCCGCCTGTGCACGCCCTTTCTGGACAGACGTGACCCCCGCTCCTCGCCCCGTGTTCCTCCTCTTTTGTTTTCATCCAGCGTCTGCTTCCTCTCTCTCTCTCTCCCTCTGCCTCCTCCTCCCGCCTTCTGCCTCCCTGCAGCGCCAAGACCGGCTCCCCAGCCTAGTCCGCCGAACGCAAACCGCTGAGAGTTTGCCGAGCCGCCCCTTGGGGCCCGGGCCGCCGAGTCCCGCTCGGGCACGGCCGCCGCCAGCCGGCGAGGGAGCGCCGCCGAAGGAAAAGCAGCGGGCGCCCGAGGGGAGCCCCGGAGGGCGGCCGGGCGGCCGACTTAGACTCCGGGGAGGTCGCGCCGCGAGCCCCCGCGCTCCCCCGCTCCCGCGCGGCGCTCCGGGAGACGAACTTGCTCCGCTCGCGGCTCGAGCGGCGAGCATTTCCTAACGTGAGAGGCCGGGCGCCGCGGGCGAGGGGCGGGGAGCGGGCCCGGCGGGCGGCGAGGCGCCGGGCGGAGGCGGCGGGCCCCATGCCGGCGGCCAACATGATGGAGAGCCTGCAGCCGCCCGCCCTGCAGGTGCCCGAGCCGCCGGGCGCGCCCGAGGGCAGCCGGGTCTGGTCCAGCTCGTCGACCCCCACGCTCCGCCGCCGGCGCTTCAAGATGCGCCGCACCAAGAATGTGCAGGAGCCGAGCCTGGAGGCCGGGCTGAGCCGGGACCTGCCCGGCGTCTTGGCCCCGGGCAAGGAGTTTCTGCAGCTGCCGTCCATCGAGATCACGCCCTCCAGCGACGAGGACACCCCGTGGTCCAACTGCTCCACGCCCAGCGCTTCCCCGCGCCGCAAACGCTTCCTCCTCCGCAAGTGGCTGCGGGTGAGTGAGCGGAAGGAGTGCAGCGAAAGCAGGTACGTGCCTGTCCCGCCCCAGCCGTCTTCCCTTTTCCTCTCCGGCCTCCCCACAGCCGTCGGGGAGGTGGGGTGGGGGGTGCCCAGGGCACCCCGGGGAACTTCGCCGAGGATTGCAGGAGCCCTTCGCCAGGGTGGACGGCTTCCCCACGTGTCACCCATCTCCCCAGTCCAGGCCGGGGGGCCGGTGAGTTTCCATTACACGGGTACTCGGGGCTTCATGCTGCGTTCCATCCCATTGGATCCTCACAGCAACATGAATAGTAACAGCCATAGCAGCTGATGTTCATTGAGCCTTTATCATTCTCGGTCAGTACGATGGGCACGTCACAGTCCATCTCCACATTTAATCCCCACGAAACCTCCTTGAGGTCGGTACTCCCTGTCAGTCCCATTGTACAGACAGGGATCCTAGAAGGCGAGAGAGGTTAAGTGGCTCCTCCTCTCAGACTTCAGTTTCTAAGCTCCATTTCAATGTTTATTATTTTATTGTTGGCCACCCCAGGTTGCCTTTCCTGGCCCCCATGTGTAGAGGAGGTGGCGGAGTATTCACACTGAGTGAGTCACATTTCTTAGACATCTAGGCCTGGTCCGCACCATGATGGTCTGTGCCAGCTACTTTTTGTCTGGACAAGCGTGGCATCTGAGTAGTCGGGGAGTTTGCTTTCCCTGGGCAGAGGACTGGTGTAGAAGACCATAGGGCAGCTCCACACAGCCTTGGCCAGGGGCTGTGTTTGAGCCAAGCCCATGGCCTGGTGGAGGAGGTGGGCCGTCCTCAGTGGCGCACTGATGTCTTGGACCCTCCGCATTTACCTTCAGGCTCTAGGGCCCTGTCTCCAAACAGTGGTCTTTGCCTTTGCGTGGGGCAGGCAAGTGATTGGCCACCTTCCCCGGGACTCCTCTTCCTAGTCTGTTCAATTCCATGCATTTCAGTTCAACAGGTATTTATTGGATGTTCTTGTGAGTTCAGTCTGGTACCAGCTAATGGTGCTATGGCCAGGAGGCAGGGAGGGAGGGTGGGTAGAGCTGGATAGAGTGTGGGGATGTGGAAGTTGAGAAGGAGGATGGGAAGAGACTTGGATAAGAAATCACGGCATGTGAGTTTCCCTGGTATTGAGGAGATGGAATCTTTGGAAGACACAGACTCTGTGTGCCATGTGGTACTGACTGTAAGGCAAAGAGAGGAAGAAGACTTCTGGAAGGAAGAGGCTCAAACCACAACATGTACACATAGGTAGTAGAAAACAGGAAGAATATAATGTCAGGGGCATGAGATCAGGAAAGGGGAACAGTACAGATGAAGGCATTGAACAGGGTGAGATGTGTCGTTGAGGGGACGCTGAGGAATTGGGCTGGGTTACGCAGATGGTGAGCGTTTTACGCCTGCCAGGCTTCCTTTCTCTTTTTTGGTGGTAATGACTGGATGTGGTTATCCCTGCAGGCGCAGATGTAAAGCTTTGTTCTGGGGCTTTTTGGGAACCTGAGGATAGCAATTCTTTCTGTACTCTTACTTCATCCTGTCACCTTTTCCAGAGAGTAGAGGGAAATGGGGCAAGCTTGGTGGGAGCTAATCTTGAACTAAAATAGTTCCTCCGGGTTTGTCAGCTTTCCCTCCAAATGTGAGAAACCCTAAAAGAGGCCCTATTTTGCTCCTGAGATTCTGCCATGTACACTGAGGACAGAATATGGGGAAGATTCTTACGCTGGTAGCCGGGGAAGGGATAGGGGAGGGTTTGGTTAGATTTAGGGAAGTCTATCTTGGTTTCCAGAGTCTGTCTAAAGGTGCAGTGGAGGGACTTCCCTGGCCGTCCAGTGGTTAGGACTCTGCGCTTTCACTGCCAAGGGCACGGGTTCGATTCCTGGTCCGGGAACTAAGATCTCTGCAAGCCGTGTGGCCAAAAAAAAGGTTTAGTGGAATCTTCATTTTTGTTGGAGCAGGAAACATACTTTTAAATCAGGAAGGGTTTTCACCTTCTAGGAGTAGTTTAAAAACTGACAGTTGGGGAATTCCCTGGCGGTCCAGTGGTTAGGACTCCGCACTCTCACTGCCAAGGCCCAGGTTCGATCCCTTGTCGGGGAACTAAAATCCCACAGGCCTCATGGCACAGCACACCCCCAGATGGCAGCTGTTTTCAATGGCGGCTTGCTGGATTAGAAGAATATATGCATATATGTATAAAAAGACAACCTCTGGATTTAAACCCAAGTTTGTCTGACACAGATCTCTACTCTTAACCACTGTTAAACTGCCTCCTGTTGGACTCTATCTCGATTGTGGCCAAAACAAAAACCCATCTCTTTTAGGCCTTGGAAATAGAAGGCTTCTTGGAAAGAAAAGAAGCGGTCAAGTGAAGGGGTGCTTGTAAATGGCCAAGACGATTCCCTGAGGAGGAATTGACATTTAGAGGCAATAGGGCACGAAGAGAACTGGAACTCAAGTCAGGAGACGTGGGTTTAAATTTTAAGTTCTGTCATTTCTTCGCTGTGGAACCTTGGGCACCTCCCTTCACCTCTGTTTCATCTTCTCCATCTGTGGATGAATGGGAGGTCTCAAGTGATAGACGTGAAACTGTTTTGTAAACGTCCTCTTGCTGTGCAAGGGGGAAGGATTATTGGCATCATTCTATGAGTGACTCACATGGAGTGGATGTGTGCTTGAGAGTATAGGTTACATACTCACGTGTCCTGGAGCAGCACCTGGGACTCCTCACACGTTACATGATTTGGATATGATGATTGGAAAGTGACCCAGCTCAGGCTTGGATTAGGGGGATGAGCACACCAGGCCCAGCGCAGCGTCCTTCCTCTTCACTGTTCCCACCCCAAGTCTACCTCTCCACAACAGAGAAAAGCCCCTTTGAGGCCTGCGATGCAATTCTGTCTGAGGTAGAAGGCACGGGGTCAAGAGGGCCTCAGCTTGTGGATTTTAACTGCACAAAGATGAAGATATAAAGAGAATCAGGAGACCCCTTTCTTTTCCTTAATCCTGGGAAGAAAGAAGTAGAGAAAATGGTGAAGTTAGTGAAGACCTTGGGGGCCAGTACTCTGAGTCCAATTTTCTCTGTTTCATCCTTGGATCTTCACTGTTTAGCACTGTACTTGGCCTTTCGTCACGATCAATAGATATTTATTGATGGGTAAATTAATAACGATTGAGTGAATGATTCCTTTTTCTTTCCTCTTTGGAGTGAAATTATCCTTATTCGTGAATCAGGGAAAATTTCCTGGAGGACATGAGTCCAGAACTGAGTTTTTTGACGTGTGACAGCTTTATTGAGATATAATTTACATGCCATGCACTTCAGTCAGTTTTAAAGTACATAATTCAATGGTTTTAGTATATTCACAAATATGTGTAACTCTCACCACTGTCCATTTTACAACATTTTCATGACCTCGAAAAGAAACCCATACCCTTTATATATTACCCTCAATCCCCCTCTACTCCTTGCCCCCAGCCCTAGGCGATCACGAATCTACTTTCTGTGGAGAGCTGAGTTTTGAAGGGGAACCAGAAGCCTCTTGGTGAAGGCAGTTTGGGTGTGTTGGCTTGAAGATGGGGATGGATGACCAAGTGTGGTCTTGATGAGGGATGTGGAAAAATGAGGGTGGTGAGGTGATGGGCCGACAGACTATGATTTATGCTGAAGGGTTTGAATTTCAATTAGTCAGTCAGTCAACAAAGATGTATTGAGATCCTATGGACAGTGTGCTTTGTCTGCAAAGAGGATTCAACTCAATGGGGAGCCATTGTAGGTTCCGGAACCCAGGAGAGACATGCTCAGAATGGTATTGGAGGCAACGAATTCTTGCTGTTCTGTGTGAACCAGGTGCGAGGTAGAGGCCTGAGCCTTGCACTGTTCTTCCAGCACTTACTGTTACAGCTGGGAATTGTCATCTTAGCCACTGTTTAACATAAGGTGGCACCGTTTTTTGCTGGCCTCGTTGCCCTCTGAGCTCCACGGATAACGTAGTCTGAAGTTGATGGGGCAGGCTTTTAGAATTAGTACCTGCATGTCTGCCCAAATCCCTTGGCCATAACTGGTTGTGGTGATTGTTCAAAACCCAAATTGAGGATTAGAGTCCCTCTCTCACCTGCTGGATTATGGCAAGAGGTCAGAATTGGCAGAGACACAACTTTTGTGTCTCCGTGATGGCATCCTGACATCATTCTCTGGAGGGGGAAAGGAGAGCTGACAAGGGGCAAGGGTGTAGGTGTGGCTGCCTGACGGCAGGCTGCCTTTATGGGGGGCACAGAAGCGCTTCTCTGCTCTGTCTCCCCAGGCCGCCCTCCTTATTATTACCTCTTGCACCACTTTCCCATGGCAGCTCTGTCCCCTCTTCTGTGTGACACATCTACCCTGTCATGACTTCTGCTCGGCTGCACGCCTGACCTCAGGTGGCACCTCTCGCTGATTCTGCCGGCCTGGTGAGCCTGGTTATCTATCTGGTGCCAGTCTAGCTGGCACGTGGGTTTGCACATAATGATTATTCATCATTGGTATATTTATCGTAAGTCTTCATCCCCTTCCTCTGACCTTCGGAGGGAGTCTTGCTTTCGGTTTCAGCTCAGTTTCCAGGGAGGAGGCTGATGTGTGCTACATCCATCAGCTCCGTGTGGACCCTGACATCTGGGAGAAGTACAGAGTGTGGGAGGGAGGTAATTCATGTCTTTCTTCACACAAAGCATCAAACAGGAGACCTGTGATTTGTCAGCAGATTAAATAAATTATTGGTGCTGGATAAGGTTAAACTAGGAAAAACCTCTCTCCCAGACCCTTATTTCCTTGAGGGCGGGGACTGCATCTTACTTTCTGCTAAGCGCCTTAAATACACATTTAATCCTCACAACAAACCCCCAGGTGGGTTTTACAGCTGAGGAACCTGAAGTTCAGAGATTCATTTGCTCCTGGTCGCACAGAAGCAAGGGTGAGATCTGAATCACATTCTTTTGATTCCAGAGCCCGGGCTCTTTACAGCTACACTGAACCATCTCCCCAGGGCCTGGGAATAGTTGGCCCTTGCGTGTTTGAGATCACATCCACGTGGAAGGGGAGGTTCTGAAGGAGGTTGGGAGGATGGGAAGGCCACTGAGGATGTCTGTAGATGTCAGAGGTCAGAGGTCAGCACGGGGATGTGTGAGGGTGGTGCTACATGGCGTAGGTGAACTGCTCCGTGAGAAGCAGCCGACCTTGGGCTGTAGATGTGGTTTCCACATTCAAACAGTCTGTGGAAACTGAGAAGGTAGATCTAAGCCCTGTGGGCTGATTCACACTGGCCAGTTTCCTCCATGGCAGTTGGTATTTTGAGAGTTTCCGTGGTGGTTATGCCTCAGGAAGTGCCAGTTCCGTGTCAGGGGAGAGACTGGGATTTTCATGGGGCAGGTTAACAGGTGATAACCCTGCCCCGCTCGGTTAGTTTCTCCCAGCTACCGTCTATAGGCCAGTTGCTATGCTGGCCACTGATAAGTGCTTCTAGGGGAACTCTGGAGTTTTCCTTAGGGCGCTTGAATGGCTGAGCTGCCGGTGGGGCATTTCCTCCTTGACCCCAGTGGGTGAGCCGCTGGGCCCTGAAGCAGGCGTTCAGATACAGAGCCAAGCCGGCCTGGGAGCCTAGGAGTGCTGGCCTGGTTGCTGTGTGTACAAGAGCTTTACAAGGTCTGCAGGCTTTTCCTGGAGGCTTTGCTCTCTTGGGATTCTTTCCTCCATTGCCCATATCAGTGCAGTGACTCGCTAAGGGGCAGTTGTACCTATTGTGAAGGGAGATGCTTTTCAACACCTTTCAGGGCGGAGGGAGGTCTATGAGCTCTTGTCCTGTGACTTTGGAGCCTAAGGAACCTTCCTTCTCTAGGAGGAGATGGTGAGGCTTCCTTCAGGGATGCATAACAGAAAATCAAATGTGGAAGGAAGGCAGAATGGAGATGCTTCAATCTGGGGCTCAGAGATGTCAGGCCAGGCCTGCACCTGCCAGCCTCCATGCCACTGCGGGCAGCCAGGTGCCACCTCCTGAAGATAGCCCTGGTGTCAAATATTCTTCCCTGTTTTCAGACCATGTGTCTGGGTCATCTCATCAAAATCATCACTAGGAAGATGTGGCTGTTCCTTAGCTAAGACCAGTGGTAAAGAGGAGACAGAGGAGGACACCCATGGCTTTTTCATTTGAGGCCCTGATACATCTTTTGCGTCAGATGCTGTGAAGCCCTTTCTTCTGCATCCTTTGTACGTATTCTAACTGGCTCTGGTTGTTCCACCCTGATTTTGTGGATAAGATAAAGAAAACGGGTGATTAGGCACGTCTCACTGGCAGATCTGGGTTACACTTTGCAGCTCAGGCCTCTGACCTAAAGTCTGGGCTAATTTCTATCTGTCATGTCTCTGGAGCTTCTTCCAGCCTGGTGCCTCCTACCTCCATGGTCTGACCACAGAGGTTTTTCCGTCTTGCTGCTTCTGGTTCCAGAGTTTAGTCAGGAAATGAGGGGGCTGAGTGAGGGGACTGAAAAAAATAATCCACAACCCACTTGGTTTTTCCACTTTCTTTTGCAACTATGCAAAAAGAATTTGCCTTGGGGCCCCTTTTGGGCAGGGGTGAGTGTGGTAACCCACGTATTATTTGCTCCAGCAATTAGGAAAATACAGAAAGATGATGGACGGTTAGTTTAGCAATACAGGTGTTTTTTTTTTCTTTTTTTTTTTGAAGCAGCTGCGTAGCACAGGGAGATCAGCTCGGTGCTTTGAGACCACCTAGAAGGGTGGGATGAGGAGGGTGGGAGGGAGACGCAAGAGGGAGGGGATATGGGGATATACGTAGCAATACTTTTTTGAGTCTCTCCAAGGGTTTTCCAGCTTGTTGTCTTTTTTTTTTTTTTTTTTACTCAGTTTACTGTTTTTATTTTTGCATGTATTTATTTATTGGCCGTGTTGGGTCTTCGTTGCTGCGTGCAGGCTTTCTCTAGTTGCCGTGAGCAGAGGCTACTCTTTGTTGCGGTGTGTGGGCTTCTCATTGCGGTGACTTCTCTTGTTGTGGAGCTCGGGCTTCAGTAGTTGCAGCATGCGGGCTCAGTAGTTGTGGCTCAAGGGCTTAGTTGCTCTGCAGCACGTGGGATCTTCCTGGACCAGGGATTGAATCTGTGGCCCCTGCATTGGCAGGTGGATTCTTAACCCCTGCGCCACCAGGGAAGTCCCCCCAGCTTGTCTTAAAAGAAATTTTTACATGATAAAAGTCAATGAATATTGTATGTGTGATCAAATAACTAGTTAATGTAAAACTTTTGGACAGTAGGGAAAAGGAAAAGAGCTCATCATTTTACTATGCTAACCCAAACATTAGTAGCATGCTTGGTACATTATTCCCTGGTATTTTTTCTCATTCAGAGGTTTTTTTTGGCCATGCCATGTGGCTTGTGAGATCTTAGTTCCCTGACCAGGGATCAAACCCTTGACCCCTGCCATGGAAGCGTGGAGTCCTAACCACTGGACTGCCAGGGAATTCCCCAGAGTTTCTTTCTAATTGAGACTTTCCTTTTTCATCTGCTCTTCTGCACCTTGTACCTGTGTAAAGTAAGGGAGAACATTAATCGAAAGGTTAAGGACAGGTAAGTCTGTGAAATAAGGAAAATAAAAGGATTTCTGAAGCACTGTTTCTGGAGGAACCATGAGAATGAGACATTTCTCCAAAGGGGGGGATATGAGCCCTCTCATCAAAGAAGATGCCTCTTAGCCTCGTTCTCCTGTTCTCTGTAACCCAAGCTTGGCGTGAGTGCCAGTCTGACCCCTCAAAGCAGCCTGCCTTGACCCGGCAAGCATTTGTTTCCCAGCTGGGTCATTACACTGGGAAGCTCTTCCTGACCTTTCTGTATTCTTGGGATTGGATGGAATGGCAGTAATAAAGGCTACTCTGAACAGGGTGGAGCTTCTCCAGAGAACAGTTTGCCCTTAGCTTGGGTGATACCATGTGTTTTCTCTGTCTATGATGAAACACATCTTCTCGACACATGAAGATCTCATTAAAAAAAAAAAAAAAAAAAAGGCCCCAGGAAAGAGATTGCACCACCTCTCCTCTCTTGGTTACTTCTTAATATGTTTTCGAGACCTACTATTGAGAAAGTTCTGCTGAAGATCTAACTGAAATCCCCCATGGTATAATGCAAACTCATTCTCTCTTGTTTTGTCCTCAGTGAAGATGAGAGACTATCAGGTCATTATCCTTTGAGAATATTCCTTCAGAGACTTATTGTTAGTAATTTGGGCTGTTGCTTCCAGATTGTAAGAGAAGCCTTGATTTGGGCTACCAGTTGCTTGGTGCTCACTGATTCTCCGGTGGAGGCTGTGGAGCCCTGCAGACACAGTGGAGGAATTGGCAACCACACATGTTAGAAGACAGAGCCAGTCTCAGAGGTGAGCAGAGTAGGAAGTGGCCCGCCCATTCAGAAAGTTCTTAGGGACACTGGACAATTCCTCTGAATTGCCTTCTCCATGCTTGGACTTCTTCCCAAAATGCCTCTATTTGACACACCTTTTGTTTAGCAGCCAGAGAGATTAGGCTGAAAATGTAGATAACTCAGGAGAAGTAATTCTCAAGTTCAACAAACATTTTTGGGGCACTTACAGAGAATCAGGTGCTGTCCTAGGTGCTTGGGGCACAAAGATGGATACAAGTGGCCCTTCCTTGAGGAGCTCACGGCCTGTGGGGGAGACTAGTGTGCAAAAGATAATTTCAGTAGAATATGGAATTTGGACTAAAACATTAAAAAAAAAAAAAAAGGTCTGAGGAAAAGATCTGCTGGGAGGGAGATGGGAGGAGGGTCCTGGGACCTAGATTTCACCCCCGAATAGCCTTACTTTTCTCGCACTCAGCTGTCACCCCTTAGTACCTACAGCTCTGGTCTGCATCTCGCTCAGAGAATCTAGTCTTCATGGTAGATGAGATCTGTGTGGTCATTTCACCTTTGAGCAAACTGAGAAGTCCAAGGTCAGTGGACAAAGCTGGTGAGTGGCAGAGATGGCTCTAGAATACTGATCTCCTGCAACCTAACTATCGTATTCTGCCCACCCCATGTCCCTAGGAGCCTGTCTTGGCCCAGGATGGAGCCATATCTTCGTCAGCAAACCCAGGAAGCTCAGACAGGCCTCATCCATGGTTAGGGGCAGGGTGATGGTTGTCCTAGGACGACTGCCTTTGTACCACTCCAGGGGGCCGTCTGAGGCAGCATCGGAGGTAGAGGCTCTGGTTCTGTTATTTATTTATTTATTTTTTGCTGTGTGGTCCTGGGCAGGTTACTCAGTCTCTCTGGGCCTCAGTGTCTTTCTCCTTGGTAAAATGGAGAGTATACGTTTCTTCTTCATCTTGTAAGACAGAATTCAGTAGATGTGTCTGAAGAATTATGCTCACGTTATCATTAGTTAATAAAACTGAGATTTCTTTGGTGGTCTATGAGGCTTCTGAGTCTGCTACTCTGGTTAGTATAAGCTGAACAGTGGTTTGTTGTTTCTTTGATGAGATGTCACTTTTCTGATATACTGATACGTGGTGAAAATGAGTTTCTAATTTGTGGGCTGCTCTTGGCTGTCTGTCTCTTCAGTGTTGGTCTGCCTAAGGTTCTGAATCCAGGCTTATTTCTCCTTCTCTGTCTCCCCTCCCTCTCCCTCACCCCACCCCCTTTCCTTCTCCTAAATCGACATACTATCCTTGGACTGTTTTATTCACTCTCTTGAATTTAATTATTCCTGCATGGTGATGATTCTCACACTTACATCTCAGACCTCATCTCTTTCCTGAGCCTTCAGCTCATCTCTCCAACTGGCTGATGGGCATTTCCATTGGAATGTTCTTCAGAACAGTCCATAACTGAACTCTTCACCTTTCCCTCCAAACCAGTTCCTCTCACTCTGTTCCTTGAGGTGAGGGTTGGTACCCTTCAGTTTTGCACAGTTTCCTTCCTTTGGAGGAAGTCTGTCTTCTCATCTCCACCACCATCTCGGCTCCCTGGGCCACCACCATCTCTCACATATGTTATTCAAGCGTCCTCCTAACTCACATATGTTATTCAAGCGTCCTCCTAACTGGTCTCCCTGATGCCGCTCACCCTGCAGCCAGAGTTACCGTTCAGTGCCTTGGATGGATGCTTCCTTTTTTTTTTTTTTTTTTGCGGTACGCGGGCCTCTCACTGTCATGGCCTCTCCCGTTGCGGAGCACAGGCTCCGGACGCGCAGGCTCAGCGGCCATGGCTCACGGGCCCAGCCGCTCCACGGCACGTGGGATCTTTCCGGACCGGGGCACGAACCTGTGTCCCCTGCATCGGCAGGCAGACTCTCAACCACTGTGCCACCAGGGAAGCCCTTGGATGCTTCCTTTTATTTCTAGGTCTTCACAGACATTGTTCCCTTGTGTGGAATTCCTCTCTTGTAACGCTGACCCCCTTGACCACCCTGCCCTTCTTCTCCTTTGGATCTTACCCTAGTTATTGTCCCTCTAGCAAGTATTTCCTGACTCACGTATTTATTACATCTGTGTTCTTAAGTTGTGACTACTTGATCACATTGTATCTTTCACTGGATCAGAAGCTGTGAGGGCAGAGTTAATTGTGTTCAGTGTTTGTTTTATTCAGTGCTTGCTAAGCTCTTTGCGTGGAATGTAGTAAACATATACTTAGGGAGTGAATAAATAATCAAATGGATGAAGGACTCTAAGGAAATTTGATTTTCACGGAATTCTATTGGAAGTCATTTTACAAAGCAGGAAGTCCTCTTGAAGTTGAATAATTATGCCCTCGTGGGCCATTTATGTAAATCTGGATTACTATGTATTGTTTGTCTGTTTTAAGTCTTTTGGTTTCTTTCATGGTTTTTCCCTTGTACTGTGTCTTCCCTCAGACTGCAAGTGCCCAGACACCAGACGTGGCTGCTCTTCTAAGGGTGTCCTCTATTTGGGGAGACAGCTTTGGCATCACCAGGTGAAGAGTGGTTGACCTCTCCCAAAACGAGGCTCCAGAGAGCAAGAGCACATTGGGGGCAGTATTTTGGCTTGTAGTCAACCCGGGGCCCAGGTACAGTCTACAAATCGTGGTTAGCCTTTTCCCACCAAAGACCTGTGGCAGCTTTGAAGGCTATTTTTATTTTTGGAGCTGTGGTTGCCGTGGTAACACAGTACATTTTCCCTAGTCTTCTGATTCCAGGTCAGGACAACAGTTGTTCCTCTTGCAGGAGAGAAGGATTTTGTGATAGATGCACCCTTCCTTCTACCCTTTTTCCCTCCTACTTAATCCAACCAATATTTACTGAACGCAGATTATGTGCCAGGTACTGTTCTAGACACCAGAACCAATAGTGAACAAAATAGTTTCTGCCCTAGAGAGCTTACATCCTAGAGAGGGGATAAAGACAGTAAACAAATGAACAATGCAACGCTGATCCCTACTTATTTAAAAACAAGTTACTTGAGCACATCACTGAAAGGGAATTCGTGTGTTTTCTAAAATTGGGAAATCAGGAGTTGTAAAAGGAATGCCTTCCATGCTGCGCTGGAGAGAGATATGTTGGGCGTGGAGCTGGGGGCTGACTCCCCTCCCACCGACAGTAGGACTTCATTCAGTTCTGGAATGCAGATGCACCTGTTTCTCTGACCTCTCCCAAGACCTAGGGAGACATGGTATTAAGCTGGGCCTCTCTCTGCAGCTGTCAGGTGCCAGGGCAGTTGTTCTCCTGGTGATTTGCTTCTTTCTTCCTCTTTGCTCCAGTGGAAGCCAAGAGCCAAAGGGCTGCCAATACAAATGGCCCTTCTTTATGTCGTGTAATGAGAGCTCTGAAGGCAGGTTGGGAATGCCATTAACTGGGGGACTATAGGGTATGGAGCCTTGAAGGGGGAGCCTGGGGGGAGGTGCAGAGGAGAGAGGGGATGCTGACACCTGCTGTTGGGAGATTCTGGTCAGAGCGGCAGAGAATGGTGCCCGCTTGGACACAAATGAACGCAGTGCTGGCGATAGCAGTGTGATAATCTCTCAATGTGGGGAGCATTTGATCCTTTTCTCCGTGATTTACAAGGCCCCGGGCTCCAGAAGCCGGCACGGAGTATAATTATTCTTTTGTATTTGCCCCAGCACTTACCACAGCGCCTGGCAAACACCGAGCCTTCCAGTAACATGCTTCTGGCACGACGCTCCACCACTTCATTTGTTCCCGCATCCTAGGGGGTGGATGTAATGAGTATGTCCACTTGGATTTAAGGGAATTGAAACTCTGAAACATGCCCACATCCATACAACTGAGTAATGATGGAAACCTGACTCTAAAAGGTTGTGTCCTGTCACCTTTAATTTAGGCCTTTTTCTGTATTGTACAAACATGTATACATCTGGCATTATACCAAGGCTGATGTTTGTGTGCTGACGATGTGGGTCATTAAAATCCACAGGAAATGGTAAGTAAAGACCAAATATCAGAAGTGGCTGTTTCAGCATGCCTCACCCTGTGAAAAGCTTTGATTGGATTTTACTTCCCCTCCATTCCCTTCCCATTTGGAGGGACACATGAAACCTTCAGGCTGTCACAGCGAGGCGGGTCCAAATTCCGCAAAATCTGACAGCTTGGTTGCTCTGTGCCCGCCACTGAGCTCTGACTGGCCTGTGCCCTTGAAGGGTTTAGTCTAGTGTATTGATTATTCATCCACTCATTTGTTCAACAACAGATTTTAATTGAGTGTCTATTAGGCAGTCAATGCAAGTCATACACATAAATGTAAAATTTGAAAACGTGGCCAGTGCTTCCACAGAGGGGACACCAGTAGCCGTTAACGTTTGGTAGTCCTGGTGATTGGCCAGCATTTGTTGTGAAGGACATCCTCTCTGTAGAAGATCTTCCTGAGGAAGTGGGGTTGCATGGACATTTTGTTTTAGGAGAGCAGAAGCAATTTCCTCGCAACATAGGGTCTAGCTCATTCATTTCACAGAATAGGCAAAGATGGCTCATGTTTAGTTGGCTGGAGAATCCCAGCTGTGAACATGGGGGTAACCAGGGCTTTTTCTGCTCCTTCCACTTTCTGCTGGACATAGAACCATTGAACGTTCCTTTGGTTTCTCCAGCAGAGGATGGGCAGGAAAAACAAAAATTTTGTTTCTCACAAACATCGTTGATGCAGTGATTCAGAATTTAGGTATTTTGGGCTTGTTAACTGCATTTTTCTCCCTCATAGCCACAGAGAATCTAGAGTTCTAGAGCCTCTACCCGCAGTTGCCTGCTAGATTAAGGCCCCTTTGCTTGATAGGTGCTATTTGCAAATAATTCACTCTCACTGCCTTAATCAGCTCAGTAGTATCCTCAGAAGGTTAATAAGAAATAGTTGGCACCGATAGCCTCATCCACCAGAGGGCAGACAACAGAAGCAAGAAGAACTACAATTCTGCAGCCTGTGGAACAAAAACCACATTCACAGAAAAATAGACAAAATGAAAAGGCAGAGGACATTGTACCAGACGAAGGGACCAGATAAAACCCCAGAAAAACAGCTAAATGAAGTGGAGATAGGCAACCTTCCAGAAAAAGAATTCAGAATAATGATAGTGAAGATGATCAGGGACCTTGGAAAAAGAATGGAGGCAAAGATCGAGAAGATGCAAGAAATGTTTAACAAAGACCTAGAAGAATTAAAGAACAAACAAACAGAGATGAACAATACAATAACTGAAATGAAACATACACTAGAAGGAATCAGTAGCAGAATAACTGAGGCAGAAGAACGGATAAGTGACCTGGAAGACAGAAGGGTGGAATTCACTGCTGCGGAACAGAATAAAGAAAAAAGAATGAAAAGAAATGAAGACAGCCTAAGAGACCTCTGGGACAACATTAAACGCAACAACATTCGCATTATAGGGGTCCCAGAAGGAGAAGAGAGAAAGGACCTGAGAAAATATTTGAAGAGATTATAGTCGAAAACTTCGCTAACATGGGAAAGGAAATAGCCACCCAAGTCCAGGAATCGCAGAGAGTCTCACGCAGGATAAACCCAAGGAGAAACACGCCAAGACACGTAGTAGTCAAATTGACAAAAATTAAAAGACAAAGAAAAATTATTGAAAGCAACAAGGGAAAAATGAAAATAACATACACGGGAACTCCCATAAGGTTAACAGCTGATTTCTCAGCAGAAACTCTACAAGCCAGAAGGGAGTGCCACGATATATTTAAAGTGATGAAAGGGAAGAATCTACAACGAAGATTACTCTACCCAGCAAGGATCTCATTCAGATTCAATGGAGAAATCGAAAGCTTCACAGATAAGCAAAAGCTAAGAGAATTCAGCATCACAAAACGAGTTCTACAACAAATGCTAAAGGAGCTTCTCTAAGTGGGAAACACAAGAGAAGAAAAGGACCTACAAAAACAAACCCATAACAATTAAGAAAATGGTCACAGGAACATACATATCGATAATTACCTTAAACGTGAATGCATTAAATGCTCCAACCAAAAGACACAGGCTCACTAAATGGATACAAAAACAAGACCCATATATATGCTGTCTACAAGAGACCAATTTCAGACCTATGGACACATACAGACTGAAAGTGAGGGGATGGAAAAAGATATTCCATGCAAATGGAAATGAAAAGAAAGCTGGAGTAGCAGTACTCAGATAAAATAGACTTTAAAATAAAGAATGTCACAAGAGACAAGGAAGGACACTACATAATGATCAAGGGATCAATCCAAGAAGAAGATATAACAATTATAAATATATGTGCACCCAACATAGGAGCAGTTCAATACATAAGGCAACTGCTAACAGCTCTAAAAGAGGAAATTGATAGTAACACAATAGTGGGGGACTTGTAGCATCTCACTTACACCAATGGACAGATCATCCAGACAGCAAATTAATAAGGACACACAAGCTTTAAATGACACAACAGACCAGATAGATTTAATTGATATTTATAAGACATTCCATCCAAAAACAGCAGATTACACTTTCTTCTCAAGTGCACATGGAGCATTCTCCAGGATAGATCACATCTTGGGTCACAAATCAAGCCTCGATAAATTTAAGAAAATTGAAGTCATACCAAGCACCTTTTCCAACCACAATGCTATGAGATTAGAAATCAGTTACATGGAAAAAAACGTAAAAAACACAAACACATGGAGCCTAAACAATATGTTACTAAATAACCAACAGGTCACTGAAGAAATCAAAGGGGAAATCAGTAAATACCTAGAGACAAATTACAATGAAAACACGATGATCCAAAACTTATGGGATGCAGCAAAAGCAGTTCTAAGAGGGAAGTTTATAGCTATACAAGCCTACCTCAAGAAACAATAAAAATCTCAAATAAACAATCTAACCTTACACCTAAAGGAACTAGAGAAAGAAGAACAAACAAAACCCAAAGTTAGTAGAAGGAAAGAAATCATAAAGATCAGAGCAGAAATAAATGAAATAGAAACAAAGAAAACAGTAGCAAAGATCAATAAAACTAAAAGCTGGTTCTTTGAGAAGATAAACAAAACTGATAAACCTTTAGCCAGACTCATCAAGAAAAAGAGGGAGAGAACTCAAATCAATAAAATTAGAAATGAAAAAGGAGAAGTTACAACGGACACCGCAGAAATACAAAGCATCATAAAAGACTACTACAAGCAACTCTATCCCAATAAAATGGACAACCTGGAAGAAGTGGACAAATTCTTAGAAAGGTATAACCTTCTAAGACTGAACCAGGAAGAAATAGAAAATATGAACAGACCAATCACAAGTAATGAAATTGAAACTGTGATTAAAAATCTTCCAACAAACAAAAGTCCAGGACCAGATGGCTTTCTATCAAACATTTAGAGAAGAGCTAACACCCATCCTTCTCAAACTCTTCCAAAAAATTGCAGAGGAAGGAACACTCCCAAACTCATTCTATGAGGCCACCGTCACCCTGATACCAAAACCAGACAAAGATGCTACAAAAAAAGAAAAGTACAGACCAATATCACCAATGAATATAGATGCAAAAATCCTCAACAAAATACTAGCAAACAGAATCCAACAACACATTAAAAGGATCATACACCATGATCAAGTGGGATTTATACGAGGGATGCAAGGATTCTTCAATATACGCAAATCAATCAATGTGATACACCATATTAACAAATTGAAGAAGAAAAACTGTATGATCATCTCAATAGATTGAGAAAAAGCTTTTGACAAAATTCAACACCCATTTATGATAAAAACTCTCCAGAAAGTGGGCATAGAGGGAATCTACCTCAACATAGTAAAGACCATATACGACAAACCCACAGCAGACATCATTCTCAATGGTGAAAAACTGAAAGCATTTCCTCTAAGATCAGGAACAAGACAAGGATGTCCACTCTCACCACTATTACTCTACATAGTTTTGGAAGTCCTAGCCATGGCAGTCAGAGAAGAAAAAGAAACAGAAGGAATACACATTGGAAAAGAAGAAGTAAAACTGTCACTGTTTGCAGATGACATGATACTATACATAGAGAATCCTAAAGATGCCACCAGAAAACTACTTGAGCTAATCAATGAATTTGGTAAAGTTGCAGGATCCAAAATTAATGCACAGAAACCTCTTGCATTCCTATACACTAACAGTGAAAGATCAGAAAGAGAAATTAAGGAAACAATCCCATTCACCAATGCAAGAAAAAGAATAAAATACCTAGGAATAAACCTACTTAAGGAGGTAAAAGACCTGTATTCAGAAAACTATAAGACACTGATGAAAGAAATCAAAGATGATACAAACAGATGGAGAGATATACCATGTTCTTGGATTGGAAGAATCAATATTGTGAAAATGACTATACTACCCCAAGCAATCTACAGATTCAGTGCAATCCCTATCAAATTACCCGTGGCATTTTTTACAGAACTAGAATACAAAAATCTTAAAATTTGTATGGAGACACAAAAGACCCCGAATACCCAAAGCAATCTCGAGGAAAAAAAAACGGAGTTGGAGGAATCAGACTCTCTGACTTCAGACTATACTACAAAGCTACAGTAATCAAGACAGTATGGTACTGGCACAAAAACAGAAATATAGATCAATGGAACAGGATAGAAAGCCCAGAGATAAACCCACGCACCTGTGATCAACTAATCTATGACAAAGGAGGCAAGGATATACAATGGAGAAAAGACAGTCTCTTCAATAGGTGGTGCTGGGAAAACTGGACAGCTACATGTAAAAGGATGAAATTAGAACATTCCCTAACACCATACACAAAAATAAACTCAAAATGGATTAGAGACCTAAATATAAGAACGGACACTATAAAACTCAGAGGAAAACATAAGGAGAACACTCTATGACATAAATCTCTATGACAGCAAGATCTTTTTTGATCCACCTCCTAGAGTAATGGAAATAAAAACAAAAATAAACAAATGGGACCTAATGAAACTTAAAAGCTTTTGCAAAGCAAAGGAAACTGCAAACAAGATGAATAGACAGCCCTCAGAATGGGAGAAAATATTTGCAAATGAAGCAATGGGCAAAGGATTAATGTCCAAAATATATAAACAGTTCATGCAGCTCAATATTAAAAAAAAAAACAACCCAATCAAAAAATGGGCAGAAGACCTAAATAGACATTTCTCCAAAGAGGACATACAGATGGCCAGCAGGCACATGAAAAGCTGCTCAACGTCACTAATTATTAGAGAAATGAAAATCCAGACTACAATGAGGTATCACCTCACACCAGTTAGAATGGGCATCATCAGAAAATCTACAAACAACAAATGCTGGAGAGGGTGTGGAGAAAAGGGAACCCTCTTGCACTGTTGGTGGGAATGTAAATTGATACAGCCACTATGGAGAACAGTATGGAGGGTCCTTAAAAAACTAAAAATAGAATTACCATATGACCCAGCAATCCCACTCACTACTGGGCATATACACAGAGAAAACCATAATTCAAAAAGACACATGCATCCCAATGTTCTTTGCAGCACTATTTACAATAACCAGGTCATAGAAACAACCTAAATGCCTGTTGACAGATGAATGGATAAAGAAGATGTGGTACATATGTACAATGGAATATTACTCAGCCATAAAAAGGCACGAAATTGGGTCATATGTAGAGATGTGGATGGATCTAGAGACTGTCATACAGAGTGAAGTAAGTCAGAAAGAGAAAAACAAAATTTCGTATATTAATGCATATATGTGGAACCTAGAAAAATGGTACAGATGAACTGGTTTGCAGGGCAGAAATAGATACACAGATGTAGAGAACAAACTTATGGACACCAAGGCGGGAAAGTTGGGTGGGGTGGTGGTGGTGGGATGAATTGGGAGATTGGGATTGACATATATACATTAATATATGTTAAAAGGTAACTAATAAGAACCTGCTGTATAAAAAAAATAAATAAAATTCAAAAAAAAAAAAAAGAGAGAGCCATGCTGTGGCCAATGATGAGCTGATATGGGAGTCCAAAGTCTCAGCACCTTTGCCTCAACCCGGGTGATACCAAAAAGACATCCTAGGTCAAAGCTCCCCATGGAACTGGCAAAAACACTCCAGGTTAAGTGGATAGGTAATGGAGAATGACTGAATGAACGAACCTTTAAAAATAAATATATTGTGCATTTAATACATGTAAATATTACATATGTATGCGTGCATTTATACACATACGTATATGTACATATACATATATTTTTAAACCCTGGGTGTCCCATAGGGCAAGTGAGGTCCCATTGGCCGTGGGACGGTGACTCACATTTACCAGCAAGGAATTTTAATTTGCGTATTGAATACGATTCTTGTCTTGATGTCCGCAGTCGGGTTAGATCCATCCGCGTCACAGGGACTTAGAGACTTGGCCTGCCCTGTTCTGGTTGAGGACGGGATAAGCCCACCTGTGGCTGAGCGATGAAGGGTCTGGAGGCACAGGTGGAGACTGATTGTGAATTAGAGCGTGATGGGGGCAGCTGAGGAAGAGAATGTGTCTACCTCTCCCAAGGCTGCTCCTCTGCGAAATACTGTCCATAACTTCCCAGGCCGACTCTGTTCCTCACTCTGTCTACACAGATGACTTCCCAGGGGCTGCCTTTGAATTTTATTCCAGTAGCAATTTCCAGCCTGCTTCCATGGGGTAAAATTCCAGCCTGGAGCAAGTTTTCTTCCCTCGGGCTGCTTTGCATAGTCAGTTTCCTCCCACATAAATGGAGGATCATGATAATCCCCCACCTTGTAGGTTGGTTTGAAGATGAACTAAGAAAGGCAAGGCATCTCTCGTCTGTGCACGGTACGTGCTCACTTTTTTGATCGTTTCCTTTTATCTCCCTCCCCTTCAAATTCAAGGGAAAGAGGTGTTTTCATATTGGTGTCCTTTGGGGCCAAGCTTATCTGATCTGAAGGACAGGCCCTGGGACTTGTGGTTCTTTGTCATTGCACCACCTTTGCTGAGTCACTTGGGGTTGGCAGACCTGGAAAAAATAGTGGTCCAGAGGGTGGTTAGGGCAGTGTGTGATAGCTAAGGCAGCCTGTCCTGTCTCAGTATTTCCCCATGCACTTCTGGAACCTGATCCCCCTTCTTACGGGAAAGGGAGGGGGCCAAGTAACCAGCGCTGCAGGTGTTACGCGTATTTTGCCCGTGCTGAGTTTCCTGTGATGTGGCTTCATGAATCTTTGATTTCAGCTTAATCAGTGCTGCTGTGAGGCTCTGTTGGGGGACTAAATGCTGGAGGGCAGGATTGTCTTCTGAGATTGAGATGAGTGACAGTCTTTGACAGGCAGGATAATAAGGCGAGAAGATGCTTTTGGTGCTAGGGAGAAGATGCAGAAAGAGAACTTTTAGAAAAATGAGAAGTTGTAAGAAGGAGCCAAGGTAAGATTTAAAGACAGTCTTTAAGAGAGATGACGGGGGGCAGGGGGGAGCGGGAGGTACAAACTGTTAGGTGTAAGATAGGCTCAAGGATGTATTGTACAACATGGGGAATACAGCCAATATTTTGTCATAACTAAATGAAAGTTACCTTTAAAAATTACATAAAAAATTAAAAATTAAGTTTAAAAACATATGAAGCATTTGTGAGATTAGGATTGATTTTGTGTGTGCTCTGTGATGCTTCTGCCATCTTTCATGAGACTTATTTGGGGGAACTTATAGTTTGAGAAACACTTTAACTTGTTATATCTGAATATTTTATGAGCACTTAGTCTTATATTAGTAGGAATATTGTGATCTGTTTTATCCCCATCAACATCAGTGATAAATATTGTTTGAATATGTACTGTGTAAGAGACATGTTTAATATTTAGGAAAATAGGAAAGCAAACATTTAAGTCTGCTTTGGTAGAATCTGCCACTTAATACTGATGTGAGCTTGACATATTTTTTTCTTTTTTGAGATTCCTCTTCTCACCACCCAATTTTATTATCTTCATTATATTTGTCACTTTTGAAATTATCCTATTTTTTAGGTTGTCTTTGTCGATGATCTGTATCCCATCTCTGCAGCTCTACTGCTAAGCCACAAGAATTTGAGGTCTTTAGGAGCAGGGACCTTGGCCGCTACTCTGTCTCTGGTTAGAACAGAGCTGGTACCTAGAAAACACTCAACGACAGCACAGAACGCATACATTTTATGGAATGAACCGTGGTTAGTAGTTATCCTCATTGTGAGTGAGTGCACCAGAGGGCTAGGAAAAAAATGTAAAATACCTCCTCTTTGCTCTAGGAGTTTATATTCTCGGACCCGAAGGGCAGCTGTGGGCAGAACTCTGCTCTAAGAGTATGCTGACTAGAGTTTTATTTTTTGCAATGCTGTTAAATACCTCTGTGGCTTTATACGTGTCTCTTAACTTCTTTGGCCTTTGGTTTCCTGTTCTGAAAGGGAATGAAGTAGACAAGATCTTCTTTTTTTATTTTTTCCCCCTTTTAAAATCTTTATTTATTTATTTTGGCTGTGCAAGGTCTTTGTTGCAGCATGCAGGATCTTCGTTGCAGTACGCATGCGGTATCTAGTTCCCTGACCAGGGATCGAACCCGGGCACCCTGCATTGGGAGTGCGGAGCCTCACCCACTGGACCACGAGGGAAGTCCAGACAAGATCATCTTTTAGGCCTCTTTTTGCTGTCAGGGTCTGTCCATGACTTTATTAGTAGAATTATAGACGATGATAAAATGATAAGCTGTAGACAGAGTAACAGTGAAAGGAAGCAGGGCTCAACAGGAGTCTGCAGAAGTGGGCCAGGACGGTTTCTGTCTCTGCCCATGAAACGCCTCTCCAGGTATCTGAGTGACACTGGTCCTCCACTCCCTGCTGTGCAGCCAAGGCCACCTCGCCCTCCTGGTGCAGTTCGTGCAACTCCCTTCTCCGCCAATCACTGAGCTTTCAAACTGATATTCCCTGCAGATATCCTTACTTACTTAAACCTTACTCAGCTTCCTTGCATGTTTAAGGCCAGAAGGGGCCTTTGTGGTCATCCAGCACACTCAGCAAACTGAGGTTCAGAACGGTGAGGCTACTTGCTCTGTGTGCTGCCGAGTTAGTGGCAGAGCCAGAGCTGGACCCAGACTCCTGAGCCCAGCCCCAGCACTATTGCTGCACCGTACTTGTGCTCTGTTTTCCATATGTTTTTATTCTTAATAGGCGAGTGTTGCTTTATGCACGACTCCAAAATGAGTGTATATGGATGCTATAGAGAACCCAGTTGGGAGCCCTAACCCACTTTAGCAGCCCTCCTGCTCTCGCTGCAGATACAAGGCTCACTGAAGATTTGCTACAGACTTATCTTACCATTAGTTGATGAAGGTGGTAATAATTAAGTAGTCAGCAGCTCTTTATTGCTTGCCACACATTTGTTTTGCACTGTGCTAAAGTGGTGGGAATGCCAAAGAAGGAGCCTGAACTGCCCTCAAGAGCTGACAGGCAGAGGAAGCAGGACCTTCCAGATTTCTCCCTCGCCTGCCCCCATCACCTGCAGTCAGGCACCTCCTACCTCTTTCCCCGCTCGTCGGTTCTCTCCATCCTCATCTCCTTAGCTTGAGCCTTCATCCCCTCTGTTTTACTGAGAGGGCTTCCTTATAGGCCTCCCACTTAACCCTTTACTTTCTTCTAATAAACAAATCACTCCCCTCTCCAGGTTTCTTCAATCCCTCCTTGTCCTCTACAGGATGAAATTTCCTCCTGCTTCTGGAACACACAAGGCCCTTTGTGATGCAGACCCTGCTTACTTGCGCACATTCATCTCTTGCCATTCCCACGTCCTCCTTCATCTCCAACAGTGTGGGCTTCGTGCTAAGGTCGAGGTCCTTGACTGAGCTTGCATCTGTTTCTTGCCATGTACCAATCTCTCCACTTGGAATGTGGTCTGCTAGTTAAATTTTACTCATCTTTTAAATGTCAGCTCAAATGCTTCCTCCTCTGTGGAGTGCTATCTGTGTTCCCATGCAACCCAGGTGTTCTTTCACTGGTATGGGTACTGAACTTTGTACATACTTTTCCCCATCGTGCCCTCTGTGAAGCAGTTACCTTGTTGTGTGTGATCTCATTGTTCGATGGACTGTCTCTTTCTCCACTAGGCAGTAAACTCCTTAAGGGTGGAATGTATCTTTCTCTTTGTGTTCCCTCAAATGGAGCCTAGCACATAGTAAGTGCTCCAGAAATGCTGGTTTGAATGAAAGATGTGATTTCACTAAGTACTATTGAAACTAAGTCAAGGATGGAATACTTTTTACCCCAAGAAGGAAGAGTTATTCCAAATGCTGTAGAAATGTCAGAAAGAATTGAGATAGGAAAAAAGGCCATCAGGCAGTCATTGGTGACCTTTGATAAAGGAACAGTTTGTATCAGGCAATAGAATTGGAAGCTTGATTGTAGGGGGTGAAGTGAATAGAGAGGGAGTGGATGCAGCTGGCGGGGATCACCAGTTCGGGGAGGTGGGTAATGAAAGAGAAAAAGGTGGGTAGCTTCAAGAAGTATGATGCAACCAAAGTAGTCTGACCCATTTGGAGTGAATATTCGCCCTCTTGGGGCAACTGGGCATCACAAATACCAACTTATCTCATCCAAACGAGACTGGCAGCTGAGCTCAGGAATGGAGCCTGCCCATGCAGTGTCATTCATTACCTTCTCACTCAAATTGCCCAGAGAAGGAACTGGATGTAAAGAAGAGTCTGAAGCAGATGGCTTTTTTGATCTGAAGAATCCTAGCTAAAGAATCAGGGAAGGGCCAGGGTTTCCCCTGCTTGTTGTAAACCGCCCCTCCCCACTCATTTACTGCTGAAATGTGAGTGATGAGCAGGAAAGAGAGAGGAGAACAGGAGCATTTTGAGTGACAAGAACGTGTAGGGTATGTATGTACACGTGGAATACTTTTTAAGTGTCAACTCTGCAGATGGGCAATTACAGAATGGAAGTAGAGCTTCTGGACTGTGCTCCTCTAATTTCCCCTCAACTCTGAGTCGGATCTCCTTAGCCAGTGATTCATGTTGTTGGGGAGGAAGAAAAATTTCCTATATCCTTCTAGGTTCTTCTGGCTGGTCTAAGAATGAAATTGACATGAGACAGATGAACAGGAGAAAATCAAACAGAAGTTTAATAACATGTGCACGTGGGAGAGACCCAGGAAATCTGAGTAATTTGCCATAATGGCCCAAGCCCTCTTCTTAAATACCATCCTCAGATAAAGACAAAAGAGGATGCTAAGGGTGGGGAGAGTCAGTTCTGGGAGGTGACCGGGAAAGGCACAGTGAACAAGAGTGATTGTGATTCAGATCTCAGTTGTTCCTTTCCCCACTGATAAGAGTTGCTGGAGATTTGGTCTTCCTCTTCTTCCAGGTGGAGAGGGAGACAGCCTGATAGATGGAGATTTCCCTTACAAATGTAGAAGTCTCTTACAGAAGGGCAACTCCTACTTGGTTTTTAGAGCCCTTCCCTGGTCTGCTGTTTTCTCAGAAAATAACCAGCTTAAAACAATCGATGTGCCAAAGAGACATATTTTAGGGTGGCAAATTCTGCTCCCATATAATGTATATGCTCTTAGCCCAGCAGAGTTACATAGAGGACTCAGACCTAGAGGACTCAACACTCTTGTGGGCTTCAGGCATCTTCCAGCACAATCGCCGGCCAAGCTTTCCTGAGCTTGGAAAAGCGTTTAAAGGACGTTGTTGTAGGAGGGGCGCTGTGTTGGTCAGAAAGAACATCCTAGATGAGTTATAGTTACAGTGGAGTTAGGGCAGATGAAGGGACTTGGTTACATTAAATGGGACACTTGTAATCTTGCTCTAAATAAATCAAGAAGAATAGAACAGAATTTGAATAAAAAATATTTCTTCAAATACTGACTTTTAAGTGAGATAATGTGAAAAATGCATAGAGTAAGCACTCAGTACATGTTAGTTTCCCTTTCCTCTATGAAACAAACTTCTGGTTCTTCATAATTAATTGTCTTTAGCCTTTCAGCTTCATTTCTCAACACACATTAGGGTTCTTGAGGGTAGGGTCTTCGGGTACTTTTGTGTCTGTTGCTTTCTAGCACAGTACCTGGCCCACTCAAAGTTTGCTTTCTCATCTTTTCCCTGTTTACAGGCTGCCATTCAAAGAGTTCTTTAAATGAATTTTAAGTGAATGAATGATCCACTTTGTAGATCATCAAAATCTATTTTATGCCCTTGTCCATGTGGGTGAATCCCAGAGCAGAACGTGAAGAGGGTTAATTGAATGTAGGACAGGATGCGATGGGCGGGGTGAGAGGTTGTTTCATTAACATTCTCAAACCAAAAAGTAACGATTTGTGGTTTATTCAACTTCTGTTTTCGTTTGTTCACTATTCCCATAACAGGTGTTCCAGTACCTGTTGCCTTCTTGCTTAGTAAAAAGTGGACAGTGGGGGAATTTCCTGGTCCAGTGGTTAGGATTGTGCGCTTCCACTGCAGGGGGCATGGGCTTGAGTCCCTGGTCAGGGAACTAAAATCCTGCATGCCACGTGCCACGGCCAAAAAAAGACAATGAGTGGCCTATACCTTATCATAAAGTTGTCAAAGTGCTTGGCTGAAAAGATAGGCATTTACTCCTGTGTGGAAAACCATTTGTGGAAACAGGTCAGGCTGTTAGACCCTGACATCCTGTTTCTTCCCAGGCCCCTGAGGGGCTCCCTGTGAGTTGGTAAATGACCAAAGTTCTTGGTTAGAACTGTTTTTATTTCTTCTAATTGGAAAAACAAAAAACCCATGATAACAGTTTTACCATAAACCGGTTTTTCCTGGGGCTAAGAGCAAAGTTGGATGGGGGATGGGAGTCGGGGCAGGGAAGGGGAGGCAAGGAGGCTGAAAGGCCTCTTTCTGGAAAACAGCACGGCCTCCATGGTATCTGACCATTTGTCTGTGATAGGGTTTCTGCATAAACAACCCTCCTCCCCCACGTGTCCCTTGTCCTGTAGGACTCAAGAATTCGTCCTTCTTTCTAGATGCATCAGCTTCTCCTCTCCTTGGGTGCCTCTGTCCTTGGCCCCTGGGGCAGAACACAAGGCTTTTTGTATCTTGCCTACCTTAACCTTTAGGACTCCTACACTTTCAGTTTAAGGGATTTGAATTCTGTTAACTAGAGGGAAACAGGTGGTGACAAAATTAACTGCCAGTTGGGAAGCCAGAGTCATAAAATGTCTTGAAAACATATTTCTTTTTAATTGAGTTGGATCTTCAATCAGCTGTAAAATAGACTCTTGCCACTTTTTGGGGGGGGGGGCGAGTGGGGGGGGAATCTGGAACGTTCCTGTGGGAATTCACCAGTTGTCTCTGGAGCATCAGCTGCCCAGTCTGCTCCAGGTTGGCTCCTAAATCAAGCTGCTCCTACTTCGGCTGACAGTAGAATCAAGTTGGCACTGCCAAGTGTTTCCTACGCTTCTTTCTATGAAGAGGCCCTCAGGGCACTTGCATTTCTGCTCTGCAACTGGCCTACCCTTCCTGAGTCCTGCTCTCAGACCTAAATGAGATGGTTCTGGCCTCCCTGGTCTTCAAAGCCTCCCCCTTGGGCTCAGGCCAACCCTCCCCTGGCTTCCTGGAAGTCTCTCGAGACCTGGCTCTGGCTCTAGGAAGTCCTACGCTCTCACCGGGCACAGTGCTCTGGTTTATTTGGTGTGCCTGTGGATTTTCCACCAGCTGGTTGATGAAACAGCTCTACTCTGAGCCATAAGTTATTTTTTTCAGTTATCATCAAACACTTGTTTATTTCTGTGATTTCACCTGTGGCCCTGAGACCTCATGGCAGGTTGCATTATCGGTCCCATCTCACGTCAGTGCCTGTTGACTGGTGCGGGTAAACGCTTGTCACTTCTCGTTTCGAGGTTTCTGTGGCCTTGGACCTCCCAGATGTTCTTGCTTTCTGGCTAAGGGCTGCCGCCTGCAGGGCAGAGACATTGGCAATTTCAGCAGAATGAACATTCAGGCTCTTCCCAGTGCCCCCACCCCAAGCTCACATCTCCCCCAGTCTCATCACTGAGGTCATCCCTGCCGCCCAGCCCTTCCCAGTCTTAAGTGAAGGCTATGGCCCAGCGTGGTCATGTGCTCAAGGTGAAAGAATCAAGAATTCTGGAGTGGAAAGCCTGGGTTGAAATCCTCATTCCTTAGCTTACCAACCATTCGCTCTTAGACTTGTCATATATTCCCCTGAATCCTTATTTTCTTCATCTTTAAAATGAGGATCAGGAATTCCCGTGTGGTCCAGTGGTTTGGACTTGGCGCTCTCACTGCCGAGGGCCCTGGTTCGATCCCTGGTCGGCTGGTCGGGGAACTAAAATCCCGCAAGCCGCACGGTGCGACCAAAAAAAACCCAATAAAATGAGGATCAGAGTATATATATACATGTATATATATATACACACATATATTTTATCTTCTTTATAAGGTTGGAAAGATCAGATGGAAGAATGTACAAGAAAGCACTTTGTAGACTGGAGAGCACTGTTTAAATGTGAAGGATTACTGTTAGTATTAAACATATTAGTATGCAATAGCTTCACTGCACTGAAAAAAGCAGCCAGTACTTGCGCTAAAGGAGGGTTTCTCTGATGCAGCCAACAGGTTATCTCCAAGGCTCGGGCAGGGCCACCATCAACACTGGCAATAGCTGCTCAGGCTTGGATTTGTCGCAGCTCTGCAGCTCAAAGGGTCAGGTAGGAAGAGAAAATCAATGAGGCCATGGAGAGACAGGAAGGCTTCTGTGTGACATGGGGCTCGATTGGCCAAGGTGGGAGATGCAGTTATTGAGGTGGCGTCTGTGGGATCATGTAGAAGAGACATTTAGGGGATGATATGGACAAAGCTTGGAGGAATGAGTGGACGTGGCATATTTGGAGAGCACAATTGGCTAAGTGTCCACAGAACTTAGGCAGAACTTCCTGTGGGGAGAAGTTGAGAAGTTGGTTTTGTGTTGTAAGGCCTCGTGTGTGACAAAGGTCTTTGGACTGTCATCTGTGACATTAGGGGAAGCCCTCAGAGGACTTGGGAAGAGGCATGTCTAGCTCTGTTTTAGAAGATAAAGGTGGTTTGCATCCGCCAGTTGCGCACACAGCTTCCCAGTTGTGATATTTTTAGTGACATCACGTTGGTGCTTGAAATCACACGTGGTGGGAGAATTTACAGCACAGAAGTCAACAAGTGATACAAGTCATTCCCTTTTCCCCTTCAAGCTGGTTGTTAAAAATTTATCCAGGGACTTCCCTGGTGGCACAGTGGTTAAGAATCTGCCTGCCAACGCAGGGTTCGAGCCCTGGGCTGGGAAGATCCCACATGCCGCGGAGCAACTACGCCCGTGCGCCACAACTATTGAGCCTGCGCTCTAGACCCCGCGAGCCACGACTACTGAAGCCCGCGCGCCTAGAGCTCATGCTCCGCAACAAGAGAAGCCACCGCAATGAGAAGCCCGTGCACCGCAACGAAGAGTAGCCCCCGCTCGCCGCAGCTAGAGAAAGCCTGCGCACAGCAACGAAGACCCAATGCAGCCAAAAATAAATAAATAAATTTATTTAAAAAAAAAATTATCCAGCACAGTTAAGGGGCCATTTCAGTAGGGTAGGACTTTAGTACAATAGTTGCAGACTTGGGATATGCCTTAAAAATCCTTCAGCCTCCACCCAGACACCCAGAATCAGAATCCAGGGCAAGTGAGGGTATAGGAACCTATTTTTAAAAAAGTTTTCAGTCAGTTCTTGTGCAGCCAGTCTGGTATGACCGGGGCAGGGACAGGAGGAGTAGGGAGGAGGGGATGGATATAAAAGATGTTTCAAAGGTAGGAGCAACAGAACTCGGCGACAGATTGGAGGTAGGGAGCGGAGGAGAGGGAACCGCTAAAACTATTTCTGAGTTTCCTTGTTTGGATAGCTAAGTGGATGGATGGTGATGCAGGTGGCTGAGCGAAGGAAAGCGGATGCAAGTGGTTTGGTAGAAGAGGTGAGAGTGCGGGAGGGAGCAGGCAGTTTGGGACATGCTGCTCGAGGAGCGCACGGACGCAGGGTTTTGGTCATGTCCTGTAAGCAGCTGGGTCCGGGGAACTGATGCTTGGTGGAACGGTCCAAGCTGGTGGTACAGGTTTGGGAGTCAACATGTGGGTCGTTGAGGCCATGGACTTGCACGAGATTATCGGGGGAGAATGTGTAGTGAAAAGAAGGTGACTGTGGGCAAAACTCTAACCATGCAGAGGTTGGTAGAAGCGGAGCCAAGAGGAGATCCAGCGAACACCAGTTTGTATATTGATTATTGAAGTCAGTGGTTCCTTGGAGGGTGGGGTTCCTTTAGGTATTAACAAAATTTCCAAAGGCTTAATAGAAACCACACATTGTTTCATTTGAATTCTATCAACCCAGTGTGGTGAGGCGTGTTACTGGATGCTGACCTGAATGGTAGCTGTGTACCTTTGACTAAAAACACGCTCACAAATTAACCAGGAGACACATAGTGTGTTGTCAGTTATCTCTTTCAGAACCTGATAGTTGGGGATATAATTTAAGGGTTCTTGGTGTGGAGGAAGTAGGGATGTGTGGGGAGCACAGGCAGGGGCTCTTGGTGTGTCCTGGGAAAGTCTCCTGACTTGTTCCTGTGAGGGGAAATCGACGGAGAAGGAATTTTAACCCATTTTGAGCAGTTTAGGTAAAGTGACCAGGATCAAGATGATTGTCCAAGGGACATCCCTCACGGTCCAGTGGTTAGGACTCCATACTTCTACTGCCAGGGCTCCGGGTTCGATCCCTGGTCGGGGAACTAAGATTCCGCAAGCCACGTGGTGCAACCCCCCCAAAAAAGATGATTGTCCAAGATCACGTTTTGAGGTTATCTGTGGACAAAGTGGCTTCTGGCTCTCCTGGGGTTTGAGAACTCTTTGCAGTTTCCTGGCACTTCCTTCCTTCTCCAATGTGAAGGCTCTGGATTGGGAAGGAAGGGATTTTCTAAAGGCAGGAGGGGCCCCAGGGGGCTGGGGAGGGAGGAAGGCGAGGGAGGGTGGGAGGAGACTGGCCTCTGAGACTCTGCTGCCCAGGGCCTTGGCGAATTCTCACAGACTTCAGGTCCTGGGAAACAACTCTTCGGCCCTGTTCCGTCCTGAGTAAAGGTTTACTACCAGGAGACCTGGTGAAGTTGTATTTACTCTCTTCAGACGGTCTAGGATTTCCGTGTGACGCTGAGTAGTGATTGAGGCCAAGGAAGATACTGGGATGTGGGAAACTAGAAGGGGGCTGTGTGTTCCTTTAGCTAAGCGCAATTGAAGAGAGATAAGCTGGCACAATTCTCCTTGCTTCCCCCTGCTCCCCAATGGCACCTTCAGGACCCATTGGAGGGATGTAATGGGGTAGGTGTAAGTCTTTTAATTGTGTGAGGTGAGAGGCCTAGGTGAGGGATGCTTTACCCTTTGTGAAAACTATCTCAGAACAGAGCATTCGAGAAAAAATTTTTTTTTCCAACTGAAGCTTGATTATCTATATTCTTGAGACCCAGGGATTAGCATGAAAATTTAAAATGCATTGTTTGGGATTAGTAGGTACAAACTGCTATATATAAAATAGGTAAGCAACTAGGTCCTACTGTATAGCATAGGGAACTATATTCAATATCTTTTTTTTTTTTTTTTTTTGCGGTACGCGGGCCTCTCACCGCTGTGGCCTCTCCTGCTGCGTAGCACAGGCTGCGGACGCGCAGGCTCAGCGGCCATGGCTCACGGGCCCAGCCGCTCCGCGGCACGTGGGATCTTCCCGGACCGGGGCACGAACCCATGTCCCCTGCATCGGCAGGCAGACTCTCAACCACTGTGCCACCAGGGAAGCCCTATATTCAATATCTTGTAATAAACTATAATGGAAAAGAATCTGAAAAAGAAGATAGATAGATAGATATACACACACACACATATATATATGTGTGTGTGTATAACCAAATCACTTTGCTCTACACCCGAAACTAACACAAATTGTAAATCAACTATACTTCAGTAAAAAAAGAAAACAAAAAGGAATACCAGTGTCACCAAAAAAAGAAGGTACAAACTTCCAGCTATAAAATACCTAAGTCCTGGGGATGTAATGTTCAGCATGGTGACAATAGTTAATAATATGATGTTGCATATTTGAAAGTTGCTGAGAGAGTAAATCTTAAAAGCTGTCGTCACAAGGAAAAAAAGCTGTGGGACTTCCATGGCAGTCCAGTGGTTAGGACTTGGCGCTTTCACCGCTGGGGCCCGGGTTCAGCCCCTGGTTGGGGAACTAAGATCCCGCAGGCCTTGCGGTACGGCCAAAAAAAAAAAAAGTAACTATGTATGGTGACAGATGTTAGACTTATTGTGGTGACCATTTTGCAATATATACAAATATCGAATCATTATGTTGTACACCTGAAACTAATACAATGTTTTATGTCAATTATACCTCAATCAAATAAAAATTAAAATTCTTTTAAATTAACAGAAGAGAAAATTTAATACTCATAGGCATTTGAGAAAGAAAGAAACAAAAAAAAAAGTTGCAGCCTTGGGCTTCAGAATCTTTTCCCACTGACGAATACCTGTGATGTCTAATTGGAGGGCCACCTTCTTTCCTGTTCGCCCTCCAATGGAGGCTCTGTCAAGCATGAGGTACGGCTTCCTCGTGTTGGATAACTAAGAGTTGGGCCACAACTCTGGCATAGGGGTAGGGCAGAGGAGGGCTGGTGTTAGGAGGGCCATGCCAGCCCTCATGGGTTTGCTTACAGTGGTGGCTTTATTTAGAAGGTTCACATCTAATTCAGGTTGGCATCTCCAGAGCACCAAACCCTGAAGCTTAGTCTGCTGGAAACATGGATGAATTTATGGTCCATCAGGAATTCATACGGACTGGTGGGCTCCTTGAGGTCACAGACCAGGCCTTACAAATCCAGTAAGGACTAGCAGGATACTTTGAACACAGGTGTCCAGAAAAGGTTGATGAGCATTTTGGAAGCACATTGTAATCTAGAGGGAGCATGTAATCTGTACTCAGCGAAGTGTCTTTCTGGACTGGCCGGGGAGTATTCAACAGAAAGTGGAGACCTCAGAGGGAGGACAAGGCTAGATATTTGTACATTAATTTATCATGTTGTCCATCTAATAGGTGCTAAGTACAGTGCTGGGCACTGGGGATGGAAAGAAATGACATAAAATGGGATCTTTGTTCTCAAATAACTTACAGTGTGGTAGAAGGTATACAGAACTGAATCAGTAATTACTGTATCCCAAGGAGTATGATAAGTGTTAAGATAAAGGGAGGTACAGGGCAGGGTGATATAGGGACCATAGTGTGGGTGGTGGCCATCGAGGAAGATTTCCCTGAGAAGGTACTACTTTTGGAGGATGATAATAGCTATAATATTGAGTATCTACTCAATGCCAGATACCTTTCTAAGTATTTTGTGGGTACTAATTTATTTAATTTTCACAACACCCCAGTGAAGAAGATACTTTTATCATCCCCAGTTTATGGAGGGTGAAATTGAGTAGGTGGAAGAATCGAGATTTGAGTGCTGACCATCTAAAGCTAGAGCCCTCAGGCTTAATCCCTGAAGATCCTGCCTCAGCCCATGGGAATGAGTGAAACAAAGAGGGGAAGTGGAGAAAAGGATAAACCAGGCGGGAGCAGAGCAAAGTCAAAGCCAGGGACAAGCAGAATGACCGGAGTGGAGAGTGAAATTCTGGAGCCGGTGAGGGAGATGTGGGAGATGTGGACGCTAGGAAGGTAGATGGCAGTCAGCTTACTGGGCTTTTATAGCTTAGTTTTAGGCTAAACTAAGGAGTTTTTGAACTTTGTTCTGAAATTAGGAGACACCTAAAGGATTTTAAGCCAGAAGGAGGGGCCTTCCCTGGCAGTCCAGTGGTTAGGACTCCTCACTTTCACTGCCGAGGGCCCGGACTCAATCCCTGGTTGGGGAACTAAGATCCCTCAAACCACGCGGTCAAAAAAAATAAAGTAGTAAGCCAGGAAGAGCTGTGATCAAATCTGCATATCAGGAAGAACACTGTTGTATCAGTGTCAAGGACAGAGTGGAGCAGGGCCGGGCTGGCAACAGGCAAAGCAGTTAGGAGCCGATTAAAGTAATCCCCGCAGGGAGTGATGAGAGCTTGACCTCAAGCAGTGGCAGTCAATGTTGAAGGGAGGATGGGATGCCTTTGAGGGATAGTAAGGTAGCATCTGCAGGACCTGGTGTGAAATTGACATGGAGGTGCATTTCTGGTTGGCATGCATCCTTAGTTGTGGAGTCCAAGCAGAGGACAAAAGGATGGTGAAATCAGTATCGGGCATGTTCAGTTTGAGATTCCTGTTGGACCCATTCACCATGGCAAATGTATTATAATAAAAATAAGTATTATTAACATTTTGGGGGTACTTATTACTTGCCAAGACTTCTGTTAAGTGCTTTATATCAGTTAACTTGGTCTATCCTCCAAACAGGTCTGTGAAGTGACTTACCTTTTAAAAGACAAGGGGGCAGGAATGTAGAGAGAGGTTAACAGGCTGCTCTGAGTTACTCAGATAACAAGTGGCAGAGCTGGAACTCAAATCCTGGGTTTGATCTGGAAACCTCTATGCTGTTCAATAAAGCTTTCTGCGGTGATGGAGATGTTCTCTAGCTGCACTAATATGGAAGTTAATGGCCACATGTGGTCATCAGGTTCTTGAAATGTAGCTAGTACGACTAAGGGACTGAATTTTTAATGAATTTAAGTAGCCACATGTGACTAGTGACAGTTCAGTGCTGTGCTGTCTTTGGGGGTCATTAACTTATCCATCATAATTGAAGCCTTGCGTGTGGACATGATTCCCCAGAGATATATTGCAGTGGATTTTAATCTTCTGTGGGTTACATTCTCTATTTGAGAATCGGATGAGAGCTATAAATCCTCTCCCCTGAATGTGTAATATAACAATTTCAGAGATCCACAAAAACTAGGCTCCCCGGGTATAAAGCTGGAAGAGCAAGAAACCCAATAAAATGTGAACTCCTTGAGCATGGAGGTTTCATCTGTTTCATTTGCTACTTTGTATTTGGTATCTAGATTCTAGAACAATGCCTGGCCTATAGTTGGTATCAGATAATTTATTAAATGAGTGGCTGAATGAGTCCTGGGAAACATTTTAGGACCAACCAGAAGAAGAGTCCATGAAGTTCCCTAAAAAAGAAGAGAAAAACAAAAGTAGGATAAAATCCAAGAAAGAGGGCTTCCCTGGTGGCGCAGTGGTTGAGAGTCCGCCTGCCGATGCAGGGGACACGGGTTCGTGCCCCTGTCCGGGAAGATCCCACATGCCGCGTAGCGGCTAGGCCCATGAGCCATGGCCGCTGAGCCTGTGTGTCCGGAGCTTGTGCTCTGCAACGGGAGAGGCCACAACAGTGAGAGGCCTGCGTACCGCCAAAAAAAAATCCAAGAAAGAGCAGAGGGTTTTGTCATAGAAGGCAAGAAGGGTGAAGTTTAAAGAATGGGAATAATCATCAATGCCAGACCTGCCTGGGTGGTCAAATGAGGTTAGGATGTAACTATTGTCATTGGCTTTGGCAGTAACAGAGGTCTTGGTTGATCAAACCAAGGAGGGGTAAGGGTGTGGTCCAGGTTACAGTGACTAATTCACGAAATCAATGGTGAGGAAGCAGAGGCAGTGAGTGTGATGTCCAGTGGGTCTCTATCCTGGTTGCTCCCCAGAATCACTGGGAAGCTTTTAAAAAATACGCATTCCTGGACAGACCCTGACTTGGTAAATTTGGGGAGGGGGCCAAGGAATCTGCATAGAAAGGCTCCTAGCTTATTCTGATACAGATTTTTTTTTTAAGTAATTTAGTTTATTGATTGCCTTAGGAGCATTAGAATGTTTTAAAGATGAACGATTTTAAATTACATAGAAAAATCAATAAATGAGACATGCCTGAAATAGGGAGATAAGGATTTCTTCTTTGTTTATTAATAACTGCTTAATTATCACAACACATTATATGCAAATCTCTGATAGAGTTTTGATGGAAGTTCGACAGTAACCAAATAGTGCATTCTTTCAATAAAATATGGCCCTGAAGGGAAGGAAGGAAACATAAAGGAGTTGAGGGAGAGATTTTATTTTTTAAAGACAGAGACATGGGTATGTTTAGAGTCAGAAGAACTATTCAATAGAGAAACATTAGTGAGTTGTAATGAGTTAAAAGATATTTAGCTGGATTCTGAATCCCTCAATCTTTGACCAGCTACCCACCTTGCTACTTGTTCCCAGGGGAGGCATTAAGCAGAAGCAGTCCTGCCACCTTTGTAGACAGATCATTAATCTTCACGCAGAGCATGTTATTTTCTAAGTAGTAATTGAGAATATTCAGTTATGTTGTGTAAGAAGCTGGCAGGCATTGGCAGTGTCCCAAATCACATCTGTTTACTTATCTTCTATTGTTAGACTTTCCTATACCCGCTTGCCAGATGACAAACAGAAACTATTCTCTTTTATTCTCTACTTACCGGCTACCTGCCTTTCTTCCCCAAATGCCCTTCCTCTTTAAACTGAAATGGTAGACGCTAGAGTCATTTCTCAGGCAGATATAATTCAACATGAAAATCCAGCCTTTTATCAGTGACAGTGCGACTCTACTTTTCAAGTCAGTGGCTCTCAACATTTTTTATCATAAGGTTCTCTTCTGTTAATTTTCTCCCATGTATTGGATGTTTCAAAGTATTTATCTGCCAAACTAACTGTGAATATTAAGTACAATTGATGTCCAACATTTCTGGTACACCTACCAAGGCCCAAACGTGGCGCTAGACACTTTCTATAGATGATTTCTACCATTTCTAATCCCCACTGCAGTCCTTAAAGGCATGTGGTGTATACCCATGTCTGACACTTAGAAAAGTTAAATAATTTGCCCAGTATCACTGTGCTAAGTGGCAGAACTTGTGTCTTCCTGATTCCAAATCTTGAACTCAGATGTTGGGAAATAGGCTGAGAGAGGGTAAGGGACTTGGTCAAAGTTATAGGGCCAATAAGAAACAAAGCCAGGGCGAACCTCGGTTTGTCTGTCTCCATGCTATTCTACTACATCCACTAAATTTCTTCCCCCACTTTAAAAAATTTTTTTAATTAATTTTTATTGGAGTATAGTTGCTTTACAACATCGTGTTATTAGTTTCTTGCTGTACAGCAAAGTGAATCAGTCATACGTATACATATCCCCCACTTTTATTAATCAGGCATTTATCAATCAAAGCCACTCTGAGCTTTTCAGAGCTTCTAATTAGCATAAGATAATTGGTATTAACACACTAGATTGCTCTGATTAGAGCCAAAAACAAAGAAGTGCGAAAAATGAGTGCACAGCCTTAGTGTGGGTAAATGTACAGGTTCCATTAGGCTCTGGAAATACTAAATGACATCTAGCATAGCTCCATAACTGCTTGGAATCCCCTGAATCTCCCAAAACCCCTTCCCGGCTTAGGAGACCCCATTAGTATTGTCTGGGCGAGAAAGAACTGTTTCTACTTAGGAAGCACCAGCTCAGAAAAAGTGCCAAATTTAGTTTCCACAGGAGTGAAGCTGTACTTTGCAGAGGGCAGAAGGACACCTTCCTGG
The DNA here is from genome assembly GCF_005190385.1 of Monodon monoceros. Lineage (NCBI taxonomy): Eukaryota > Metazoa > Chordata > Mammalia > Artiodactyla > Monodontidae > Monodon > Monodon monoceros. Next base: position 9,336,335 of record NW_021703784.1, on the reverse strand, counting down.
TGGCTTGTGGGTTTAGGCTGACCTCCCTGCCAGTGCCCGGGGGTGGGGGAGGGAGGAAGGGAGACCAGTGGAATCATGGGAATTTACCCAGCCTGCCTTGCGGAGCTTCCTGCTAGCTCAGTATCCTGTGAATTTCTGCCTCTGGAGTGTGCTCTGCCTCAGATTACAATGGATTTTCCCCAGCCAGAGTTACTGGTTCAGTGTGACCTTCTAGGATAAGCTCCCAGCACTAGCTTGCTGGCAGAGAACAAAACCAGGACTCCAGATTCGATTCGCTTCAGCTGTTTTCCCTCCGGAACATTGCGGGACGCACAGAAGCGCTTCCCCACCGTATTTACAGTGTGCTGTTTCAAAATTTAATTTCTAGAGTGGTTTTTATCAGCAGCTTGAATTTAAAGCAGGAGGGATTTTAGTCATCCTCATGCGTTTTCTAGCTCTTTTGGGGGAAAGGCAAACGGTTGCTTATACAACTTCCCTTCCTTGCAGTGTTAAGCTGACTTTCAGGCATCTGGTGCCCAGGCTAAGTCATTCCAAATCGGTGTTTGGAGTTTCTTTTCAGACTTTATAAGAGACGTTTTCATCCGTGAGCGCCCTCTGCCGGACTTCCTTCAAGTTCTTCTCAGCTTCCTTAAGCTGTAGAGCCCGCACTGGCCACCTGTCCCTCCAAGGCCTTGACTGAAATGGAGCGGTTGTGGACGTGGCCCTTGACCTCTGGCCTTCCACAGCCCTCTGCAAGCACCCTACCGTGGTGACGGCTCTTCTGCATGACCTCAGAAGACTGGCAGATTCATTTAGGGAGCAGGGTGAGCTGCCCAGTGTCCAGGTGGTCTGTACTGTTTGAAAAGGCTCATATAAGAGAGGAGCTGAGAATTTTGCCAGAGAGCAAGGCCGTGTCTGAATCTCTGCTCAACAACGATCATTTCGTGGGGTTGGGTAGAGTGGTAGTGGTTGGCGTCTATCTCACCTTTAAAGACGGTGGGGAAAAAAGTTCTGAAAATGGGAGGAGAGAGGACCAGGCTCCTTTGGCGGGTGGTGAGGCAGGGGGGTGTCTAGAGGAGGAGGGAGCCCATGCGTGCTGCAGCTGTTGCTGCTGTGGAGTTACCTGTAGTTCCTTCTGTTCTACGTTCTCCTCTCCAATATGTTGCCTGAAATTCCCCAGCAGAAGTGTCTGCGACCTGCGCCCCTTCATCCTTCCGGTGTTGCTGCATCGCAGTGCTCAGGGAACACTTGTGCCTCCTATACTGGGGCTCCTTACGTCCCAGCCTTCTAGCACAGTGCCTGGTAGGTGGTAAATGTGTGGTGAGCCGAGCTGAACCAGAATGCCCTTTCAGGATTCCCTGCCGGTCCAGTGGTTAGGACTCTGCGCTTTCACTGCTGGGGGCCTGGGTTCAGCCCCTGGTTGGGAAACTAAAATCCCACAAGCCACGCAGAGTGGCCAAATAAATTAAGGAAAAAAAAAAAAACGCCCTCTCTTCTCAGTTCTGCTCATCCTGAATCTGTTCAAATTTCAAGTGTCAGCAAAAAAACCCTTGCTGTTGAGATGGTCTTCTCTTACCAGCCCCAGAAGGAAGTGATCTTTCTCTGGTCTATGTTTCTGTAGCTTTTAATATTTACTTCTAAGAGTTATCATTTTCTACTTTTAAATGTAGTTTAAAATTATAGTTTATATTGACTCTTACTTTCCAGATTGTAAACACCTTGAGAGCAGGATCCCTGTCTGATTCATGTCTTTATTTTCCATGACCCACAAAACGATGACTTGCACATAATAATAGCATTTGTACAACAGTTAGTATGTGCCAAGCAGTATTCTCCATACTTCACATATGTTCATTCTTTAATTCTTACAACAGCTTTACATTCTTTAATCCTTACAACAGTAAGAACTATTGTAACATCTATCTCCATTTTGTAGGTAAGGAAAATGACTAATAATTTGCTCAGGGTTGTGTTAAGTAGGAAGTGGAGGAAGTTGGATGTAACCTGAGGCAGCGTATTCCAAAGTCTTGACTTAACTTGGATGCTGCCTTTTGACATATGTGCACATAGAGAGCATTGGAGAAATACTTGTTGAATGCATGCACGTTGATATTTCTTAGTTATTTAGAACCAATAAATTGTTTGAAGGTGATCCATTGTTAACTTTTCATCTCCACCCTCTGAAAGGTTTTCTAAGCAATGGGAAGGCCAGAAGGGGGCGCCAGAAAGTTGGTTCTAGTTTTGGTTTCAGAAGCTGGATGGCTTGGCCTCGTTCAGGTTCTGGTTTGGAAGTCAGCAGTGCCATCTAGTGAGATAACTTGCTAAAATCAGCTCAGAATTATTTTTCTGAAACTCTGGTACTTCTCATTTAGTTCTGGGAGCCCCTCTATTAGCTTTACTTTAAGCCTTGATTGCCAGAGTGAGGGTAGGGTGAGAAGGAAGCACAGCCCCATTATAGATAGCTTAAATGGAGTCCAGGTTGATCTCTTCTGTGAAGAGGCCGTAATGCTGCTTGTGGTCATTGGGTTGGTTGAGCCCCTTTGGGTGTTAGATAGTGTAAAACACTGGGTTCCAGACAGCCCTCCCTCCTACTTCTCCTCAAATGTACTGCCAACGGTGTAGACTGGTATTCCTCTCTCTCTTTTTTTTTCTTTTTAAATTATTATTATTATTGTTATTTTGGTTTTTCTCTCTTGATTCTTGCCTCTGGAGCTGAGCCTGCTGTGGAATTTGAGTTCCAGTCATCTGTGGGTTGCCTACTGTAGTCTTAACACCTATTCCAAGTTGTATAGAAGAGGGTGCTTGATACATACGACAGGTCAGTCCCAATGTAAGAAATCCCATGGGTTAGCAACACAGCAGTATAATTTTGTTATAAGGAGTTTTTAAAAGGCAAGTCTATGAGACCTTGCAAAGAGGGAATGAAGAGTAGCCACATGTTCTCCACAGGGAATGAGCGGCAAAAAAAAAAGCGCTTTGTATAGAGTAAAAGAAAACACAGGATTGTGTACACACTTGGTTGTGCCAAGCAACTGGAAGCTTTGTGTGTGGTGCTGTTCTGATTTCTGGCGTGTGTGTGTGTGTGTGTGTGTGTGTAGGTGCATGTTTGTGTATTTGAAAATTTGATGTAAATTGCTTCTAAGTTCATTTACTTCTTGCTGAAAAATCAGAACATGAGAGCGTGGTTGTAAAATCACGTGCTTCTTTGGTGGAGAGTGTACAGTCACTGGGGCAGGCACTTACCCTACAAGATTGTTCACAGTTTGCCATCTTCTGGGGATCTAGTCTAAGGAGTGTACTCTGTAGAGAGCAGTGCTTTTTATGGCTGTGAACAATCCACCAGAACAAGGGAACAAGTTTGGTTGTACTGGGCCTGGGTTATAGTGACATTTATGGTAATAGGAATTTATTATTAATGGAATCTATGCCAAACAGGGGTTTGCTAACTTTTTCTGTAAGGGGCCATACAGTAAATATTTAGGCTTTGTGAGTCTAATGGCCTCACTACTGCACTTATTCAGTTCTGCCTTAACTGCACAGCTCTGCCATTGTAGCAAAAAAGCAGCCCTGGTTAGTATGTTAATGAATGGGTGTGGCTGTGTTTCAATAAAACTTTATTTATGACATCATTTTGAATTTCATATAATTTTCACATGTCATGAAATATTATTATCATTTAAAAAATGTTTATTCCCAGCCATTTAAAAAAGCAAACACCATTCTTAGCCCACGGGGGCTCCAGACTCTTGATTAGAAACCTGGAGTACTTAATAATTAGCAATTAATAAAAATTATTTGTTCACCAGCTTTATGTTCAGTTAGTGTCATAAGGTGTCTGAACAGCTTTTCTTTCTCTTGAGTAGGATGAATGACTGTTGAATTCCACAGTCATTTAAAGTAAGCACTTCAAGAACTCTTGTGAGTTGAAGCTCTATAATCTTCGTGCCTACAGGGCTTTAAGGAGTGGAGGGACTCCACCTTCTAATCCCTCTTTCGTCCCTCACCCTCTTCAGCCTTCCCTGGAGGCGGGGAAGCAGGCCACGTGGCCCCAGACTCCATCAAGTCTCAAGTCTTTCTCCTGCTGGAATTCCCTCCTGCCCGCACCCCTCCCCTTCCTGCCCACAAGGCTGCAAGCCAGCACCTTGAGTGTCTCAGGGGAGGCGGAAGAATGGGATTATTCTGTCCTACAGATCTAGAGGCCCAGGTACAGAGAATGCCAGAGGCATTCACTCTCAGAGACTGTGTGGCCTGGGAAGAAAAAGGTGATAGGTCAGGATCTTCCTCTATGTGCTTTAGGTATGATGGGTGGGGTTTTCACCAAATGTGTGTCTCAGTTCCACCGTCTGGCAGTATACCCTCTGTGTAAACTTACCCGGGGAACGTCTACCTTTAAGATGTTGTAACCCCGTTTCTCCATTGAGCTGAAGTCTAGATGCTCTCCCCCAGGGTTGAGAAAGAAGCCGAACGTTAACGGTTCACATCCTGTCTTTTCTCAGCAGCCAGCAGAGCAGCCATGACGATGACTCTAGCAGGTTCCTGAGTCCTCGGGTGCGGGAAGAAAGGTAAGATCGCATGAGGAGGGAGGGATGGGAGCAGCGATTACAGTGGGTGGGGAAAATGTTCAAGGAAGATGGTGCTTTTGCCGCGAATGAGAACTGTGGGAAACTGCAGAGAAATAGGGGCCCGCCAGACCTCTGTGCTCAAACACGGATTAGAAGGAGGATGCTCCCCCTCGACCCGAGTAGAGGGGACCGATTCTAAAGGCTTTTGGTGTCCAGCAGGGGAAGAAGTCAGTGTGTGGAAACCAAGTCCGTTGGGAAGATGTCAGAGTGGGCTTGGCACCTGAGGCACACTCTAAAGGTCGGGTACGGTGTGGAGCGAGAGGGGAAAGGGTATTTTGTGCCCGAGGAAAACGGCGTGGCCGGGGATGCATGTGTGGCATCAGAGTGGTACCTGAAAGGTGGGTTCGCCTCTTGGTGGGTGTCAACCAAAAGATACAACCAAGCTAAAGATCGGAGGAAGGAAGAAGGAGTTATCCCAAAGCAGTGTTTCCCCCATAGCAAAACTGGGGAAGTTTTAAGCTAAGGGTATTCATGCGTATTCACGAGGGGCTTGAGCTGGGGAGAATTCAGCATGAATTTGCGACAGAGGTCGACAGAGTTCAAGCGTTAGTTGATTGAGGTGAGGAGGGTCGACATCATCCTTCCGTAACCTCGCCCACCCGGTGGGGGTTCAGTTTCTGCAAAACAGCTCAAGGACATTGTTGTGTGTATCCCTGGAGGGGGATCCAGGACCCTGCCCCAAGGCTGCACTATTGTTTCTTGACCGCTCCTCCGTATCCCCTCCCTTCCCTGATTAGCAACTGTTTGAACCTGCCCGCTGGAACTCAGGGAAGGTCATGGAGGCTGAATGAAGCCTATTTCCTGTAATCAAGAAGTGGGGGGCACAGAAAGGCTTTTGTGCCCGGGAGCCCCACAGGGTGCTGCTCGGTACCACTATCTGTTTGCAAGATGACAGGAGTGGGTGGTAGGTGTCAGAGGTTAATGGAGAATGAGGTGGGGTGTACAGGGGGCCCCCTGAGCGTACGGAGGCTCCTGGATGCTCGTTCGAGGCTCTGAGGTGGGACTGGCTAAACACTCAGGCTGTGGGCCCCAGGTGGCATCTGTGGCATGTAGCGCCTCTGAATGGTAGACAGAGGGAGCGGTCTGTTGCAGCAAGTTAAACTTCTGTGCCCGGCGAAGGTGGACCGTACTGACCTTAACGGAAAGGGGGTCTCAGCAGGCATGCCGCAGGGCTCTGCTTTTGGTCTAGCTCTGTTTATGAAAATGCAGAAGGTACTTTTACCTCATTTATCAAACTTATGGTGGCTGCTCAGCTGAGAGGGAGTAGAGAGAACACCAAGGATGATAGAACCAAGACTTAGTATTATTTCAAATAGAACAGTAGGTGGAAACAGCATGGAGTATTTTAAAAAAGGAAATGTGCCATTATATATTTATACATTTATATTAGAATAGTTTCTTGAGTGTAGGGTTACCACGGGGAGCCTAACTTGACAGGATTTCATGTGGAAAAGAACTTAAGGGTTACTTTTTAACCAGCCACATATAAGCCAGTAATCTGAAGCAAGTACCAAATGATCTTTGAAAGTCTGAGTTCATTACTGGAAGGATGGAGCATGGATTTAAAAAAAAAAGGTCTCACTGTAGTCTGTACTAGTTTGACCATATCGGATGTATTATTCTGCGTTCTTTGGAAAAGGATATTGATAAATTAGAGTTCAGAAAAGAATGATCAAGATGATAACTATGTGATTATAAGGATTGGTTGAAGGAAAGGGGTTTAGCCTGGAAAAGAGAAGGTTTAGAATGACTATAGCAGCACTCTTTAAATATCTGAAAGCCTAAGAAATAGAACTAGAGGGGTAGGAGTTACAGCGAGAAGGATTTCAGCTCAGGATAAGAAAGAACTTTTCCGTGATGAGAGCTGTACTGCAATGGAACAGGCCTTGTAAAGTAATGAACTATCTCCTCAATACAAGTGTTCAGGCAAAAGCTAGATGGTATGTCATGAAAAGGATTTCATCCTGGGCAGGAGGGTGGGACCTTCCCTTTATATTTATAAAGTTTTATGAGTTCTGCCCTAGTTCTCAGTTTTGTGCTTGTTACTAACCAAAATTAACAGTTCAGCTCATCAATTTAGACAGAGGCATGGGGCCTCCAAGGGGCAAAGATTAATCACTCTTGTAAAGATGCTTTCATCAGTTATGATCTGATGGCAGTGCCCTCAGTCTCTAGAGTGGCCTTCGCTCTCTTTTCAGTGCTGTCTGGATTTCGACAACCATACTCTCAAAATTGGAAGGGTCCGTAGAGTTCCCCAGCAGAACTCCCTTCCCTGTGCTTGTGCGCCAAACATCTCTGGAAGCGTTCCGTCCATTTCTGATCATCATACCTTCAGCTGCTCCTCGTCTATCTGCCCTATGATTGGCAGCTCCTCGGTTCGCTCTGTTTTATCCCTGCTGCTTAGGGCATTCCTGGGAGAGATGAATAAGTGCCAAATTGTACATACTCTGCAATGCGTTTTTCACAAGGCTGCTTGCTAACTGGAGAGAGCCCTGCCTTTTTGTTCAGTATTTGGGATTGTATGCTGATAAAAATTATATTCTAGCTCCTCTGCCCACTCCCCCAACCAAGTGAAATGTTACGGAGGGTCTCCCTTCCAAACCTCTGCCCAGAAAAATCCTCTAAATGTCTTCCCTGGTCCTTTCTTCTCCCTGGCCCACCGACAGCCCCCTGAACTCTTCATGGTGGATGTTGGATACAGTTCTGCACTAGCTCACCTTGGGCATTATGGGAAACAGAGAGGGCTGGGATCAGAAGGATGCTTCTTGTGGCGGTCCCTGTGGACCCCTCCCCTCGAAACTCAGGACGGATGTGTGTTCCCCATGGTGTTTCTTTTTTTTTTTTTTTTTTTTTACGGTGCGCGGGCCTCTCACTGTTGTGGCCTCTTCCGTTGCGGAGCAGAGGCTCCGGACGTGCAGGCTCAGCGGCCATGGCTCACGGGCCCAGCTGCTCCGCAGCATGTGGGATCTTCCCGGACCGGGGCACGAACCCGTGTCCCCTGCATCGGCAGGCAGGCTCTCAACCACTGCGCCACCAGGGAAGCCCCCCATGGTGTTTCTGAATGAATTCTTTTTTCCCTTCTCAGCCAGTGGGTTCTCCTGGAGAGAGCAAGTCCTGAGAGTGCTAATTAATCACTCAGCCCCAGCTCAGCACAAACCTTTACACCCTGCACCTAATCCTTCCTCTAACATGTTTCCACCCAATTAAGAGACTCTCTGGGGCGTTTTGGATATTACTCTGTGATATCCTGACATAGAGCAAGTGTGAGATCTGAGCCCTGTGGAGATTTTCTGCGGTGGTGGGGAATCTGGTTTGTGCCCTTTGCTCTGGGCCCAGTTTGATGGACAGCACGCCCTGCTGGTTACAGCGGCATTCCCCACACTGGCCAGGCCTTCCTGGACAAACAGATCATCTCATTTACTCTTTGCCCCTCCCCTGGGAAGCAGGTAGAGCAGGGTTGAAAATGGTCAAGTATGAAATGGGTAATATGGACCCTTTTCTGGGGCCCCTCCTAATTCTCCAAACCATGTGGTCAATTACAGAATGAAGGATCATTTCATAGAGCAGGCAAAAAAAAAAAAAAGTTTGATTTCCTCTGGTTTGTTTTTGGTTTTGTTTTTTTTAAAAATTTACTTATTGTATTTATTTTATTTTTGGCTGCATTGGGTCTCCATTGCTGCACGGGGGCTTTCTCTAGTTGCGACGTGCCGGCTTCTCATTGCGGTGGTTTCTCTCATTGCGGAGCTCGGGCTCTAGGCGTGCGGGCTTTGGTAGTTGTGGCACGTGGGCTCAGTAGTTGAGGCTCGCGGGCTCTAGAGCACAGGCTCAGTAGTTGTGGCGCACGGGCTTAGTTGCTCTGTGGCATGTGGGATCTTCCCGGACCAGGGATCGAACCTACGTCCCCTGCATTGGCAGGCAGATTCTTAACCGCTGCGCCACCAGGGAAGTCCCAATTTCTTCTGTTTTAAAGATCAAAATTATAACCCTTTAGTACGAGGTAACTTTCAACTGGTTAAATAAAACATTGATTTTTCTTTTTTCTTGTACAAGGTTCAGAATGGATATAATATTTAGAGACAAATAGCTACTCTACTGTAGTCTAAAAACAGTCCACAGGACTTCCCTGGTGGCTCAGTGGTTAAGAGTCTGCCTGCCAATGCAGGGTACACGGGTTCGAGCCCTGGTCCGGGAATATCCCACATGCACTGGAGCAACTAAGCCCATGCACCACAACTGCTGAAGCCTGCATGCCCTAGACCCCACGAGCTGCAACTACTGAGCCCACGTGCTGCAACTACTGAAGCCCGTGAGCCAAGAGCCAGTGCTCTGCAACAAGAGAAGCCACCGCAATGAGAAGCCCGTGCACCGCAACAAAGAGTAGCCCCTGCTCACCACAACTAGAGGAAGCCCGGGCGCAGCAACGAAGACCCAATGCAACCAAAAAAAGGAAGAAGAGTCCACATTACAGCAAAGAGGGAAATGCCTCAATAAGATATCCAAACTTAAGGGCTTCTAAGAATTGTGCTTTTCCTCATTCACATCAATTTATGTCCTGAAGGAAAAAAAGTCTTTGGGTAGGTGAGTGCAAGAGACGGTCATTTCCTGGGCAGGTGTGCATCAGGGAGAAAGGGCAGTTTGGGGAGAAGGATCAGTTTATTGGGAAACAGAGATTGTCTCAGAGATAGGAATAATCCCCTCAGGTTTCTGGTTGAAAGCAAAATAGATCTAACTTCCCCAAAGCGTGTATGTATGTGCGATGGAATTTGGGACACTAATCCATTTTCATGGGTCGAGGTGAAGTCATGGGTATACTTACAAAACGCTAGTTCCCAGGTTCAGCCCAAACTGGAACTGTTGGTAAGGTTTCTGAGGTGCCCAGGTCTTTATTTATTTAGTACATTCACCCAGTGGCAGGACCTTTCATACAAAGCCAGGAGTGTAGAAAAAGGAGCTATTTTTACTAAGGACCGTTTATGTACAGGATGTTAGTTTCAACAGAACGTGGTCTCAGTTGACCAGGAAGCCTTTTCGTGGTAGGAAAATGAGACGTGGAGAGGGCTGGAGTGTAACTGAGGGCCAAGGCAGGGCTCCATGCATTCACGTACTCTTTGCTGCATGCAGGCATGTGTGCCACAAACCTTTATTAAATGTCTTCAACATGCTGGAGCCTGCCTGAGTCCAGGCTGCAGCATGAATAAGAGGCTTGCCCTCTGCCACTGGGCCCTGCAGTGTGCAGGAAAGAGTGAGAGTCTCAGTCAGCAGACATGGTTTTGTCTGCCTTCTTCCATATTGACTGTGCATTTTTAAAAGCATTTTCCTCAGCTTTACTGAACCTTAGTTTCCTCATTTGCAAAAGTCTTTTCTTGTAAAGAGTACATGAGATAACATGTGTAGAATGCCTGGTACTTAGTAGGTGCTTAGTATGGTGGCTGCTGGTACTCTGATGGTTTTTTTGGCTATCGTGAGTTTTTACTCTCACTCTCTTAGCAGATCTGTGTTCTGTCCTTGAAGAAGCAGAGACAGAAAGAATGTGTAGAATATTGATTATCTGTAAAATATCAGATATTGACTCTGAGGATAAACAGATTAAGGCATGGTATTTGCCCTCAAGAGCCTTCTTGTCTTATGGTGAGACATACCTATAAGTAAGCAAGTATAACGTAGTGTGATAATTGACAGATGGAATTTTGTCTAATAGAATTTCGTTGTAGTGGAACTAAAGAATTTGTTTACTAATGCACCTAATCTGTGCAGTGAATCTTGCATATACTTTTAAATAAAACCTCTCAACAGCCCTATCAAATAGATGCTATTATAATCTTCATATTAGAGTTTAAGGAAACTGAGGCTCAGTGGAGTTAAGAAATTTGCCCAAGTAATGCAGGTACTCTGCTTGGGGCGAGGATTGGGGAGGAGGGAGGGAGAGGGCAGTGGTATCCAGAAAGACTCCACGGAGAGGGGGAGAGGGCTGTGCGTCAGCTGAGAGCTGCAAGGTGAGTAGGAGTCCGTCACATGGACAGCGTTCCCAGGCGAGGGAACAAGATGTACATAAGCATGGAGGCGTGAGAAAGCAAGGCATGTTCAGGAACGGCAAGTACTTCAGTACTGCTGCCGAGGATGTCCCAGGAGTGGGGGGTAGCTGGCAAGCGGCTGGAAATCATCTTTGTACAGGTAAGCAGATGCCTGATCATGTCACATCCTGCCATGATAGAGTGACCCGTATTTATAGATGGGGGAAGTGAGTGAGGGATTTGGAGGAAGGGGTACCTGAGTCTCTCCCAGATATTCTTGTGCGAAAAATCCTTTTCATCCTAGTGTGAGAGATGGATTCAAGGAACAAACACTGGAAGCAGATAGACAAGGAAGGATACTGTGGCAATTGTCCACCCATTCGTTCCCTCACTGAATAAGGGATTTATTGAGCACATACTGTACGCTAGCTACTCTTCTGGGCATTGGTGGCTACAGCTATAAACAAGATAAACATTGTTTCTCCTTTCACGGTGCTTACTTTCTAGTGAGGGAAGATAGATAATAAACAAGAAAACGTCAAGTAGTAATAAGTGCTGTAGAGAAGATGAGGAAAGGTGAGGTGGTGGACCAAGGCTTTTTGGGACTACTGTGAGTTGGGTGGGAGGGACGGCTTACTGATGTGGTGACATTTAAGGTGAGGCCAGATGGGCGCATTTCTGAATTATGGTAGAAGAACAGAAAAGAGGACTTCTCTGTACCTCACTCTCCTCATCTATAAGATGGGTATAATAATAGGTCCTACCTCATAGGGTTGTTGAGAATATTGAATGTGTATATGTGTGATTAGAACAGGAATGGTGCCTGGCACATGGCTAGTATCATATATGTGCTTGCTATTATTGTTATTAATAATAATGCTGTTGTTACTAAAATACTGGGTAAAGCGGGAAGATTTGAGGAGCAGGGGTGGTAGTGAGTTTCATTTAGATGTGTGGAGTTTGAGCATGGAGTGTGCAGCTGGAGAGATACACTATGTCGTTGGCCACACCTGTTTGAAGCTCAGGAGACAGGACTAAAACTTCTTTAGTTTTGGAAATGAGAATATAGTTGAGGCCAAGAGTCTTAGAATGAGGAGAGTTTAAGCAGAAGATGAGGGAAGGAGGAATTTGCAAAAGGTTGCCCACTGAAGCTAGGAGAACTAGGGGACAGAAATATCGTAGAAGCGAGGAAGAAGAGACAAAGAGGGTAGAGATAGGTAAGAACTAAAAAGGGTCTTCTGCCGTGGTAATTAGGAGGTCGTTGATAACCATAGAGCAGTTTTAGAAGAGAATATATGAGGGGAGGAAGGAGAGTCTGAACGTGGGGAATTTATTCTAGACATTTGCTTGGGAAGAAGAGAAATACAGATGGTACGTAGGGGCGTTTGGGGAGAAAGTTTATTTTAATATAGGGAGACACAGCACATTTTTAACCTCAAGTAGAAACCGGTAGGTCAGGGATGAGAATTTTAAAGAGGACATCATTCATTCATTCACTCAGTGAACACTTATCAGTTAGGTACTATGTGCTCTACTCATCAAGTTCCCAGTCTTGTTGAGGAGACAGTGTTAACATAACTGAGTGTATCACAAAGGAAATACAAACTCGGATGTGTGTGTTGAAGGAGGGGAACATGGTGCCACGAGGGAGTGTATCAAATAAACTGGGCCTGGACTGAAGTGGGGTTGGTATGAGAGCGTGGTGGTTGATCTAAGGCCAGAAGGATGAGCCTGAGATGGGAGGGAAGCAGTGAGACGAGACAGATGAGATGAGATAAGATGAGAGGAGCTTGGTTGGCCACAACAAGGACTTGAGTCTTTATGCTCAGAGCACTAGGAAGTCATTGGAAGTCTTTATATTTTTTAATTTTTAATTTTCATTGGAAGTCTTCAGAAGCGAGCTGACAGGGTCAGATTTGCATTCTGTAAAGATTGCAGCTCGGAGAAAGGATGCAGAGGATCAGCTGGGGCAGTTGGGAGGCTGTTACAATAGTCCAGGCAAAGGACTGAGTATTGGTAGCTTGGACTTGGGATGCTGGTCGTGGAAAAAAAAAAAAAAGTAGATGAATTCAAGATACATGTTGGGGATAAAATGCCCACGACATGGTGATGCACCGGACGAAGGGTGTAAGAGAGAAGGGAGGTCTCCAGAGTTGATCCTGGGATTCCATCTTGCCCTGCTGGGGAGGGCCTCTGCTGAAAGATAAGGAAACGGGTTTGGAGGAGGCAAGAAAAGCTGGACCTAGATCACAGGTGAACGGATTAGCCTTGAATAGGAGAGAGTAGTGGATGTGAGTGCAGGTGTGCTCACAGGTGATGTGGTAGGACAGTGAGGAGGTTAATAGCTATTTTCTCTGTGTGATAGGAAAAAGGATCATCTCGGAAGATCAAGGAAGGTGAATAGGAGTACTATGAGGCTGGGGCGTCATTAATTTGGGGATTTTTTTTTTTTTTGCGGTACGCGGGCCTCTCACTGTCGTGGCCTCTCCCGTTGCGGAGCACAGGCTCGGGACGCGCAGGCTCAGCGGCCATGGCTCACGGGCCCAGCCGCTCCGCGGCATGTGGGATCTTCCAGGACCGGGGCACGAACCCGCGTCCCCTGCATCGGCAGGCGGACTCCCAACCACTGTGCCACCAGGGAAGCCCTGGGGATTTCTTGTATCACCTCTTCTCTGACTAGCTCAAAAGACGTTCACGTCTTACATGTCTTACTGGAACGCACCCTCATTTCTCCCAGATAAGGAAGGGAAGGCAAGTTTAAGTTTCATCACGTCTCTTTTCTATGTGTAGTAGCGGGCTGTGGTTAATTATGCCGGACACTTGCCCCATGCTGTGCACTCTTTGGTTTACTTACCCATCTCCCCACTCGCCCACGAAACCCTGGAGAACAGAAACTGTATCTCTTATATGAGGCACAGAGTAAGTGCTCAGCAGCAGATATGTGTGGAATTTATGAATGAACAAACACAGAAACCAGGGCAATGGAATTTGAACCCCCGGAGCTGGAGCAAGGCCAGAAAGCAGGCCCACTCCTTCCAACTCAGGTCTGGCCACCGGAATAGATAGCTTCCCACTAGAAGGAAAATGTTTTTAATTCTGTCCCAGAAATTGTCCCCAAGTTGCATATTTCCAGGGCACTCTAGCCCCGTCTACCTGCCTGGCCGCCAAATTCCCTGTGGCCCCGTGGACACAGAGGTGATGGCTCGGGTCAGCTCCCTCACCAGGAGGAAGGAGCCAGGAGTAGCAAACCCTCTGGGAGCAGTGCCCGTGGCCCTCCCCTCCTTCCAGCAGCTGACATCACATGCAGGTACAGCTCCATCCTCCCTGTCTGAGGACAAAGGAGGAGAGGAGACTGAGTGCCCAGAGCGCGTGGCCAGATGCGAGAGGATGGGGGAGGGCTCTGTGCAGAGCCCGGGTCGTAGGCAGGGGGCATCCCGGGAACACGGAGCCTGAGGCCGGGCCCTCCACCCGCCTGTGTTCTGTGTGAACACTAGGTCAGGGAGAGCTCAGGTGCAGGGGCCAGGTCGACAGCTGAAGGAGCTGCCCGGCCAGCAGCCCCAGAGTGAGCCTCCGGCCCCCCCAGGTCCCTGTGGCCATGTGGCAGGCCCCCCGGTGAGCCCAGCATGGTCCAGAACCTGCGCTCCCCGACGGTCTCTTGCAGCACAGCTGTGAAGCAGGCCTGCCATCACCATGTCTCCTCCCTGAGGAAGAAGCTGTCCTTTCTACGAGCCAAGTAGGTGGCCGGGGGCCCTGGAGATCAGGGCACGAGGACTTGGCCCTTGGCTGGTTTGGGATGACCCGGGACTGTTCACGGAGGTGGGAGTGCTTTGGGGTGTCTCCCACGTTTGGGGATATTGCAGTTCCTTGCTAGTGACAGGCCCGCAAGAGGGAGAGTGCTCTGTTGCCAGAGGCTGAAGGTGAAGGGGAAGGGGTGGGGCAGTGAACGAGGCTGCGTGCTCCTCAGTGGATGGCATGCTTGACTGGGCCTCGCCGAGTCGTCTCCAAGGAGCTTCCGTGGCTCTCTGGGTTCTTCATACCAGGGGGCACTCTTTTCCTCTCTGATGGTAAATTACTTCAGTTGGTAAAGAACTTGGAGGTCCCAAGAGAAAGGTGCTGAAGAGAATGGTGTGTTCTGCCTGGTTTCGGGTTCTCTCTTGTCTTTGTGGGTGTTGATTCCCTTCCAGTGATAGGGACCTATGGATGAGGGACCTTTGGGGGTGTTGCCTTTGTGTGTTCACACCTCATATCCACTCATTTGGGACTTTGCTTAAGCAGCTGCCAGGGAGATCTGAGCATAAACCAGGTGTGGGGCTCTCTTCCCTAATGTGGGCCCTGAACCTGGCAGAATCGTGGGGCGGTGTTTCCTTGCCAGACACACTGTGCCTTGGCCTTTGTGACAAGCAGAGGGGAGGAGGTTTTCTGGAGGAGAAGGAGGTTGCAACCTCTAGGATCAGAGTTAAATTCAGGGGCTGGCAGGCATCGGAGAGAGAGGTGCATGTAAACTTATAGGCAGTTTTGTTTTGAGGAGAAGCAGCAGCGAGGAAGAGGACAGATGGGACAGAGCGGGTGAGGGGAGGACAGGAAGAAGAAAGGCAGTGAGAGGCTCAGTGGATCTCAAAGGTAGGTAGGGGCTCGAAGGTGGTTGGTGACGATCACAATTCTCTCACACGCACACACGCCCAGGCACAGACGCCCACAGGTATGCAGCCGTCGTTGACGAGGGTTCTCTCCCCAGGGTGCTGTCAGGCGGAGGTTGAGGGTGGGGAACAGAAACCCAGTCTGCACCCTTAGGAGGTGGCTCCTTGGGCCCCGACTACCCCGCGCTGTGGCCCTGCAGCCGGCCCCCAGCAAGGCATGGCAGCACCAGAGAGTCTCTGATCCTGTGGTGCTGGCGTCAGGGACAGGAATCTGTGCAGCGGTCACGTGGGACTCAGGACCCTGCTTTGAAGGTGAAGGAGTGACCTCAGGTTAAATCCTGGCTCTACCACTTACTGGCTGTGGGCTGTGGTGCTTTCACAACGTTTTATCCTCTCCGAGCCTGCTTCCTTCTTTGAAAATGGAGATAATTGTACCTACTTTGTGGAGGTTGGGGGGATCAAAATGAGAAAAAAGGGGAAAAACACTTGGCACTGTGTCTGACGCACAGTAAATGGTAGCTTCTGTTAGAGTTACTGTCAGCAAACTGTTGGCTCGGGCCACGCCTGGGAGGTGAGTGGAAGGTAAGTTCTCAGAGAACCGTAGTTGGAGATTTGGTTAGAGTGAGTTCAGGAGAGGTGACGTTTGATGACTCCTCAGTCGCCCGGGAAAGCCAGTCACATCAACTCCGGCCCCCACTCCCCCCCAGCTTCCTTTCCGTCTTAGCACTAATGGTGTCATAATTGTATTTATTTGTTGACTTGGTTGTTGTCTGTCTCCCCCGCTCGTCCTAAACTCCATGAGAGCAGGGACTGCCTTTATTTGCTAGTGTGTACCCAGCACTCAGCACGGAGCCTGACACACGGTAGGTGCTCAGCAAATATCTGTTCCGTGAATACGTGTGTAAGGCTTTGCTAGCTCTAATGTTCTATGAGCATGGGATTCTGTGACTATGGCCCAGGAGGAGGGCCGCTGTAGCCCTAATGAATGCATCTGTTAACCGTTGTGACAGTTTCATGGTCCTGGAAATGGTTTGATCCGTGTGCCCCTTTTTCTGATTCACATACACGTGTGCTTAGAGGATGGTGAGGTCTTGTGGCAGACAGCACATAGGCGTTTGGATAGTAGAGGAGAACTTATTTTAGGTCTGGGCTAAGCTCTGACTTTGGGGGGCAGGGTGCTTCTGCCTTCCCCTCCCGCCCGAGTTCCCAGTTTGTAGCTTCCCTCCAGCCGCTTCTGTTGCTGTCAGCAGAACTGTCTGCAGGTGTAACCATCACCTGCTCTGCGTTTCTCCTACTCCAGCACTTCTCCCTTTCTGCCTGAGAGAGCAGGGTTATTAATTATAGCTCAGCAAACCACTCTCTCTCTGCGGATGCCATAGTTGGGATTTAGATTGGGGCAACTGGCAGGATGAACGGTAAATTTCGTTCCCCAGCGTCTCCACTTCCTACTGGGAGAAATAGTATCCTCCTACCAGCCAGGGTGAAGAAGGAATGTGAGTGGGTGACAGCTCGGGGCTCAGGCCCGGACTCCGCCCGCAGGCTTGCTCTGCTCTGCACTGCATTCTTTCCTCCCTCTTACACGAGGGCTGAGATGCAGTCGGAGGCCCAAAACCCTGGGTTCTCTTCTTAACTGGTCACTGAGGAATAATGTAAGCTCAGAGCAGGTATTTACAGAGGCCACTCCTTGCTTTGAAGCAATCATTGTACCAGAAGTTGATACTCCAGCTTGGTTGCAAATCCCCATCAGTAAACATTTTTTGAGCGGTACCACCAATGTCATGTGTAAACGTATTTACGTAAGTTGTATGCGTGCACTGCTGTATGAAGTATTTTGTATATTATATAATTAAGTAGACATTTTTAAAGGATGAGCCAAAAAGAAGTATAAATATAAGTTCTCATATTTTCTTCCTGCACTGCATGAGTAAGTGTTCATATCCCCTTGATAATGAGCCTCCAGCTTGGGAGACCAGGGTTCTAAGGCAGTGGTCCTCAGCCTTTGAGTGGGTGTCAGAATCACTTGCAGAACTCATTCAGCATGCACATTTCTGGGCCCCTCTCTCTGATTCTGAGCCTCTAGGAATTTGCACAGATAACACATACCCCAAGTGATTTCCATGTCGGTGTTTGAGAAACACACTTCGTAGCCTGAAACCTTCTAGCTGGTATCAATCACCCAATTTAATAGGCCTGGGCCAGGGAGAGCCTAGCTGTCCCAGTCCTGGCTTGTGACATCGGTTTTAGGGAACCTCTGGCGGGACCCTCGGTGCCTTTTTACCCAGCTTGGGATGCTGGCGTCAGTGCATGGCTTCTGTTTTTCCCTTATCCTCTGCGTAGCCCAAGAATCACCATTGTGCAGTAAGGAGAAAGGGTTGGGCTGTGTAGTTAATCATTTCATCTTATCTGTCATCACTTTTCAGGTTGCTCAGTGCCTCTTTTCTTTTTATCCTCAGGCAGGGGAGCCACAAGCAGTTAACTGCTTGGGGCTCCCTCCCTCTCTTTGCCAGTCCTCCTTAATCCGAAGGGGCAACTCTTGCATTGAGATGCAGAGAAACCCATTGCAACCCTGGTTCAGAACAGCCCTCCTCCTCCGGGCTGCAGGGAAGGGGCTGAGGGAGTGGAGGCATTCTGAGTACCACCCCGCCTGCCCATACATAAACACAGAAGTTCCCCTTGTCATTCTTTGTGTGAGCGTGGTGGGTGAGTTAGTAAGTAGAATTCGGGGTTGGACTTTAGAAACTCTTAGTTTATTAGTTTGGCTCCATGCCTTAGACTTGCTTTGGGCTCCACAAAGTGGACAGTTTCACCTGCTCACTCCTTTCCCTCTGGAAGTGAAACAACTATTATCCATGTTTTCTTTTCCTGGCATCTTAAACAACGGGTGGATTCGCTTCCGGCTGAGAGTTGACATCAGTTGTCCTTGTAAATAGGGTACAGAACAGAGATCTACAGAAGGAGCCCTTAAGAAGGAATTTTAGGGACCAGACACTCTCTACTCCTTCCTAATTGATGAATTTCTTCTTCACTCTCTATGTCAGGTGGTTTTCTGCCTCTCTGTGAATAACTTCCGTAATGGGAAATTGACTAAGGAAATTAATTGGGGTCTTTTTCAGTAAAGAAATCTCTAATTATAAGAAACTACTGCAAATCTACAAATGAGAAGAGCAAACGCAAGACAGCACAGAATGTCTGTGTACTTAGTTTGTGGGCACAGTATCAGTTCTGAGGTATTATTTGTTATTACTAAGAATAGCTTCTATTTTGAGAGCTTATTCTGTGCTCGATGCTGTGCTTATTTGATCATATTAGCGACCCAGGAAGGGAAGTTACTTCTCTACCCATTTTCTAGATAAGGCAAAGTCCATTGCCTTTCCTTGTAACGTGGCAGAGCTGAGATTTGACTCCAGAGCTCAAGTGTTTATTTGCAGTGCTTTAGGACTTCCCGTTGAGAAAGGATACATGTGGGGATCCAGTGCGGGACCTTCTGCTTTTCCTTATATCTGATGGGTCTGTCTTTCCCAGCTTGCTAGAATTGAAGCTCCAGATGTGGAGGTGTATGAGCCAGTCTCCTAATGAAGATTATCTCTCGGAAAGCTTCAAAACCAGACAGAACAGGAAACAAACAGGGAGAGGATAGACCTCAGTGATTCTGAATGATGCAGTTAAATGTGCCTGAAGGCCAAATAGGTTTTTTTCTTTTTTAATCTTAATTTTGAGTATGTTTCCTATGCCTTGTTCATTTTGAGAAGTGCCTTAGGATTTTATATGTACAAAAGTTCCAGTACACCTCTTTGTTTGACAGTATCTCTTTCTGAAACTTTCTTTCGGTTTCACTGTTACGCCTGAACTGCAGAACAGAGCCATTGTTACTCTTACCTCTGCAGGTACCAGCTGAAGCCCCTGTAGGCATCTGCAGGACCTGCAAAAACTCACCTTCCCTCTGGGCTCGCCAGCACCCCCTGCTGGTGGTGGCTTTGCCAGGAGAGGAGGGAGTGGTCATCTGATCCCTCAGTAATGAGATCGGCTGTGAGTCAGCAGGCAGAGAAGGCTAAGGGAGTGGCCTGGACTCCACTTCTTCAGTTGTGGAAGGCAGGGGTGTCTGCCTGGCAGGACAGCTCCCACCTCGTAGGAAGAGAGGACACTGGGGGGGGGGGGGAAGGGAACTGCCAGTGCAAAGGAAGAATTGCTGGTTGGCGTTGCTGTGCAGACAGGTTTGTATGTTCTTCTTAGACCCTCTGCTCAGATTCCTCGGGGACCCATGAGTTCTTCCTTGGACATTTAAGTAGCATGTTCCTTGGTCATTCTTTTCTTTCCCACCCCACGAG
Source organism: Monodon monoceros (assembly GCF_005190385.1). Taxonomy (NCBI): domain Eukaryota; kingdom Metazoa; phylum Chordata; class Mammalia; order Artiodactyla; family Monodontidae; genus Monodon; species Monodon monoceros. Next base: position 9,316,761 of record NW_021703784.1, on the reverse strand, counting down.
CTTCCATAGCTTCATGGTCTGTTTGTTTTCTGGATGTAAGCGCTGCAGTGGCAGCTCCAAGGATACATTGGAGCCAGTGACCTTCAGAAGACAAGCTGAGGACAGTCTGGAGAGGGTGGTAGGCTCTGGAAGCATTCCCCTCCACGTTTGCCCTCGTGTGCTGCCGGCTCGCATGTCCTCCCCAGCCCCTGGCCCAGGAACTGGCGCACATCTGTATCTGCATCTTTCAGCTTTGTTCCCAGTCCTCTGGGAGAAACCTGGGATGCAGAGGAGGGCGCTTGGAGACTTCCCCTCAGCTTCCCCCTTGCCTCTCCCACGCGCCTGGTCTGGCAGCTGCAGAGGACAATGGGGGAGTGAAACACCCCTCAACAGCGCCCCTACAGCTCCCAGCCCCGCCCCCCCAAGGCTGCTGCCGCTCACTGGACTGCCCAGGGGTCTGTGACCTCTGTCTGTCACCTTATCTTGTTTTTTGCTCAGTTTCAACAGTAGTCACTAGTGGGTCCCGAGTCCAGCGTCCAGTGATGTCCCAGTGGCATTCAGACGGTCTCCACCTCTCCCGCACCGGCTCTTCCACCAACACCCACCTCCATCTGCAGTAGAGTCTTTGGTTGTACAATGGAAACGTGTGTGGCTCCCGTTTACCATGTACCGTAAAAAGGTCAGGCAGTGTGATTGGCTCTCTCCGCGCTCCGCTCCCTGCTGACCCCCTGCTCAGTTAATCCTGTGGCTTCTCATCTGTTCTCACCCTGACCCCCTCTGCCGCCCCGGCTGTAGGTCTTTTGTGAAAATTGGTGCAGGCACAGGAGCAACCTCCAGGGCAGGGAGTGGGAGGATTATCCACCTGAGGCATTTATGAGCCTTTCCATTTTTGAAGCACTTGCACAAATCTGTCATGTGGAAGTCTAGTTCAGGGACCAGCTGCTGGCTGGAGGTGGTGTGACTGGGGCGGGTGGGGGGGTGGTCAGGGCAGGAGTTGTGTAACCAGACCAGTGCCAGCTTTGCATTGGCGCCAAGTGCAGATGGCTCGGAGGTTTGGGGGAACTCGGAGAGTTCCCATTGTTCCCAGCCCCCTGAGTACTCTTCAGATAGTAATCATAAAGGCGACATTATTTTAGTTAACATTTGTTGAATGTGCCTATTATGTGTCAGTCACTGTGCTCTTGTTTAAATTTCCCCATTTTCCTATCCAGTAGTATAACTATTGCCTCCATTTTATAGACAAGAAAACTGAGGCTTAGAGAGGTGTCATAACTTGCATGAGAGCGCACAGCTGCTAAATGATGGGCTGGAATTGGAACCCAGGTAATTTGACTCTGGGTTTTAAGCACTATGCAACACTGCCCTGTCCAGTTCTAGAGGATGATGTCCAGGCGCTATCACTGATATTCCTGTTGCTTGCGAGGTCCCAGGAAGTGCTAGCGGCTGAGGGAGGTGGGTTTCCCGAGAAGCTACAGTGTGAACCGAGGCAGAGACCTCCAAGTCTGGCCTGAGCTGTGGGCTTCCCTAGGGGCGCCAATGGGGGAGGCGGGCGGCCTGACACTGTCCCTTCCGGCCAGCAGAGGGTGCATTCCCGGAGGTGACTGGCCCCTGGCTGTTTCCTTTCCTCCTAGAACCTGAATCTCCTTCTCTCCTTGCCCTGACTCGTCAGAAGCTCCTCCACCCCAGCCCTCCCACACCTGACATCACCAGAGAGCAGTTCAGCTGTGTGAGACCAAGTCAGCCTTGAACCTTGCAGGGTTAGCTGCCGTCTCTCTAGTTTCCCTTGTGCGTGGCTGTTTCTCTCCAGCCACAGCTCCTCTCAGATGCTTGGGTCAAATGCCGTCATGGAAATTTCCACTTTGAGTTTGTAGTTGCCTGGTCTCCTTTCTCCTCCCACTTCCAACTCGATCAGTTTCCTGATTTTCTTTGTGCATCTTTCTTTCCCTTCTTATTTTCATTTGGACTCCTTCCTTGTTCTTGGATGGCTTTTTCCCCCAAAACTCCCCTACGTGCCCCCACAGTGTCCACTACCCTTCAGCATTACCTGGAAGTGTCTCCCCTTGGTCTTTCCCTGATTTCTTTTCTGCCTTTTCCTTGTTATAATGACGCTCTCACCCCGCTGGCTCTAACGCCTTTATGCACCTGAAAAAAGCAAGTTGGTTTGTTTTCTGTCCAGTCTACCTCTACCGTCATCAACAGGGTCTTAAAATTTCATGCTCTGTGGGGGAGAGGTCACATGGATGACGGAAGACAGGAGGTGAACCACTGAATTAAAAAAAAAAAAAAAAAGCTCAATGTTTAAGTAGTATTTACTGTGTGCCAGACACAATTCTAAGCCCTTTCCGTATGTTATCACATTTAATCCTCATAGGTGCCGATGAGTTGAGGAATAGCATCCCCTGTCTTACAGATGAGGAAATGGGGGTACAGAGAGGCCAAGTAACATGCCCAAGGTTACACAGGCGGTGGGTAGTTGAGTCAGAATTCAGACCTAAGCAGGATGACTTGAGAGGCAGGCTCTCCATCAGGATCAACTGCCTCTAAAGGGTTGATGGTCAACAAGCACGAGAGAGGAGATGGCACCTTCCAACCCCTCAAACTCGCACAGTCACACGGCAGGATCATGGGAACTCACACACTCTGCCCCTGTTCACTTTCACCCTGCCTCCCTCTTTCTTTTTCTGTCTCTTCTCTCAAAAGAAACTGCCGTTTTCTGTGTTCGGGGAGAGAAGACATCAAGTGACCTCTCAGGGTCTGTCGTGCTGGGAGACTCTCCCTGCTTCATCACTGTCTTCTCAGTTTACAGGCATCAGTCAGACTCTAGAGACAAGGGATTTCACCTTTTTGGCGAAAAGGCACCCGATCTGTGTTTGTGGTCTCAGGACGGGCAGAGTGATCAGGCTGCGCATTTTATAAGCAGTGCAGATGAAGCCATCCCACTGCCCCTCACTCGGAGAGCCGCACACGCCACCGCGCAGCAGGCAAGGCTGATCCCACCAGGCTTTGAAACAGCCTTGCCCGCTTTCCTGGCAGCGCTTCCCACCCACAGCTGCCAGAGGAAGGGCTTCCTAAAGGTGCAGTGTCAGCCTCTGAGCTGTCCTCCGGGAACTGGGTGCCCGGACTCCCCACCACAGCTTGAGTGGCCCCAGTCCATAGTCACTCTAGCCTCGTTTCAAGCATCTGGGTTGTTTTTTTTCCCCCCACTTTCTTAACTTTATACCTAAGTACAGTGATTAAGGAGTTAGAATGTAATACGTAGGGTAAAGTAATTAGTACAAATAATTGCCCTGGAGAGAAAATGGTATGATGACGTTATAAAAGGGCTCCCCCCGCCCCCCCACCCTTTCTCTGCCTGCCTGCCTGCCTGTCTGTCTGTCTGTCTTTTCACTAAATGTTAGGCAAAATGGAAGGAGATTATAGCAGCTGTAGAAGAGAGAGCTTCTGGTCTCTAGTTCAGAAGGCAAATGCATGGAATAGAGGAGTGATTTATCCTATGAGGAATCATCTAGATCAGTTTCTTGCTGGGACGTAGCAGAGGTGCAGATTTGATGGCTACTTAGATACCCTGCATTAGCTTTTCTTTCCTTTTTCCCTTCAGCGTTGTTCTCTTTTCTGTCTTTCTTCCTGGAGTTGTCTTTGGACTCTGGGACATAGTCCTCTTCTTCTCATTAAAGCCTAGCACTGTCCCCCACCTCCCACCCTGCCCCATCTTCTAGGCTGTCTGTTCTATGGCTAATAGCACTCTCTGTGCTGCTTTGCGTTCAGGACATATGAATTGCTTTGTAAAATAGACATGGATGCTTCTGGCGGAGCAGGTCTTCTCAATGCCGTCCTCCGCGTTCACCATCCAGGGCTGTGTGACAGCTGGATGACTTTAAGAACTGAGTAGGTGAATGTGTGTGGTTATTTGGGAGACTGGGTGGAGTCCCGTTAACGTGGGTCTGATTTCTGTGTGAATCTGATGAAACAGAACATCCTCACTCGTGGGTACTAGCCTTCTGCTCTCCATCTGTTTGTACATTTGACTGTCAGCCCAGGAACAGAGAGGACTGGAGGCCACAGCGATAGCCAGAAGGCACATTCCAGGCGTCTGAGCAGAGCTGACATGTGCGGGTCTGGCACGGCCCTACACCTTTGTTATTGTTGTGGGCGTATGGTGGAATATTGCCACTGCGGTACTAGCAAAGCCTCTTACCCACTTCAGGTTGACTGTATCTGTGACCACTGTTTAGGGCTTATAGAAACCAGGCAATAAGTTAATGAAAAACAATCCATGGGCCTAAATGATTTCCTGTTACTCTCATCCTCGTCCTTTTTCATCTAGGTTTATGGAACTTGGCAGCCCTTGGCTGATAGAGTTAAGACGGGAAAGGGAAGGCAGAAGTGATACCTTCGGTGTTTATGATGGCTGGAAAATAACGTACCTCCAGGAACCAGGATACACATCTTTTTTTCCTCCTTAATTTCAATCCTGATGGTTGACCAATTTGGTCAGGTGTCTTGGTCCACTTTCCTGCTTAAGTAAAGCAATCATGAATGAATCTTTGGTGATTCTTTTTAAAAGCAGCTTCCATCAGACACGGGAGATTTGCTAAATGTATACAGTAACTTCTAGGCAGGCCTAAGATTTTTTTTTCCTAGTGTTTGATAGTGTATTTTCTAATTTGCCATCTTCCACAAAAAGGGGGTGCCAAAGGGAAATTGTAAATTCATTGATGTTTTATGTTCTTTTAGTCTATAGTCATGGGGAGCTGGAGTTGGGGGCAGGTTGAGGGGTGGGAAATTTGATAGTATGACATTTAGTTGAAGGGGATTTGGAGTCAGTGAACATAGGTTTGAGTCCCAGCTCTGCTGTGCTGTCTATGTGAGCTTTGGGCAAGTCCCTTCAAGTCTCTGAATCTCAGTTTCATTATCTGTGAAATGGGGGAGACAATACTTACCTCAGTGGATGCCTGTGAGTATCAAATGAGGTAATGGATTTGAAAACATGTAAATCATGGAGCCCTGTACCGATGGGAGTTGCTAATATTATTGTTCCTGCCAGACCCTAGGACGCTGGTAAAATAAACTGGTAGAATTGTTGATGTCGTCATTCTTTTGGAAAACTCTTTCCTTGGTGTGTTGGTTGCCTGACTGCATGGATTCGTTGTGATGAAGTCAGGCTTGAATAGAAGCAGGTAATAGAAAGAATGAGGGCCAGTGCAGGTGGTAGTGGATGAGACCTCATGGTCACTGCCGTCTTTTTTCATTCCCTTATATTTGAATCTCTCCCTTCAACCCTTGCTTTGCTGGGTTTTCTGTGCACTGGGAGCTGTGGGGATCAGAAGGTAAGGGGGAAATGAGGGCATCATTTCTCTCAGGAGCTCACCATCTCTGAGGGAAAATCTCTGTGGAATTGGGGAACAAGTGCTGGGAGACCTTTCTTTGACCCTTTTGCTTTTTGCTGGGCCTTGGTTTCCTTCTCTGTAAAAAGGAGCCGAGGCTTTAAGGTCTCATCCACCTGCAACCTTTTGTGGGTCTGAAATCATGGGCCTGAAGGAATGCATGTCCTTAACAGCAAGCCCAGGTCAGCACGTTAGGAGAGCTGACAGGGAGAACTGATGGAAGGAGGTACTTAGGGATGCCCGAGGATATCGACCTGCTTGTCCGTAGGTGGTTCTCAGTGACTGGGAGAAATATCTGAAGATTCGAATGTGTCTGATTGAACTCTTTGACGGGAAGACCGGTGCTCCACCAGAGCACACAACCTGGTCTCCTTGCTGGTTTCAAGGAGGGGAGTGGCTCTTTTGCGTTCTTGCCGGTGCTGGCACCGGCAGACTCACGGAGGAATGGATGTATGCGCTGTGCTTTAAGTAGAGGTTCTGCACTTCCCTAGAAATGTGAGCAGACTGTTCCCGCCTTCTTCTAGGGCCCGACATACTCTGACCCCTCTCCCTGGCCGCCCCCAACTGCCACAGCCTATCCCAGGCCACCCGAGTAAAATGGGCCACAGAGGAAGCGGTAGTCACTGCAGCAGAGCGGCCTGTCCCCGCTGGGCAGGAAACCTAGAGTGATGAATGGGGCCGGATGAAGTCATCCTGGTCCTCCAATCAGGCTGCTCCGAGAGAGCCAGGGGCCTCTGCAGATCCAGCCGGGCTGCCGGCTGCTCTCATGTACCTTTAGACAGAGGCTGTGAGTCTCTGGGAGTGGAGTGGGGGGGTGTGAACCGCCCGCTCTGGCTCCTGTGTAGGCCTCAGTCAGTCTGAATGTTATTGCAAGGTGAGTGGCTTCACCGGGCGCATTCCTCTCCCTCTGCGTTCTCGGCCTTGCCTGGCGGGCTCTGGCTTTGTGGCTCCGGCACCTCCTTGCACAGCACCTTCTGCTTCCATCTGAGTGCCTGTACCTTCTTCTTGAGGTTCTCACACCCGCCTCCGCACCGACCCCTAGCCTCCTCCCCCCCCCCCCCCCCCAGCACTTGCTCAGCACCCGCCAGCCGGCCTCTTCCCACAAGCTCCCCTCTCTCTGACCCGTGGGTACCAGTTTGACCCGGTGATGGGAGGGCAGGGCCTCCACCTCTGTGCGCTCTCCCCCAGCAGGGGGAGCCCTGGCGAGACCCGCACTTGCCTCCTGGGAAGAAGTACCAGGCAAGGGGAGATGCCCCCTGACTCAGCCTGATGTGGGCATCTGTGGGAACACAAGCAGGCCCCTGACTTGCTGGGGACCCCGAGGCCCTTTGCTCTCCCCCCCAGCAGAGGAGGTCCTGGGGCCAAAGCTTAGAAATAGGTCTCTCATTTCCCCCGATCTTCCAGAGGGGTGGTTGGTTCTTTCTGGGTGGACCTTTGTGACTCTGCCTTTTCTCTCCGGATGGTACCGCTGCTCCTTAGGCCAAGCCGAGATCATGGAGCCGGCTGATATGGCGACAGCAAAGGTAGGATGGAAATGCTGCCGGCCTCACTGTGCGTAAGTGGCTTCGCTTGGCAAGTTCTGCCTTTGGTTCACTTTTCTCTCCCCTCCTCTCCCTCAGCCCACCAGTCCGGAGCATCCAGGGGCTGTGTCAGAGTGGAGGGAAACGGTGCGAGAATGAGGACCTCAGGGGAGGGGAGGAAGGCCGGGCCCTCCTAGGCACACTCCTCACCTCTGTGTGCCTGGAAGCCTGGTAGGCGGGGGCGGTGGCCTGTAGCTTTGTCTGGGCTGACCCGTGTGTCTGTCTTTCTCGATAGCTTTGCCTTGGTTTTCCTTTATCTTTACCGTGTCTCTTTTCAGCCGCCCCCTCCCTTATCCTCTCTGTCTTCTTCCTCTGCCTCTTCCCCACGCTGCAGTGCTCTCTTAACCCATCTGTGCCATCTCCACACTTTCACCCTCTGTTTGCTTCTTTTCCCTCTGCCTGCTGTGTAAGGAATGGGTGGGGTCGGTGTGGGCTGGACAGTCTTGAGAGCAGAGACTGCCTCTCATCCTGCAGCAGATGTTGGCCTTGGGATTGGTGAGGTGGCCTTGGGATTTGGCTCTGAGTGGCAGATGCGGCAGCTGTCCCCTCCCACCGCTCATCTGAAGCCCCAATGGAAGTGCGGGTCTGGGCACCTCTAGGGAACGGTGCCCGGGTGCTGTGTCGCACGCACCCTGTATGCACGCTAGAGGGCGTCCCTGAGATAGGTTTCTGATGTCTCCTGACTGCTGCTTGCAATTTGAAATTTGTTTTTCTGTGCATTCTTCCAAACAAGGAGCTAGAGCCATTGAGAGTGGATGGGGGAGCCAAGGAGGCTGAGTTTGTAAGCCGCAGTCCCTGTGTACAGGGAGAGAGACCTGTGGTCCTTCCACAATATCTCAGTGCTGGGTTTGGGGGGCCTTCCTCTCTGGCCAGATGGCAGGGTCTCCTTTCTCTCCAAGATGGAAGACTGGACGAGGCTCAGACTTCTGGAGCAGGTTGAGTACCCCATGTGTGTATGAAAGAGAGAATGAGGTAGGAGGTCCAAGCAGCAACCGTGCTGTGGGCAGTAATGTGTTAAAGTGGTTAGGACACGTCTCTGGGAATCGCAGAACTGGATTCTCAGCCCCTTTCTCCAACTCCCACATGCTGTGTGATCTGATCCAAGTTACTTAACCTCTCTGGGCTTTCATTGCCTAGTCTGTATAGTGGTGAGAATTACATGCGTATGTTGTTTTAACCAGCTTAGGTCTGTCGAATACTTCCTTTTCCTTGCAGAAAGGAGCTAGGGAGAGCAAAACTAAATGAGAACAGGCCTCCCTGGATTCCTGGACCACATCACTCTTCAGTCCCCCCACCCTTCCTCTCTCTTTACCTCCTTCCACAAACATTTGAGTAGCCACATTGAGCATGGCTGGTCAAGGTGCTGTACCCCCCTTGGCCGTGTGCAGTGGCAGCCATGGGAGCAAGGCATCTGCAGCTGTGTTTGGATCCAAAACAGTTTGCTCCAAGCAGTTTGCTGTCTGGCTGTAACGCATCTTCTCTCCGTGATGTCAAGTGTCATCTCTTGCCAGGCTTACAAACCTGCTAGTCCACTAGCTCTTAAAGTTGTAAGTGGTTTGGGATCAAGCAGCTGGCCCTCCAGGGGTGGTGGTGGTGAGTGCTCTGGGAAAGGTGTGCTTTGGGGGCATCGGGGAGTTACTCTGCAGTTAGTTTGGAGATGTGCGTTTATGTTTCCATTTGCACATGGAGGTAGAAACCGAGTCAGCTTCATTTTTCTCAGGCTCTTGCCATCCCTTCGCCCAGATTGCAGATTATCTAATCAGGCAAAGAATCAGACCTTGGAGCTGGACCATTCCTGAGGCCAGCATTTGCGATCAGGACCTTGACCACAGGAGTGAATCTGATGGGTCACAGAAACAGACGACGTTTAACACTGGCACTGGGATTCGTTTTCTTTAACCTTCTCTAGCCCAAACCCTTTGGAGGGAGTTTAGTTCAGGTGTTTTCAGTCTGGGCCTGTGAACCATTAAGGTCCTGGGATGGACTTTAGGAGAGGGTCCATGAGCCTCTACCACTTGTAGGCAGAATTTTGTATCTCTGTATTTTTCTGGGAAGAGTATCCATGGCTCTCATCAGATCTCCAGAGGGCTTATGACTCAAAAAAGTTTAAGACTCTTTAACTGATCAAGATGCTCCCATAAAGAGCCTGTTTGCATTTTGCAACCCAGGTACAAAGAAAACCTGTACATTGAGGTTGACACAGTGACATTGGAGAATGCCATGCATGAGCACGAACCGTGGAGTAAAAATTCATAATGTGACTCACTGGTAACTGATTTAAGATGATGTGGATATCATTTTTAAAAGTCTAAATACATGTAAATGCATCCCCCTTACCTTATCTTTCCCCTGTAATACCTGAGGTCCTATTCCCTGGATCCCTTTAGCCCCCAGTGTATTGGGTTCAGTTACCCCCAAATGAAGTAGTTTCGGTTGGAGGTGTGGCCACTCTTGATGACAGCCCTGCCTATTTAGACTGCGTTCAGTTCCTGGAGGAGAGCTTTTGGAAGTGTGACTTCACCTCCTGGAGTCTGGATTGTTGCATTGCTGTGGAGCTACTCTTTTTTTTTTTTTAAGGTTGCAGTTTCAGACTGGGGCCATCTGATGTCCTGACATGACTGTGTTAAGATAAGTAGATGATAAATTGTGTCCTGAGAGTTTCTTTTTCAGCCTTGAGAAGAGAGGTCGGTAAGCACTCATTAATCCATTCACTCAACAAATGTTTATTAAATGCCGCTTACACGCCAGCAGAGATTCAGTGTGGAGGTTTTCAATGAATAACACACGATCCCTGTGAGCAGTTAGCTGCTCATGGGTTCTTGGGGAAGACAGATGAGTAAACAAATTATGATGGCACAAAGGTAATAAGGGTTGTAATAGAAGTTCGAGTCACCAGGGAAGCACAAAAGAACTATTTGATGTTACCTGGGCAGGCATAATGGCTTTCTAAGGAAGTGGCATTTGATTTGAAGCATGGGGGGGAGTTTATCGGGCGGACGAGGCAAGAGAGGTGATCTAGTTATGATTTGGAGCTGGGCATGTCTGGGTTCAAATGCTGGCACTGCCGCTTTCTGGCTCAGTGAACCTGAGCGAGTTATCCTGGCTTTTCCTAGTCTCAGTTTCTTCCTTGGTAAATGAGAGTGATACCATCCACCCTATAGGATTGTTGTGAGGGTTAAATGAGATAACTTAGGTAAAATGCCTGCACATCATAGGTGTTCACTGGACACTAGTGGGGCAGGAGAGGGAGACAGCACGCATGTGGCAAAGCCCAGGTCACTGCAAGTACTTGGGCCTGATTGGAGTGCAGGTCGCGTGTGGAAGATGGGAGGCAGATGGTGAAACTGGAAAAGGAAGCGGGAGTTGACACCCTGTGACAGCCTCATCCATGTAGATACTGGGAACAATTGAAGGACTTTTAAGATATCCTCAGGTTTGCTTTTGACTACAAAACTGCAAGGTAGACAGATTGTTAAGATTTTCCTCATTTTGTGCCATCTCTGACACTTTATTTTTCACACGTTTGTCTTCCCCCCACTAGACTATAAGCTTTTTAAGGGCAGGGATTGTGCATTTTTGCTTTTTAAGCCACAAAACCCCTAGCACCTGGCGTATTACTTGGTGTATGATAGATGCTCGATAAATATTTGGTGAATTAACAAACAAGTACGAGAGGGTAAGTACAACTGCAAACCTAAAGATGAGGATTGAAGGGCAGGTAATAACGGATAGCAGGAGACAAACGCTAGTCATAATTAGGGAGCTAGAGTTGACATGCCTTTGTGCCTAATTAAATGGGAGGTGGGAGAGGAAGCATGTAGGATGAATTCCAGCTGTCTGACTGGGTGGCTTCATAGTTGGTGGTGCCATCTATTGCGATAAGCACGGGAGGTCAGGGTCAGGAGAGGTAGGGGGACAATGCAGAGTTTCATTTATTCGTGCTGGCTCTGAGGTGCCCATGAGACATCGAGGTGAAGGTGTTCAGGAACAATCGCGAATCTGTATCTGAGGTCAGGGAAGTGGTCAGAGTTGTTCACATATATATTTGGGAGGCACAGTCTTATCTCCAAGGCATTATTCAAACAGTCAAGACTAGATTAGGTCATTATAAGAAAAAAATTGTAATCATGTGGGGATGGATGTTAACTAGACTTATTTTGGTGATCATTTTGCAGTATATACATATATGGAATCATTATGCTGTACTCCCGAAATTACTATAATGTTATATGTCAATTATATCTCAAGTAAAAAAAAAAAAAAGAAAGACTAGATTAGGCACCTCTGTGACCTAGATGGCCACCCAAGGACTAGGGAGTTGACAGGAGAAACTTTTCAGATCTCCCATCACAGCAGTTAAGAGGCAGAGGCTCTCCTTATAGTAGAATGTGAGATCTTGGAACTGAGAAGGCCTTCTTCCTAGGAGAGTCTGAACTTGTGGATTTTGTAGAGAAATTGAAAAATGTTGGCGGACTGACACAGAATTGCCAGATATTTATTGCACCTATAAAGGGTAACAACAGAACTAAACTGAACTAAAATATAAAACTACCACCACCATTGTCTGTATTTAGAGAATATTTAAACACAAAATTTAAAAGGATGAATTATCAAAAATTAAAGGTTCAGTATCTTTAGTTTTTAGAAACTTACCACGTTGCCCTTATTTTTCCTCACTTGTCTGTGGATCCACGTAAAAACTTCATCACGGTACACGCCAGCACTTGGGTGCCCCTGAAGCAGCAGCGGTAGCCAGTGGCTGAGTATGGAAGGACACAGGTGCATTTACCGAGTAGCTCTGGAACCTGGGCTCTTACATTTACTCGTGATTATGCCAGTCTCACGTCTGTTGTGATATTAAGAGAATATCGTGGGTATGGGGACCTGAAACATCTCTGAGCATTTCGTTTGCAGCTTAATGGTGCTGATGAGAAAATATCCTGATGGAGGAAATGAAACTTCAAAATCCACCCCATTAGATACAGCCTACTCCATCCACATAAACCTGTGTTTATTGGCAGTGATTGTAGCAGTATGTTCCAAAGGCACTATTTCTGGACACCTGTCATGCAAATAGGAAGTTCTGGTCTCCTTACAGGATGATGACAAATATTGGATCCTTTTTCTGGCTAACTCTTTTAAGACCATACTAATAGAGAAATGATGATCACAGATTTAATATAGGTTAGCTGACAACATTCACCATTACTCATTAGTTGATTGAAAAACTGGCATAATGATTACAAACCCATCTTCATTTTGGAAAACAGAAGTACTCTGCCCTTCTGATTAGCTGTGTCTCTCTTTTGAGACTTATTGCTTTAAACTTTATGTTAGAATTATTTAATATGACTACTTAATGCCCATGCCTTGTGTTCCTTATTAGATTATAAGCTTCTGGAGATCAAGGACGATATTGGATGGATCATTGAAATAGCATCTTAGTTTGTCTAGGTCATGAACACATTAGGTACTCGATAAGTATAGTTATTGTTGAATAAATAAATAAATATCTGACTGACCTGACAGAAGTATCACAAAATAAAAATACAAGAATATCCCCAACAAAATAGGAAGAATGAGAAACTTTGTTTAGGTAAAGGAGAAAAAGTAGACCAGGAAGCATAGAAACGGAGCCTCTGGTTCTTGCAGTGGGTAGTGGTGGTCTGTGGACACTGGTTGTGAATAATCATAATAAGGGTGAAAAGGTGTTGAGCCCTTACTCAATACTACGTCATGTGTTGTGTCATTGACTCTTAACAGCTTCATGGATCGTTGTCATCACCTTTTTATAGATAGAGCCGAGGCGTAGAGAAATGAAGTAAGTCGCTCAAAGTCACACAGCTTGTTCAGTACGGATTTGAACTCAAGTCTAGTTTCAGAATCCTTGTGCTAGACCACAGAGTGCAGCTCTGGGACTGGTGTCAGGCCCCTGTCAGTTAAGAATGCGGCTTTTCTAGGCTTGTCCTATCGGCAAACGGCTTCTCTGCCAACAACAGATTCTGGTCTTGTCCTTGGTCTGGAGACTTTCACTGTGAACATGAGTTAACACTCGATTCAGCTGTCTGTTAATGGTAATTCTCATATGTAGCTTAGTTGAGAAAAGAAAAATCTCCATTTGGTGGGAGGAGAGCAGGAAGCAGCTGGCTGTGGATATATGGGTGCTCCCTTCCTGAGAAAACCTGAGTTTATAAACACCCTCTGGGGTCCCTGACACCATCAGTCACCCCGAATTCCTCTAGAGAATAAACCAGGAGGAGCAGGGGGCGTAATTAGAAATCCGCCTTGTTTCTTCCATCTGGCAGGAGACATGTTTTCTTCTATTACGAATGTAATTAGAATGAGGAGTGAAACCAGGCCGCATTTCCCTCTCCTGGGGGGTGTTTCTCCGAGGTGTGCTGTCTTTCCTGACAGGAGGGCTTCGTGTCCGGAGGCCGCCCTTCTGTCTTTTGGCAGGAGGAGTCGTGATCCAGGGCACACCAATGAAGGAGACCTGAGTCCGGCAGAGGCGTTCGGGAAGCAGGCAGTGATTTTGGAAGGGAAGGGAAAGGTAGGGTAGAGAGAGGGGGTCCTCTGTGGGATTTCCACTGTCGCAGAGAGTGGGGCCCGGGACACTCCTGTCTCCTTGCATCAAGCCAGGGGGTCTCCGTGGAGAAGGGATGTCCAGCAGAGCTTCAGCAGGCAGGGAGGGAGAGCTCAGCTGGCATCTGTACCAGGTGGGCAGGGGAGGCAGTTCTCCTGGCCTGGCTGAGAGGGGGAGGTGCCTGGGCTAGAGGCAGCGGGCGCTTTGTGGTTCCTGGGCATAGGGCTTTGCTTTGTAGCTTTCTCGCTCTTTTCACCAACTCCCACCTTATCTCACGGCTGAGTACTAGGCCTCCCGGGGCCTCAGTTTCTTCTTCCGTCCAGTGTGGTTTAGTAACACCTCACTGGGTTTTTGTGAGAATCCCAGACACGACGTGTGGGAGGCCAGCTTAAACTTGCGAGTGAACAGACAGACACCCGGTGGAAGCCCTGGCTGCCTCCCTCTCCAGTCGACCCTGTCGGTGAAGCACCTGGGGGCAGGATGAAGCCTACCGGAGCTTGGCTTGGACCTTGTCCGTCCTGTTGGTTGCCCAAAGGAGCCTTCTGGATTAGCAGATTGTGAGGGAGAGGCAAAGAAGGATGGGGGAGGTAAGTCTGTCCAGTACCCTAAGCAAATCCGTGGGGTCACAGAGGCGGAAGGAAGCATTCTTCAAATGAACAGAGCCTGCCTTGCTTTCCCCACAAGCCCCTCAACCCCAGCGGCTCTGTGGCCTGTGCCGCCCCTCCCTGCCTCTCCCTGCAGTGGCCAGTGGGGCTGGAGGGCGGGGTGTGTGCAGGTCCTGCCACAGGAGGGGTGGGGCAGGCGCAGGTGAACAGATGAGAAGGCAAGGCCAGTGCCTGCGGCCCACGCCGTCACCCCAGAGCCAGTGACTAATTGTGGCAGAGGGTGGGGAGAGGAGAGTGGGTGGGGGGAGGAGGGGACAGGGAAGTAGTGGGGAGCACCTGATGGGCGCAGCTCCGGCCATCTGCCGTCCCCTCACACAGCCTCTATCGACTGCAGTTGGAATATGGAAGAGGTTCTGGCTGGAGCCCGAGGAGGAGGCTTGTTGTTGAAATGTTCAGGAGGCTGCTCCTCTCGCTAGCTTCCTGACCTCCAAAACGCTCCTTAAATATAACACTCCCGGCGCCTGTCGACTCCCCTGCCTGAGCTTGGAGCTTTGATTCCCCAACGTGTGACTGCAGCACTGCTCTGCCCCAGTTTTGCCAGCTCCTAGCGACATGCGGCTCTGCCCTGGCGCTGCGGCTCTCCTCTCCGTAGGAGCAGGGGCAGAGGGAGGGCAGCACATACCCAAGAACCAGAGAGAAGGCGAGCCTCAGGGACCACGTTGTCCATCTATTTTCTGCTCCAGATACGCTCCCCGTGACTTCCCAAGGTCATGAGGAGGCGTGCGCTTCTGGTGTCTGGTGCTGGGAAGAGCCGCTGGTGGGGAGGTGGGAGTCACGGGGGCTGAGTCCTCCCGGGGGCTCCCAGCTGCTAGGTGTCCCCTGGCTGGGTTGCTTGGGTGTCTGCTTATACATCACCGGCAGCGTGCTCTGGCTGAAAGACCTCTCTCACCGTCTGGCCCCTACTCACGGATGAGGCAAGAAAGGCCAATCGTGGCTTTGTTGGACTAAGAAAGGAACAGCACCAGGGTGAGTGAGACCTTCAGGCTCCTGGGGGCCAGGAGGAAGTCAAAGCAGCTAAAATCAGAAAGGAACTTTTTCCAACCTTCATTCCAAACCCGTTTGGAAGGAACCGTTGTAGCAAGAAGCTTAGAGTGTTACAAACCAACCTTCTGTGAACCACACCTTGTAAACACAAGCAACTTGTGAATGTTTGTGAGGCTGGGAAGATCAATTTTTTGAACTTAGATTTTTGAAATGCAGATGACACAAAACATTGTCATTGTCAATCCTTCCCTCACCACCATCCTGCCCTTTCATCAGGTCTGCTCACAAAAACCCATAGGAGAAGGTTGGTGTCAGGTGAACACAGGTGTACCTTTTACCTGTCCTGCTGACCACATTGTCTTACGCCCACTCCAGGCGTGACCGCCTCCCTGAATGCTGAGTGTGTCATTCCCTTGACTTTTCATTTTAAGGGTACAGAATATCTATACAGATTCTGTATCGGTATGGATATAAAATATCATCTATCTATTTTATGTGTTCTTTAGCTGTTTACACACATAAAATACATATAAAATCATACTGTAGGCATTCTTCATTGATTTGCTTCCTCCATTCAACATTGTTTCTGAGATGCATCCACCTTGTTGCATGTGACAGTAATTTATACATCTTCTGTATGCTCTTGTTATATACCATCCCACATTAAGAAAATAAAACAGGTATTTTTCCTTTCTGTTATTGATAGAAATTTTTTCCCCCCAGTTTTTTGGTTGGTTTCTGCAAACCATGTTATTACATCCAGTACCGTGTGAAGTTTCTTTTTTAATAAATTTATTTCTTTATTTTTGGCTGCGTTAGGTCTTCGTTGCTGCGTGCGGGCTTTCTCTAGTTGCGGCGAGCAGGGGCTACTTTTCTTTGCAGTGCGCGGGCTTCTCATTGCGGTGGCTTCTCTTGTTGCGGAGCACGGGCTCTAGGCACGCGGGCTTCAGTAGTTGTGGCACGCGGGCTGAGTAGTTGCGGCTCACGGGCTCAGTTGCTCCATGGCATGCCCGGACCAGGGCTCGAACCCGCGTCACCTGCCTTGGCAGGCGGATTCTTAACCACTGCGCCACCAGGGAAGTCCCCCGTGTGAAATTTCTAATGTGAGTTTCTTCAGTCAGTGGGGTAGAACCGTTAGGTGTGAGGGGATGCATTTCTTCAACCTGACTACATAGCACCAAATAGTTTCCTTAGGAAATCAAACCAATATACACCTGCACTAGTTCCCTTCCAACCTTGATATTGTTAGACTTTTTAATTTTTGCCAATCAGACGGGTATGAGATGGTATCTCACTGAAGTTTAAATTTGCATTTTTGTAAGTACTAATGAAGTTGAGCACCTTTCATATATTTATTGATCATTTCCTCTTCTGAAAGTGCTTGTTCAAATCATTTGTCTATTTTTCTAATTGTGTTACTTTTTCTTACTGATTTGTAAAATTTTTAAGATAAACTCTGTGAACAGCTCCTTTTCCAGTTACACACGTCACACATATCTTCTCCCAGAAAAATCTTGTCTTTTCTGTGACCGATGTTGACGATCAGATGTTCTTAATTTTACTGTGGTTACAGTCTTCTTTCTAGACATGGTTTTTGGTGAATTGCTTAGGAAATCCTCAGACAACAATCTGTGTGAGGATCCGTTTGTAGTCATGACTTACCAGGGGAGATGGTTTTTCCTTCCTTCTTCATTCACTCACTGTCAGGGTTGAAGACAGTTTTCCTTTTATATCCTCCGCCGTACTGTGTCTTTCAAGTTCACCCTTAGGGTGAGGGTGTGGCCAGCAGGGCCTGCTTTACCAGATCTCCCCTTACACCTTTCACATTACTGGGCTTTTGGAGAAGTCGTCTCTTGTCCACTGTGCTTTGTGAGGCCATAAAAACCAAAGCCCAATTTCACAGCTTCTGCAAATGCCTTCTAGAAAATGCATCCTCTAGGCGTTCCCTGATTTTCTGGGTTTCTGCCCTCACTACATTTGTGCCTCTAAATATTCCATACTGTTTTGATAGTTCATCAAGCTTTTTAAAAGAATTTCTTGGGCTTCCCTGGTGGCGCAGTGGTTGAGAGTCCGCCTGCCGATGCGGGGGACGCGGGTTCGTGCCCTGGTCCGGGAAGATCCCACATGCCGCGGAGCGGCTGGGCCCGTGAGCCATGGCCGCTGAGCCTGCGCGTCCGGAGCCTGTGCTCCGCAACGGGAGAGGCCACAACAGTGAGACGCCCGAGTACCGCAAAAAAAAAAAAAAAAAAAATCTTGCCCCCCCCTTTGTTAATATTTTATTTTATGTCGCATTTTTAGTTGTTGTCAACAGGAAGGACCATCAGGATATCTAGTCTGCCATATTGCCAGAAATGGAAGTCTTCTGAATTTAGTTTTTTTTTTTTAATTATTGCCCTTCCTGAAATACAGATGTCAGGGAGCAGCCAGCCAGACTGCAGAGTCAGGCAGAAGCAGGAGAGTCTAATGCACCTGCCTGATCATATACAGAGTAACATAGAATTATGTCAGTGCTGACAATTTACTGATCAGGGAACTTTTCAAACCATACAAAACAGACTGTCCTCTATGAGAAGATAAAACAAGGAAAATATATTAAATGAGGAGGCTCAGGGCGCTTCTCACATCACAGATGTACAGTGACACGCAAGCCAGCTAACTCATCAGAAAGAGAAAGAGGAAGCTGCCTTGATTTAGTCTCCTTTTTTTAACCTGTTACTTGGATTCTTTTTGTTCTGGGAGCATGTTAGCACTTATGATCAGCTTGTCTGATAGACAAGGTTTTTTTAATAAACATACATTATGACTGAGAGCGGATTTTGGAGTTGGATGTGCCTGCATTCAGATCCCAAGCTTGCAGCTTGTTGTTTGGCATTAGACAAATCAAGATACTACACTTTAGTTTTCTGCTGCATTACCTGGAAAGTAACGATAGTTAACTGCTTCATTATGTGTGTGACGATTAAATGAGATAATGCTTGCCCTCAATAAATTCATACTGAGAGCTGCGAAGCAAAGGAGAGTTTAAACAAAAAAAACACATAAATGGTAAAAGCTAAAGAATTTTAACATTACAATAATGTGTCTCTAACGTGATACTTGGAAAGCTTTGGTCCAGGTTTTATGTGACACTTGTGATCAGAGCAGTTGACGGAGCAGAATGAGAATATTCTCATCTACCTGGAGTGCTCTAAGTGACGTTCGTCTAGGGGCCGGGTCACGTGTCCTGGGGAAGCCCTTCGAGTGACTTATCTAGGTTGTAAAGGAGAACTCTATGCACTTCTGGAATCTGTTGCATCCATCCCTACAATACCTAGGCTGACACTATGGCCTGGGTACAGGCTCAAGGAGCTGTAAAAACATGATTCAGATGTGTTCAGAAGTCTTGAAAGCACTTCATTGTTGTCTGGCATGGGGGCTATGGGTGGAGGGAAATTCCATCACCCAAGGATATGTTTAAGAGTATTTCTGCAGAACCCTCTGGACACTAGAGAGAGAGACTACAGTGTTTCAGTTCGGTTTGAATGAGGTCACTTCAATTAAACACTTGCTCATCGGACCCCTACTGTGCAAGCCCTCCTACTCACCAGGGAGATAGAGCTGAACCCATACACAGCCCCTGCCTTCATGGAGCTGACCATGTAAAAGGAGGAAGGCAGATAATAAACAAGTATTACAAGTACAATGAGTGCTACCAACGGGGATCTGCACTCCAGTTTTTCTTCAGAGCATCGCCTTAGAGGGTCAAGTGTAGATGGTGTGCGTACAACACAAATGAATACCTAGATGCTTTGGGGCAAGTCACAGGGTATAAAGGCTTACTATGGTTGAGTTGAAGGTTGCCATGTCATAATTAATCTCCTCTTTGTTCATTCTCACCCATCCGCATTACTGACCCAGATAGTCAGTAATCTAGGGGAGGACAAAAAGGAGTGACCTAGCCAGGGAAGTTGCTGGTGCTGGAACTCCCGGGCCCCAGCTTGGAGGATTGTAAGAAGAGCCGTTTCCCCTTTTCCTGGGAACCGCGTGTTCCGAGCTGATGTTGAAAATCTCGGTGCTGTGCCTGGTCTGAATCTTCGCGGCGCCCTGCATTGGTGATAAAATGTTGTTTAAATCCTACACCAGGCCTTTGTGGCCAGCTTAAGAGTTCCCTGGCTCCGGGTGACTGGGGGCACTGCTGGGCCACCGTAAGCTGCTGCCTCACCACGAGCCCCAGAAGTCACGGCAGGCGACTTCCCCAGCAGGGAGGAGAACTGTGCGTTCGTGGGCTGCGAACTGCCGGGGAGCTCGCAGCCGCAGCCCCGAGCTCGCCCCGCCTCGCTGGGGAAAAGGGCCAGGACTCTGTTTAAGGTGGTCCCGCGCAGCTCGCCTGCCTCCGGACACCTAGGCATCCGGCCTCTCAGGTCGGCACAGCTTCAGATTCGGGGCTGGCAAAGGGCCTGGGGGTAAGGCTCCCCTCCGCCTCTAGGCGTGGGGCATTTTTAACCCTTTGGCGATGCCCAGGGAAGTGCTCGTCTTCAGATATTTCTGCCCCTCTCCTCTTCCTTCTCCAGCGCCCACGTTGCTCACCCACCCTCTCCCCGACTTTCTGTCCCATCCTGGGACAAAACATGTGCTGTGTCTTTAAATGGGCGGAAGTGGCTGGCGGCGCTTTGCCTGGGTACTGCATTGATTAGGAGGTTATATGGAGCTGCGGGAGCTGCCGCCTGGGGGAGGAGAGGTGCAGGTTCTGCTATGTTTTTGCTCTCCTGCCGGGCTCTCCCTGGGTTCCTTTACCAAGGCTGCGCTGAGCCGGCGTGAGGTGAGGGTAGGGTGGCCGGCCAGCCCGCCTGTTGACGGCAACTCCAGGGCTTGTTTTGCAGCCTTGCCAGCGTTACCCATCCTCATCAGAAACTGGCAGTGGCAGCAACCGCTCAGGCAGGCAGCTCCAGCCCCGGGCTGGGTTTGCAGAAGCTGTCCTTTGCCTCTTCGCCCAGCTTTCAGCTGGGAACGGCGAAGGAGGGAAAGCGGCGGAGCACTTCTTCTGGCTGGGGCTGCCCGTCTCTCTCTCTCTCTCTCTCTCTCTCTCTCTTTTTTCTTTCTCTCTCTGGGTTCAAGTCACATTACATGGGATTCTGTTCTTTTGGGACTTCATCATCTTTTCAAATATGTCCTGGGTCCTCCGGAGCTGTGCCCGGGATGCTAAGGACACGGTCAGTGGATTATCGTGACTGTACTAATGAAAGGATTCAAGCTGTCCTGGTGAGTAGAGAAGGGATAAGGCACCTTCCCCTGCTGCTGTCTTTCTTCACCCTTGTGCGCCCCCCAGCACCTCAGCATCCTCAAGAGAGGTCTCCCTCAGATAGGCCCCTCTCCCTAGCTTGGGTATCGAGGGGTTAAGGCGGGGTCCACACACTCTACAAAGTTGGGTTGCCCTGTCTGGCTCCCCCCAGCTTCTGCACCGCTGCAGTATTTTTTCTGCCAGCATCTTCCTGGGGGAGGGGTTTTGTGGAAGTTGGGCCGCGGTGGAGAGAATCAAACTGCAGCTGAGATGAGGCTCCGACTCTGAGGGGGCTGAGCGGTGCCAAACACTGAGGGAACTGGATAAAGAAAGAAACCTTTCACAAGGTCCTGCATGTCCGCATTAAGCTGGCGGTGCGAACTTTCTTGACCCGACAGACATCCAGAGGGGCCTTCCTCACCCTGCTGCTTTGGGCACCCTCCCCCCGGTGGGCAGTCCCTGACCTCTTAGAGGCTTCTCTGTGAGGAGAGAGTCCTGGAGGGCCAGGCTCCAACCTCTAGAATGCCAGGTGTCGAAAGGAGAGCGGGCCGCCCCCCTGCCCACCACATGGACGCGCCTTGGGGCTCTGCAAGCCCCTCTTCCTCTTGCTTGGGGTGTGGGATATCTGTATTGTAGCCGCAGAAGTCGTCAGAACATTTTTACCTTCCATTTTAGAAGTAAAACCCGTATTCTCCCTCTTCTCCTTTGAATCAGATGGGTGGGTGAATTGGCTTTTTATCTGCTTGAGCAACTGGAGATTTTGCTTGGAAAACTTTGCCACTGTCTGCAGGGCGGCGGAGGAGAAAGGCTCCTGGGGCTGGAGATGGAGCTTCCTCTCCTTGAAGGCAGGGGAGGGTGGGAGGAGGCAACAGCGAGAGAGCGCCCCCTGCAGGGCTGCGCCCTGCCTTCCCTGCGCCGGCAGTCGTGGGCGGGGTGGTAGCTGGGTCACCTTTCCGGACTGGAGGGCGCTTGTCAGAGTCCGGGTGAGCACTCTAATGCAGGGAGTCCTAGCCTGGCTCTCGGCCACCTCTGGCTTTGCAGAAGCCGGGTTCGCCAGGGTAAACCCTGACAGAATCAGTCTACGCCAGCCCTCCTCCCTTAGGCAAGAGGGTCCTTTAGTGAAAAGGCGCTTCAGAAAAGATACTTTGTGGAAGGGAAGGGGAGGAGCTTAGTTCCTGCAGCCTTAACTCTTCATACCTGTGAGGTCCCCAGCAGTGGTGCACGTCAGTGACCGCCCAGCCTGTAGCTTCTGCTGCTTAGGATTTGGTATCACTGCCTCTTGTATCGACTCTTATGCTGAAGCCCCCTCTGAGTTTGAGAAAGGGTGGCAGAGGTACTGTGGTGCCATCCCTGCCCTTGCTTTCTTGGGTCCGGTTTTCCTGTTCCTTCTGGGTTGGAAGCTGTTAGCAGGCCCGGTCAGCATCCGAAGCTGCCCCTGTATTCCTCAGCAGAGCCGAGCTGGGTCTGTGACTTGGATGAGGCCTCCAAGGAGAGCCCAGGTGCTGCTGGGAGAGTGGGGATACTGCCTCGTCATCAGAAGTCACTCAGCCTTCCCCTGTGCCCCTGCTGTCAGTGCACCCGGGTTGGAGCTGAGGGGTGCTTGGCTGTCATGCAGGATGAGACATCACTTTAACGCAGAGTGCTTCTCTGCACAGCCCGGGCTGATCCCTCAGGGACGTGCCGAGATGCTTACCTTTACAAATCTGCCTTGAGCACCTCTTGATGCATTTCAACAGGAGAGCAGTGTTAGGCTGGGAACTGTAATTGGGGTAACCTTGTCCTTTTCAGCCAAGTAAAATGCTACCAGGATGGGGAAATTGTGTATGTGGTCTGCCTGGGTACTGTCAGATCCCGTGATTCACCATGTCATTAGGTACAGATTTATCAGTCCATTTTGGCCCAGGGGCCAGACCTTGTAGTTGTGATGTGGATGTTTGGACTGGAAATGCGGCTCCCTTTGGTGGGATCCCGTGTCGGGGTACCCTCTACTCTCCCAACAGGGAGACTTGCTAGAAACAAGGTGACAAATACATTGGCTGTTTTGTTCTGGATAAAACTGTCTGCGTATGGAAGTGGATGGTATGAATTAACTTTCTAACCTTTGAATCATTTCTAGAAACATTTCCAGAATGCCTACTATGTGTTAGTGATATAAAAAATGCTGACAATAATAATGATAATAATAATAATGGCAACTAACATTTGAGTGCTTACCATGTGTCGAGCACCGTTTACATGTATTAAGTCACGTAGTGCCTACAGTGTTATGATTAAGGTCCCCACTTTACAGAGCAAGGAAACAGACAGAGAGGTTAAGTAACCTGCTTAAAGGTGTACAGATAGGAATCTGGCTTTGGGTTTGCAATGAGTTTTCCCCAGTGATTCACTTGTTTACTTTCGTCTGTATTATATGTATATACATGTGAATATATACGTCTAGTACATATTGGCTGTTTTGTTTTTTGCTGTCTCTTCGCCTTACTTTTTTTGTTGTTAGTTGATTAAGCTTTTGTTTTTTATTTTATTTATTTTAAAATTTATTTATTTATATTTTATCTTTGGCTGCGCGCAGGCTTTCTCTAGTTGCGGTGGATGGGGGCTACTCTCCGTTGCCGTGTGCGGGCTTCTCGTTGCAGTGGCTTCTCTTGTTGCGGAGCACGGGCTCTAGGTGCGAGGGCTTCAGTAGTTGTGGCACGAGGGCTCAGTAGTTGTGGCTCACAGGCTTAGCTGCTCCATGGCAATGTGGGATTTTGCTGGACCAGGGCTCGAACCCGTGTCCCTGCATTGGCTGACAGATTCTTAACCACTGTGCCACCAGGGAAGTCCAATTAGGCTTTTAAAAGTGTATGGAAATGTGTTATCCCAGTCCTCACTATAATTCCATCAAGTGGTGTCTCCATTTTAGAGCTAGGGAAACTGACCTACAGAGTGATAAAGGGTTTTGACTAAATTCTTGCAACTAGTTACTGGAAGGCCAGGATGCACACTCTTATTACTTGACCATTATTTCAGTTTTGCAGCTATCACAGCAAAAACAAGGTTAGACTTATACTTTTCCAGAGAGCAGGGCAGGGTCAAGGTCTATAAATTCATTATTATTTTTTTTTATTTTTTGCGGTACACGGGCCTCTCACTGTTGTGGCTTCTCCCGTTGCGGAGCACAGGCTCCGGACGCGCAGGCTCAGCGGCCATGGCTCACGGGCCCAGCCGCTCCGCGGCATGTGGGATCTTCCCGGACCGTGGCACGAACCCGTGTCCCCTGCATTGGCAGGCGGACTCTCAACCGCTGCGCCACAAGGGAAGCCCTATAAATTCATTATTCATCCATCCCTTCATACTACACATGTTGACCAAGTAATTATTGTTTTCACAGCCCTGTGCTTAGGCATTGTGGGGGAGGGGTGAAAAAATGTAAAGGACATTGCCTCCCACTTCTAGGGACTGGTAGCCTCCCCGGCAGAATGAGACCCGACCACACACACACACCCCACCCCCCCACAAAACAAGTCAGTAAATGCTAGGGCAATGAACAACAAGCACTCTAGAAATCCAGAGGAGGTTGGAATTTATTTCCGCTTGGGTGGCAGAGAAGCTTCTTGAAGTAATTGGCACTTGAGGGGTGGGTGTGAAGCCTGGACAGCGTTAGGTGAGTGGAGGCTGTACTGTGTACAACATTGATACCCCACCTCTTGGAGTTACAAGGTTACCACAGGGGATGCTTTTGGATGAAGCTGATCAAGATACGTGTCTGTGATTGACAAGTGGCTGGATTGTGAGCGAGAAATTCTCCCCCCACAATCCGGCCTCCCCCTCACTGGATCAGGGGCTTTAGGCTCTCCCAAAAGATGCTTCTGTGATTCCATCTCCTGATAACTTGGTGAGCAAGGTGAAGGCGGCGGGGAGGAGATCGTATGCAGACAGGGCTGTGTCCAAGCAGAAGCCTGGCACGTGTAGTTTAGAAGCCAGGTAAGTTCTTTAAAGGACACTTCACTAGGCCTCCTTAGCTTCTACATGGTTAATTTTTTTTGTATGTGTGTGTGATGTAAAGCTGTTCCTAATTCCCGTAGAGCTTCAGAAATCCAGCCACTAGGAAGCCTCCAGTCCCGTGGGGCTGCTCACTGTACAGACTGTTTCGACCCCACAGGACTTGACAGCCTGTCATGACATCTGTCTCGGTTCTCTGTCCTCACGTTCCTGGTCCTCACATCTGTTGGGGGCTGTGACAGACCTTCAGGAAAGTCAGCGTGCTGGAAGAATTTCATTTGGTGAAAAAAAAAACAGAGTAAAGACACATAGCGGGGGAAGCATTTCTGTGGCCAGGTCTTGGTCCACAGATGAGAGGAATTTCGAGTCTGCCTCTGTGTTGGAGCAGGTGAGTGAGCAGTCGTGCAACTTCACACTGTCTATTTAGGGATGTGAACGCCGTGCGAGAGAACCCAGTCACTTACGTTGTTAGTGGGTAACTGTGACAAGAGTCCGTTTTGCACACCTCCATCTTTCATGGAGATTGATGGCCAGCCATATTTTATCTGATACGAGGTCACTGGTCCAGCGTACTTCTCTTTAAATCTGTTAACGAATGGAGCGCTGTTCCTTCTTCAGCTCTGGTTTAGACCCCAGAAAGAAGAAATGGTTGGGTTGCAGCAGGGAGGATTTAAACTAGACGTAAGGAAAGAGTTTGGACTTTCTGGAGCATTAAGCTCAGGATGTGTATCTATCTTTCGAGGCCCTTTCTGTGAGGTTTACTTTGGAGGAGGAGGAAACCTTGGGCATGGCCTCTGCACAACCCCTTTAGCCCCAAGCTTCCTAGCTCTTCACACGTTTACCAGAAGGTGAGCTAGGGTGAAGGCTCGAGATTCTGGAAAGCCAGCTCATGAGTCTGAATCTTGTCATCGCCTTTTGACCTGCCGTGTGGCCGTGTTAGGTGACTTCCATTTGCCTTGGGTGGTAGCCGTCTTGAAAGTGGGGTAGCAGATGAGTGGGTCTCTCAGCTTTACTTTCACCAATGGTTTAAACAAAGGCCGCCATCCCGACAGAGCGGGTCCCTTGTGATGTGGGCCATTGGTGCACTTCTTTAGCCAGCAGGAGACACTAAAAATAAACGTTCATTGGAAAATAGTCAATATTCATTTACCATCATCCCCCAGCAGGCACACCTCTTGCTAACAGTGTGAGATTTACTTTATGACTTGGTGGGATGGGAATTGGCGATTTCCCATGGTTTGGTAAATCCAGGGCACTGAGTCCTGGTCACCTAAGCATTTAAATCCCTTGAGTATCAGGACAGCTTAGGGCAATGACCAAGTCTTCTGACTCTGCAGATTTCTTAAAAGGATAGGCCTTTCCTACCTCTTACCCAGGTTTTTTTCTCCTTTGGGAAACTGCATCTGGCTTGAAATAAGCAACGCTAAACATTATTTGCCTTGCTTTCTTGTTGTTGTCATCATTATTATTACCTAAGAGGAAAGAGATTTACTCTTATTAAAATGTAAGCTTCTGGGGGCTTCCCTGGTGGCGCAGTGGTTGAGAGTCCGCCTGCCGATGCAGGGGACGCGGGTTCGTGCCCCGGTCCGGGAAGATCCCACATGCCGCGGAGCAGCTGGGCCCGTGAGCCATGGCCGCTGAGCCTGCGCGTCCGGAGCCTGTGTTCCGCAACGGGAGAGGCCACAACAGTGAGAGGCCCGCGTACCGGGAAAAAAAAAAAAATATATATATATATATCTGGATGGCAGAGATGTTGTCAAACAAATGAGATGATGAGCACTCCAGGTTCTTTGCTGCTGGCTAGAAATGCTGCTTCTTGGCTATTATGAGACTTCTTGTCATTGCAGTTTACTGCTGGAGGAGATGACTTAGGGTTTCTCATGACAGAACTTGAGGAAGAGAAGAATGCTTCTGATCTCTTGCTAAATTGTCCGGAAGGCTGGGCATTGGTCTCCTAAATGAGTTGTTACGGTGAAAGCGTATGATAACATAGGTATTGGCAAGATGTTTTTGTGTTTACTTATCCTTCGCGCTGTTATTTGGTTTGTATTTGCAGAAGGATGTTGAATTAAACTGGATAGGCTAGTTTATGCTGTGATGACGACCCCCACCCGCAAACTCAACAGCTTAACTCATTGAAAGTTAGTTTCTGACCACTCCAGGTCCCTCTGAGACTCTGGAAAACTCTCCAGGGATGCCATCCTCCGTGTGGTAGCTCAGTGATCCAGGCTGTAGAATCTCCTGACATCTCCTCCACAATCATTACAGGGGGAGGAGAGCATGCCTCTTAAATGCTTCTCCTTGGAAGCAAATACACTGTCACTGCCCTTTTAGCACATTGGCCAGGACTAGTCACGTGGCCCTGCCTGACAGCCAGAAAGCTGGGAGATGTAGACTTCTGATGGCAGGAAGAGAAGTATTGTTGAGCACCAGTAATGCCCACCACAGCTGCTTTTATGGAGGTGTGGGCGTGGGCGCACTCCCCTACTTAAAATCCCGCAATGTATTCTTACCGCCTGGAGAACAAGGGCCTTAATTTGTGATATCAGGGGGGACCTTGTGTGACCTTAGTCCAGGTGTCAGCATGCTCAGCCGAGGGCTGTGTTCAGCTTGCCACCTGTTTTTATACAGGTGGCAAGCTAAGAATGTTTTTTTCTTTACATTTTTAAATGGTTGAAAAAAAATCGAGTCATATTTCATGACATGTAAAAATTGTATGAAATGCAGATTTCAGCATCCATGAATAAAGTTTTGTTTACGCATTGTGTGTGGCTGCTTTCATGCCACGGCATCAGAGGTGACTAGTTGTGACAGAGAGCTTTGGCCCCCAAAGATAAAATAATTGTTGTCTGGCCCTTTACACAAAGTTTGCTGCCCCCTAGTTTAGGCAAATAGAGATGCCTCTCAAGTGCAACAAAGTGATATGTTTTTACTGGCCACCTCCTAGCTAGCAGTCTTGTTCTAGGCACCTTAATAGTAATAGTGATGACGATAAAGATAGTAATGATTATAGCTAGTACTTCATAACAATTGACTATATGACATATTATAAATGTTTTCTGTATATTAACTCATAGCAGTTATTTGGGCTCTGTACTATTATTATGTAGGTTTTACAAATTAGTAACTAAGGCACCGAGAGGTTTAGTGATTGGCCCAAGATCACACAGCCCAGAATTGTTCAAACTGGCAGTCTGACTCCAGAGCCCGTGCTCGTAACCACTACAGTTACAAAGCAGTTGGAAGACAGGTCTTTGCCCATGAAAAGGGAGAAGACTGATACCTGTGAAAAGTTAGAGAAATATTCTAAGGTAATTTATGAACACGTTTAATGATATGAATTATAAGCACCAACGATGTGCAAGAACAGAGACAGGGGAAGAGCAGTAATGGGCAAAAATCAGTGGAGAAGGGCTGAATGGAGGAGGTGGGATGTGGGCTGATCCTTGAAGCGTGGAGGCCACTGAGGTGTCAGGAGGGTTTAGTGGGTCTCTCAGGCAGGGAAGAAGCAAGAACTGAGCCACAGAAACCAGATGAGGGCCTGGTGGATGAAGAGATCAGAACAGAGCACAAAGTTCAGAGGCAAGTCGGGGCTCACCTGTCGACAGCATCCAAAGTGAGGCAGAGGCTGTGGGCTTGCTCAGCTCAGCCGTGAGAAGCCCTCAGGCTCAGGATGACTGAAGAGCGTGGGGATGCATTTCCCAACTTGGAGGGCAGGCTGATCTGGGGCCGAGAACTGGAATAAGTTTGGGAGCATGTGTGAAGAATAGCATTAGAAATTATAACAATGCTTCTCTGAGCTTTCCTTGGGGAAAAAAAAAATCTCATATAACCCTCACGCAACCCTACAGGAAAGGTGGTATTCATCCCATTTTACAGGTAAGGAAACTGAGTCTCACAGAGGTTTAAGTAACAGGCCCGAGACCGTGTGGTAAGTGGCAGAACTGGGATAAAACCGAAGATGTTTAGCCCTGTGCCCTTAACCTGTGTACTCTGTGTACAGTGTGAAGAGTGTTTATTTGGTAGAAATGCTTTAAACTTTGCATTTCAGCAGAGGTTTGCTGAGGAGGTGGGGCGACCTTTCTGGGCAGTGGTGCACCCCTTTGTCCTTCAATCATGCAGTAGAGTAGTTTTTCCAGTGCACTCATCCCCGCCATGGTGAGCCATGACCCTAGTCATTGATGTTCTGGTGGCTGTCACTTCAGGGCTGCATCAGGGTTTATTAAAATAAAAAATTTATTTAAATTTATGAAGTGTATCATGCATGCAAAAGAAAGTGTATAATGTATCTGTACAGCTTAAAGAAGCATACCTAAACATTGTCACCATCCAGTTAAGCTTAGAACATTACCTAAACCTTTGAAAGTCATTCCGTTTTTATGTGTTTCTTTTGTAAGATTTATGGAAATATTCAAAGGCTGGGAGGTCAAGCCTCAGAAAATGCAAATCTTGGGAGCTGAGCACTGACTGCTTTCCTGAGTCTAGGTTTGGGACTTTCCTTCCTAGAGGAAGCAGGCACCTCTTTGTTCTAACACTGGCATAAATGGCTGCTCCGTAAATGTGGACCCCAGGGGACGGATGCAGATGGTTCTGCTGCTTTCTAGTTGTATGACTCTAGGCAAGGTGCTTACTCTCCCCAAGCCTTGATTTTCTCATCTATAAAATGGGGCTAATCACACCTACCTTGGAGGGCTGTTGTAAAGATGGGGAGGATTAAATGAGATCATTCCTGTTAATGCGTTTAGGAGGAGACCTGGCACATTGTAACCACCTCATAAAATGTTAAGCTGCTGTTAAAATCTTTATTGTTTTATGTTTGGCATCATTCAGAGAGAGCATGGTCATGTTCCTCGCTCTCCACACCTAAAATCCAAGATTGTTTCTCATGCCCTAGCTGGATACCGAGAACTCTGATCCTTCTCTTCCCTGATAGCCAGGGACAGTAGACTTAGGCCACTATCAGTCAGTTTCACCCCTCCTTTCAAGTTAACAGCCTCCAATATCATATGTTTGAGTCTCATTGCTGGAGCTCTTCTGTCTCCTGTCCCACATGGATATGGTCACTTGGTTACTTAACTAGGAGCTAGAACTTGTCCTACCACTCACTGGTTGTGTGACCTTGGGCAAGGCACCAGATAGGCGAGATTAGAGCAGCAGATTTTATCTCTTTTGGATCCCCATGGACTTTGGGCTAGGATCTCTGGAGTACAAGACCCTTTAATATTCTTCCCAAGTTCCTACTGGATTCTTCCTATCTTCCCTTTAATTCATTTATTCATCTGTTTAGTGGATGAACGTTTCTTGTGCGCCCACTGGGCTAGGTGGTAGGAACACAAAGATGAGAAGAACTGGTCCTTGCCCTGGAGTGAGGCTTCAGTAGAGGGGGAGCCGGAATTGGACTCCCTTCCCTGTAGGGTCTCACCGATGCTGCATAGTATAGGAAAATTCCACAGAGGGACTCAGATGCCTCTCCTGCTGTAGTGCAAATAGATTTATCTTTCAGTTAAGATCTTTTTTTGGACCCTTTCTCCTGAGACTGGGAGCTTCATTGTTTCATAATAGCTTCCCTGCAGCGACCTCAACTTTTTATCCTGACTGAATGAATGGTCATGGTGTATATCCGGTGGCATTATGACATGACATGCAAAACCCCTTTGTTTTCCAGAGGCTTAACTTGACAAGCCTCGGGATAAAAATTCTGGGAACTGTGACCATTGGGCTTTTGAAGGTGATCTGCTTTGCTCATTGCACCTTATTTTCCTTAGTCATCTTTTTGGTGTAAATGATTTTTTTTTTTTAACTCTCTGATTTTATGAACCGAGGTTTCTACTGCATGTTCTTTCCTTCTTTGATATAAACAAGCAAAATTTGTGCTCTTGTGAGGCCCTCTAGTAGCAGGAGCAACTACTGCCATTCAGCTATTGAGCAGTCTTTGTATAAACCATTGCATTTATAGCTGCAATGATAATACTCCTTTTTACAAAAATCCCTACTTGGAGCAGTAAATACTCAGCTCTTTTCAATGCTTGGAATATTGTGTGCAGCTATAGAATTGGTTTTCCTTGCTTGCTGCAATCTTAACTTCTTTCTCCGGCTAAATTCTCCTAAGCGTATTTCTAGGCATAAGTTAGGACCACTTTAAACTGGTCATTAGTGCTAAATATAATTAATAATTGTCATCACCAGTCACAAAAGACTCTTAGTCTCCACTGGCAGGAGAAGGGCTGTCGACTCCAGCTCTGCACCTCTCTCTCTGTTCCCTTACTTCCGGGAATGGTCTTAAGCTGCTCAAACTCACTTTTGCTTTTTCATGTAAAAAGCAAATTTATAATAGCCTCCCATCCAGCCTTCCCCTCACATCCTCTCTTAGTCATTCACATTGGAAACTTCTGAGCTGTTTTTTTTTCACTTGTTCTTCCTCACTCCCCACATGGTTACTTCCGTCGTTGCAGTGTCTCTGATCATCCTCCACTCTTTCCCATGACTACTGCCACTGATTTAATTCATAACCTTTGAATGTCTTACTTGGCCTGTTGCAAGAGCCACCTGGCTGATCTCCTCCCTCTTTTTTTTTTTTTTTTTTGGAACAGTTTTATTGAGACCTAATTTGCATACCATACAATTAACTCATTTGAAGTGTACCATTCAGGGACTTCCCTGGTGGTCCAGTGGTTGAGAATCTGCCTTCCAGTGCAGGGGACTCGGGTTTGATCCCTGGTTGGGGAACTAAGATCCCATATACCGCAGGGCAACTAAGCCCGAGGGCTGCAACTACTGAGCCCCTGCGCTGCAACGAAAGATCCCACATGCCGCAACTAAGACCCGATGCGGCCAAAAATAAATAAAGTGTACCATTCAGTTTTTAGTATATTCACAGATATGCACAATCATCACGACAGCCAATTTTAGAACATTTTCTTCACTCAAAAAGAGACCCTATACCTTTTAGCTGGCACATCCCAACCCTCCCAGCCCAACCCTGGGCAGTTACTAACCTACTTTCTGTCTCTATAGATTGCCCTAATCTGGACTTCATGTAATATATGCATGTGTATATATACATACACACATGCATATACATATATACATACATATTTTCCATTTATGAAATATACGTGTGTATACATATGCACACACACATGCATATACTTTGGTGACTGGTTTCTTCCACTTAGTATTATGTTTTTAAGGTTCATCCAAGTTGTAGCATGTATCAGTACTTCATTCCTTTTTTGTGGCTGAATAATCTAATCTCTTCTGTAACTCTTGGGTCCATTTTTCATTCAGCTGTCACGTAGGTCAGATTTCCAGCCCTTCTTCAAAACCTGAATTTGGCTTCGTGTCGCCTACAAAATGCAGTTGACACCCTGGCGTGTCACTCAGGGCCTTCTCCAGTCTGGCTCCGTCCATCCTGACTGTCCAGCCTCGTCTTCCACTCCATCCTTCCATGACCTCTGCTGTCCCCGCCACCCTAACAGACCTATCCCCTGCAGAGCATCTCACATACCTTTTCCTAGAACTACAGTCAGAGTTAAACGCTGCTCTTTTGTTCATGCTTCTCTCTTCTCTGCCTATGGAAATCCTATTTATCCTTCAAAATTTAGCTTTACTGTCACCGCCTTGAAAAAGTCTTCCCAGATTTATCTTATCCCCCAAATAGGAGCACTTTGCTTGGATTCCCATAATTACGTTTTGTTGGATTAGGTGTCATTCTATCTTTATAACATTAAGCCTTCTCTGAGAGTAGAGATTTATTCTAATTTTTGTTTTATTTTCTCATTGTACTTTCTTTTTATAATTTAATTTTTTTTTACTGTTTACTATTTATTTAGGCTGTACCAGGTCTTAGTTGCGGCACACGGGATCTTTAGTTGTGGCATGCGGACTTCTTAGTTGCAGCATACGTGTGGGATCTAGTTTACCGACCCGGGATCGAACCAGGGCCCCCTGCACTGGGAGCTCAGAGTCCTACCCAGTGGACCACCAGGGAAGTCCCTTAATTTAATTTTTATTTTATATTGGAGTATAGTTGATTTACAATGTTGTATTAGTTTCAGGTGTACAGCAAAGTGATTCAGTTATATACATACACATATCCATTTTTTTTCAGATTCTTTTCCCATATAGGTTATTACAGAATACTGAGTAGAGTTCCCTGTGTTATACAGTAGGTTCTTGTTGATTCTCACTATACTTTATTTTTTAAGACTTTATTTATTTTTAACATTTATTTATTTGGTTGTGCTGGGTCTTAGTTGCAGTTCGTGGGCTCTTTAGTTGCGGCATGCATGTGGGATCTAGTTCCCTGACAAAGAACCGAACCCGGGTCCCCTTCACTGGGAGCACGGAGTCTTAACCACTGCACCACCAGGGAAGTCCCCTCATTGTACTTTCTTCAGGGCTTTACACACAGTTGGTACTCAAAGAAATATTTGCTGGATAATTGATTGTATTCTTGTATTTATATTTTGCTTTTCAAAGTTCTTTTATAGATTTCTTGTCTTTTGAAAATCAAAATTAAAGACATTTTTGTTTTTGTTTTTTTTTTGCGGTGCGCGGGCCTCTCACTGCTGTGGCCTCTCCCGTTGTGGAGCACAGGCTCCGGACGCGCAGGTTCAGCGGCCATGGCTCACGGACCCAGCCGCTCCGCGGCATGTGGGATCTTCCCGGACTGGGGCACGAACCCGTGTCCCCTGCATCGGCAGGCGGACTCTCAACCACTGCGCCACCAGGGAAGCCCTAAAGACATTTTTGAAGAAAAAATTTATCAGTCCTTTTAACTTGTTTGATTTTTTTTTTTTTTGCAGCTAAAATTGTGGGCATTGTAGAAAAATTAGAAAATATTTTTTAAAAAATCAGTCATAATACCACCCTTCAGAGATAATCACTATTAACATTTTACTTTATATCCTTTGAGCTATTTTTTCATAGGAAGATAGAAATAGCTGAATTTGGTAATTCATTCTATATGCTGTTCTTAAGTTCTTTAATATCTGATCTCTCTGTAATCAACTAACATTGATTTGCCTAATTACTTTTAAGGGTAGCAGTGCAAATATGCAAGTATTTGTCCAGTCTCCTCTTATTTGACATTTAGCTTATTTCTAATTCTTCAAGATTAAAAATAATGTCATACTAACGTTCTTCAGATAAAAATTTAGAAGCCAGATTTCTAGGTCAACAGCTTTTAACACATGTGCCAAGTTGTCCTTGGAAAGGTTGTTCCAGTTTACCCGCCCACCCCCAAGTTATGAGAGTGTTTGTTCCCCTTGTCTTTGCCTGCCTGGCATTACCATTCTTTTTAGTCTTTGCCAATCTGATACTCCACAAGTGGTGTCTCAGAGTTGCATTAATTTGCATTTCTTTGATCATTGACTACATGCTTTTAATTTCCTTATTACCCATGTATATTTCTTCCGTGAATTGCCTTTTTTGTTCTTTGCCCACCTTCCTGTTGAGGTGTTTGTTTTTCTCCTTGCTCACAACTCTTCAACATAATAAGGGTAGTAACCCTTAGTCATACATGTTTTAAGTACTTTCCCTGGATTTTTTGTCTTTTAATGTCAGGCTGATTTTCAGCACATTGAAGCTTGTTTGTTTGAATGTGATCAGGTCAGTCTCCCTTCCCCTGTTGTGTATTATTCATAGAAAGTTCCTCCCAACCTTAACAGTATACATATTCACTTAAGCTTTGAGTTCTTCTGTGGTTTGTTTTTAAATTTAATGCATTGGTCCATTTGATATAAAATTGTATCAGTTGATACTTTTTTAAAACTCAGGTGACTACATTTTCAGCCATGGGACGAGAAGGGACTATCATAAGTCATGTTCATTTTCCTAGCATCAGAGCAGCAGCCCAGGTAGATGGGTACCTCTTTTCCAGAGTATAGTCTACCCCTTCCCATCAGTTGCCCACACTTTCCGTCATCTGTTCTGAAATCACCTGTGTTATTGTGTGGCAGTTACATATTAATAATATCTATCTAAGTAGGCTGGTTTGAGGATTAAATAAATTTGCAAATGAGATATAAGACAACCTACAGCACACTGCTTGGCACACGAACAGTCTGCATCACTTTTGTTGAGTGAATAGCTGAATGAATGAATGAGTAAATGGTGGTATGAGAAGTGATGGCAGGTCGCTGAGGATACTGTAAGATAGCAGCAGCTCTTCCGTTGAAGCAGGGCCTTGGCCAAGCAACAGTGTAGGGAGAGCATTTGCCAATTACAGTGTGCCATGGGGAATGTGGAAGAAGGAAAAATCCTGATAGGGGTTCTGAGAAGGTGATAGTCCAAGGGTTAAGACAGAGCCCATAGGCTCTCATACACCACACTTAAGGTACATAAACAAGTGGGAGGCGTGCTGGAGAATTCCAAGGGATGCTGGAGAGTTTGAGATTTGGGGGGAGTTTATCAGGGGAGTCTCCCTGGGGAAGATGCATTGGGAGCAGAGCTTTGAAGGAAGGCTGGGACCATACAAGTTGGACTTGTGGAATGAGGTCATTTGAGGCAGAGAGAATGATGTAAGTAAGCAATATATATATATTTTAATTTGAAATAGTGTTTTTTTTTTATTTTTTGCCTTCCTTTCTACCCTCGTTGCTTTGGATCTCACCGTTTCCTCATTCTCAGCTTTTTTTATCCTTCCTGCTTTTATTTTTATTTCTTTCTTTATTTCTTTATTTATATTATTTATTTATTTTTGGCTGTGTTGGGTCTTCATTGCTGTGTGCGGGCTTTCTCTAGTTGCAGCGAGCGGGGGCTACTCTTGTTGAGGTGTGCCGGCTTCTCATTGTGGTGGCTTCTCTTGTTGTGGAGCACGGGCTCTAGGTGCGCAGGCTTCAGTAGTTGTGGCACACGGGTTCAGTAGTTGTGGCTCGCGGGCTTAGTTGCTCCGCGGCATGTGGGATCTTCCCGGACCAGGCTCAAACCCGTGTCTCCTGCACTGGCAGGCGAATTGTTAACCACTGCGCCACCAGGGAAGCCCCTTCCTGCTTTTAGTGCCATTTAGCAATCATCATGTTAAAAGTTGTTAGTACTGCTGAGAAGGTTGTTTTTGAAGTGTTTGAGCTCTCGGGTAGAGAGACACCAGGGAGCAGGAAATAAATAGGCCTCACAGCAGCCTTTTGAGAAGATTCCAGCCATAGCAGCCTCTCTCCAACTCCACTCAAAGCGGAGGGGAAATTTGTGTTTTCTAAGATTTACCTGGCACACAGTGGGCACTCCTCTATTTAAGTAAATCAGTGAGTGAGTGAAGATCTGCCTGGGTTCCCTGAGATGCGCAGCTGTTTAGGACGCTGATGCAGAACAGACTTGTAGGATCCAACCCACTGTGGCCCGGGAAAGTGGGTGAGGGGCGGGCTTTTTGCAATGAGGGATTTCAAGGAGGACATCTTGAGGGGCGGCCAGTTCAGCCAGTTTCTCACCGTGCTTGCTGGAGGAGGAGGAGACCCTGCCCTGTGAGCTCCCAATGCCAAGCATTAGAGGAAGTGCAGAAGAACAAGGAAAAGAACCCTCCGAAGTGCAGAGAGGTACTGGGCAAACTCCAGACATAGAGGCTGAGGAGACTGGCATACAGGAGTCATTGCAGGTAGCTGGCGTTGGCTAAAATCTCTTCCTGGACGTCAAGTAATTGGGTAAAATACTCTCAGTCCCATGAGAAGAGCAAGAAATGGGCCTCTGCCACCATAAGGACTCAGCATGTCCTCTATTAATGCCATCCTTTATTTCAGGGGTCAGCCAGCTTCAGCCTGCTGCCTGTTCTGTAAATAAAGTTTTACTGGGACACAGCCATGTTCTTTCACGTACACGTGGTCTATGGCTGCTTTAACCCTGCAGCAGCGGAGTTCAGCAGGATGGTCAGACTGTCTGGTCTTACTACCTGGCTCTGTACAGAAAGAGTTCACCAACCCTTGCAGTATATTATGAATAGGTGACTAATTTTCAGTTGTTTTCTCATGAGAATCGTGATTCGCCTCACCGTGTGGTTTCCTAAATGAGCGCCCCCTCTCCTCACGGCACATATATGCAGGATGACTTACTGGAACCAGTGGTGTGTTCTGGGATTCAGGCCTCTTGAGGAACACACTGAGCGGCTAGTACTCTAATAATAGACAGTATTAGTTTCTAATGTTTATTCACTGCTCAGTATATGCCAATATTGCAGAGGAACTGCGGCTCAGCGAAGTTAGGAATGGTGCCCCAGATTACATAAAGTGGCAGGATTTGAACTCAGTCTGTGGGAGAAAACCCTGACCACTCCCCTGTATTTCCTGCCAACCTCCACTCCCTGCCCCGTTCTCTTTGTGATTTCTGGATCTGTCATCTGTCAGCCTTTGCTCTCTTGGATGAAATGTTTCTCTTGGAGCGCCCATTCCTTGGTCCGTTTTCTTTTTGATCCCCACCCCTCCCGCGGTCATCTTTGACCTGCCCCACCCCCGCCAAGTCCCACTTCCTTGGGGCTAACTCTCCCTAGGAGGATGAGTTTGAGAAACAAATGAGGTCTTGGGTTTCCTCTGCACCGGCACCTCCTGCCTGATCTCTGAACCTCGCCTGGAGCCGCAGCTGTCACGCAGGTGCTGTGCCTTCTCCCGAAGACAGCAGGTGCCCGGAGAACCAGCTGGAACGGGGCTCACAGCCCAGGGCCCCAGGGCACCAAAGTGGCAAAATGGCAGCCGCTGGGCAGGCTGAGCTGGTGTTTCTGACCTTTGTGGAGAGAGGGCGTCCTTAAAGGGACAGCACGCTTTTTTCTTCCCTGGTGGCAGACTGCCAGTTCAGATGCCAGGGATTTGAAGAGGCCATTGTTCCGGTGACGGGAGATGGGGGCCCAGGCCGCCCAATCTTTTCTCCTTTTCCCGTTCCCCACTGCGTGTGCCGCTCTGATGTGCTGCAGCCTGTCGAGGGTGGAGGGACGGTGAGCTCCCTTCAGTCCCCCCCTCCCCCTCCTCCACCGTCTGAACGCAGCCTGTCACCAAGGCCAAAGAACAGAGCAGCCCTCACACGGCCACCAGCTCCCCCTCCCCCAGGGCTGCTCCAGTGAAGAAGGGACAGTCAATGCAGGCAGCCCTGAGGTGCCCCAGTGAGCTGTTTACTTGTCCCAGGTGAGCTGGGTTAGGCGATGGGACGAGTTCTCTGCACGGGCCTTCTGTGAACCACCTGCACTGGCCTCATCTTAGGTGCCTGTTAAAACTATAGATCCTTGGTTCCAATTCTAGAACTTCTGAGGCCCAGGAATCTGAATACCCACAAGCACACCGTAGGTAGTTTGAGAGCCACCGACTTCACTAGCGATCTGTAAACCTGGTTGGTCCTCAGGATCATGTGCTGAATCAGAGTAACTGCACGGGGCCCACGAATTTAAGCAAGGCGGCTTCTCTTCAGTGGTTTCGAGCGTATACCCTGGGGCTGGTCCGCTGGCCTTGAATCCTGGCCCCACCAGCTACTCTCTCTG
This sequence comes from Monodon monoceros, assembly GCF_005190385.1. NCBI lineage: Eukaryota > Metazoa > Chordata > Mammalia > Artiodactyla > Monodontidae > Monodon > Monodon monoceros. Next base: position 9,278,895 of record NW_021703784.1, on the reverse strand, counting down.
TGATCTTGGGTAAGTTTCTCAACCTCTGTGTGCCTCAGTTGTCTCACCCGTTAAAATAGGGATAATTTAGTCCCTACAGTATAGGGTGGTTATGAGGATGAAAGCTGATATTTATAAAGTTAGCACAACAGAGCTGACACATCAGTAGTACTGTAGACTTTTTTGTGAAACTTTTTTTTTGGTAAACTGGTCATCCAGGTTTCACCCAGGAGATCACGATTTGAATAGTCTTTTAGTGGCGGTGTGCCCTGGCTAAGCTGGCCTTGGGAAGGGAAGCCTTATATGCTTTAGTAAATGAGCAACAATTCTCAGGTACGTCTGTGTGACTCGCTCGGAGAAGGTGGCCCTAACATCTGCTCTCCCTGTCACTTGGCCAGTAGAGTGAGGACAAAAATCCTGGCCTAATTTCCACCTCTGGGCGAGGTGATGCTGATGAGCACTGGATCGCTGGCACAGGAAGGCCAGAATCCACATCTGTAAGGCTGACTGACCTCTTCAGAGGGAACTGAAGGAGGAGAAAACAAGCCGCAGGCCAGAAATAGCGAGACATAAATACAAGGTATCCTAATTACTACCCACACCCAGCTCCATCCCCTGAGTTAAATTGAGCCCTCTGCATAGCCTTCCTGACCTCAGGGAAGGAGAAGGGACACAAGCACACAAGCATCCATGGGGGCTCGGGGGGGTATGTGTAACCAGGGGTATGTGGGTGGTGCTACCCTCAGGAGTGCCGCTGAGCCAGAGTGGGCACTGCTACGGTTCAGCACGCATCCAAGTTTTTATTATAAGCTTTTGGTTTTGCTCAACCACTACTTTTCTGAAAACGATTCTGTTGGACTAAAATTTTCCATGTTTAGTATCCAGCTCAAGGCTTCTTTTTCTTCCTGTGCCTTCTAATTTTTCTTTGCATTCGTTACTCAGGAGTCACATTGATTCGGCTGCTATGGGCCTGGCATGCGGCTGGAGGAGGGTGGGAGAGAGACACCCAACCTGGGAGGATTGAGCTATTCCTTTCTACCTTCCCCCCAGGGTGTTCTGGGAAATAATCAAGCCTGGACAAAAGGCCATTGGCCTAGGAGAGCATTCTAATGCCGTACACCCAGGCGGTGGTATTTTATAGATACTGTTACAAGAGTTTTTGGTGAGTCGAATGCAGGATGATTTAGAAGAAAACAAGCCAGTCTCCAGGGCATGTCTCGTGGATATTTTCCATCTTGATCACAAATGTCAGCACACAGGGAACCCAGCAGTGGGCAGAGCTTTCCTAGCATCCACTCACTCCCACTTGAGCATATTTCACAAGATCTCCAGGAAGCTTCACAGGCGCATTTCTGTTCTTGGTGGGGGGGGGGGGATTTTGGTACTTCTGGTGGTTCTGAGACCCACAGTGATGGGCAGAAGGAGGACCTCAGTGGATTGAGGGCCACGTATCAACCTCTCTTGGGAGAAGGGTTTGGCTAACCTGCCCCGTTAGTTAAGAACATTGATTCATTATTTTGGAAGCTAATGGAAGAGATCCTTTGGTTTCTTTGGAGAAGCTGCAGAGGAAAGCACTGCTTTGGGTGAAAAATTAGGCTGAGTGAGATCAAAAGGCCTTTCCACTTTGGAGATTCGTGGAGTCTGTGGATGTATCTCTGGCCCCTAACAATAGAGGGAAGCCCTACCCTCTCAATCTAGAGAAGAAGGATCCATAGAATAGGAGCAGGTGGAGATTCCCTACTGGTTTCCAATGCGAAAATCAGAAGGCCCTGTGCTCATTCCTGCCCTGTAGGCTCACTGGGTGTCATCTGTGACTGGGCACTGCTCAGCACGGGGGATGTCTCAGAGTCGGGAGGTTTTGTAAGATCATCCGGACCAGCCTGGAGATCGGGATGTGAAGCCAGCCTCTTGGCTAGAAGCGCACCCTAAACTTTTAGAATATTCCATGTTACTTCAAACCCAATTATGTAATCTGATAACTTCTCTCTAGAGAAACAAAACAAGGACTCTTCTCTCCTTTGGCTTTCTCTCTCTCTTCCTCTTTTCAATTACCTGATATCCTGCTTACTTTAAGGCATTTCTCCTTTAGTCTAAGCATTCCCAGTTGCTTTACAGTTTTGCGTAGGGCAGGCTGTCCAGACCCACACTGTCTTATCTATCTTATCTGAGCAGTAGACCTCGTAAAGAGTGGTGCCCTTTCTAGGTATTATTTGCAGGGGGTTTATTACCTCCCTTTACTTGCTTCTGTTGACGAGGCCCAGGTGTATTTTCGTTACTCTCACAGCCACATGTAGTTTTGGTCCATGCCGAGCATTGTGATCTTTGCCCACTCTACCTTTATATTCCTTCAGGCTTTGTAGAAAAAAGGCCCTTACCATAAGTCAGGGCTTATTCTGCATCGGGGAGCCTCCAGCATCTGGGGTGCGTGGCTGAACGGTTAACAGCGTGTGGACTGTAAGAAAGGAAGTTGGTTTTGCTTAGATTTGATTTTGGTTGGAGGGCATGGTACCGCCAGGGTGTCACAGCATATGCACATGGTGAGTTGGTGTCCCCAGCTTGCCACATGGCTACTTACTTCCTTAGTCGCATCTGTCCCTACCTGTTCCTTTTCAGCCCCCGTCAGGTTTGGAATGGAGAGTCAGGCCAGGCCCAAACTCTTTAATGAGCATTGGCTCCCAGATGCCCAGCACAACCGCCCCCACAGCGTTTTAGCTCTTCTTCTCTGGAGAGACAGGAGATACAGAGGAAGGGAGAGGAGAGGCAGGTAGTCCAAGGCAACGATGTGTTCAGAAGAGAGAAAGTGTAAAGAGAGCAGCCTCACGGCCGGGCACTGGCCCTGTCTCCTGTGGTCAGCATTGCTGCTTTGTTCTACCTCAGTCTGTGGCCACAGAGCTCTTTTTTTTTTTTTTTTTTCTTCTTATTAGCACTTGGAGATGTGTGAGGGTGAAGAATGGTCACAGGTCTTCATGGGGGTCATCTAGACCAACCCCTTCTTATAAAAGAGGGGGAAGCTGAGGCCTGGAGAAAAGGTGGGACACATCCAAGGTCACCACCAGTGTCATCTGGGTGCCTGTACCTCATGAAAGGTGGACGCTGTCTTATATAGTGAGTTTGGGACTGGAGCTTGTTAGTAACTCCTTCCATAGCCTGCATCGTCCTCATCGAGAGTCAAGTGTATACTCTGTCCCCAACTAGGAGGAGGCCTGTCTTGGGGACAATGGCCAAAGCAGCCCAGGTGCTGCCCTTGGGAAGGGTGGCTGAGCAGACTAACTGCCATGGCCGTGTATGGAGAAATGGACACTGAGAAAAGATGTTCATAAAATGAACAACTCACATCATAGGGGAGCCCAAACAGGGTCTGGCAGCCTCACAGAGCAGCTTGGACACGTCTGCAGAAGCCAGGCTCGAGGCAGCACTTACAGGGTCCAGGCCACTGTGCCATCCTAAGGAAAGAGAGATGGTGGAAGGTCTGTCCGTGCCCGTGTGAGGGCACTCCCAGTAATCCTCCGCAGAGTCTGGGGTGAATTAAAGACGAGCTGGGTCAGGGTGTGCGTGACCAGTGAGCTCTGGTGCTTTCTTTCTACCTGGGTTTTCTGTCCCGGCTCCACTGACCAACTAAACTCCTGAGACGCGGGTGTGTGTGCAGTGGGGCCGGGAGGCAACAGCAGCCTCCCCGGAACACACCGGGGACCCCCAGCTGGGGCAGGGTCGTTGCTGTGACAAGGATCCTTCCTAACTCACTCGTCACGATCCCCTCTCTTCCTCACCAGCTCCAGTGCGGTGCAGGGGCCTCACCATAGTGTTTTCGTGACGTGAGCTCTGTTAGCTGCCACAGCTGGCTGCTCCTCTCTCCGTTAAAGGAAGAGCGGGCAGGGGGTAGAGGGAGATGGAGGGGGTAGTCATGCGGCCCAAGCCTCAGGCCAGTGGCCGGAAGGACTTGAAGTCTGTCCTTAAGTACATACAGTGTGTCAACATCTTAACTGGGGCACCAGCAAGCAGCCGTCCCTCTCTAAGACCTTAATCCAGGATTAAGGAGAGGTCAGTTACCTCTTCGGAGCGGGGCTTAGTCTCCCCTAATATCCGGAGTTGGACAGAGGTAGAAGCCATAGCATGGTCATCCACCTGTCCCAGTGGACCAGGTGTCTCTCTAGAAATTCCAGGCTGGTACTGATTTCTTGAGGCTGAAATTTGGCGTTTTTCTTACACTTCAGCAGTGTGTCCTGTCACCGCCCTATTCACACACTCCTTCGCGGTAATTGGTGTGTGTCGTAGGTTGGAAGGAGACCCTGGGAAAGACGTGGGCACGGATTCGCCTGCAGGAGGTTTATGGGGAAGTGCTCTTGGGAACAAGCCTGGAAGTGAGTGAGGGAATCAGGATTGGGCAGAGGGAGAAGTTAAACTTTGATGCACTTGGGCCAATCCCACAGACAGCTCTGGTTCTGGATGGCCCTGCAGAGTTATCCCAAACTGAGGCAAGATTCCCAAAAAAGTTATCCCCAAAGGGGCAGGTTTCGTATTCCCGAGGGACTAGCCATTAGGGGTGGTCTGTCCTCAGGGAGGGGGCATATCCTCCTGTGAGGCTGCTCTCTTTGGTCAAGGGCAGGGCCCCAAGAGGAGCTAGGGTGTGACCCACCAGCAGCTCTTACTACAGGGAGATGAGCGCCTCTCTATGGAAGGGAGCAGCGCACTGAGGAACTGCTGCACTATAATGTCCTTGCACATGTCTCAGAGTCAAGGACATTGCACTTGGCCTTACATCTCTTCTTCCTCACAATCACCCTCTCATAGAGCAGGTGTATTATTACTTAATCCGCTTCCATGTTAACACTGGGATTGTGGGCAGGTTAAACTACTTTCATTTGCATGATGAAGTAATTCGCTTAGCTCTGTGCCCAGGTTTTAAAGGTCTCCAGCCCCACTTGTAGCTACCCTGCTGGCATTTTCTCCATTCAGGGCCTTCCTGCTTGGGCAGTTATGATCGCCTGGAGAGAGGGCAGACTTGCCTTAGGATGGTCCCTTTTCAGTGAGACTGAGTCCTTCCCTTGCGCTGCGGATCCCATTTGTCAGCCTCCTCACTTTTTCTTCTTCTACTTTAACTCCTCAGTGCTCCCTGGGCTCCACACAGACTCCTCTTACCACCTGCTTCCCCCACTGAATCATGACCGTAGATTATCTTCATTTTCCTCAATCCCATTTTTTCCTCCCGGGCATCAACTCCAGGTCCTTGACCCCGATCCTCTCCACGTATGAGGTGTAATGTTCTGGTACATGTTGGGGTCTGGGCTTTCTCTCTGGGGTAGAGCACTTTAGTGCCTGCTTTCTTTTGTTTTTTGAATTTTATCTTCTTTCTTTTTTTATACAGCAGGTTCTTATTAGTCATCCATTTTATACACATCAGTGTATACATGTCAATCCCAATCTCCCAATTCATCACACACACACACACCCATCCCCCCCACCGCTTCCCGCCCTTGGTGTCCATACGTTTGTTCTCTACACCTGTGTCTCTATTTCTGCCCTGCAAACCGGTTCATCTGTACCATTTTTCTAGGTTCCACATATATGCGTTAATATACGATATTTGTTTTTTTCTTTCTGACTTAACTTCACTCTGTATGACAGTCTCTAGATCCATCCACATCTCTACATATGACCCAATTTCGTTCCTTTTTATGGCTGAGTAATATTCCACTGTATATATGTACCACATCTTTTTTATCTATTCGTCTGTCGATGGGCATTTAGGTTGCTTCCATGACCTGGCTATTGTAAATAAAGCAGCAGTAAACATTGGGGTGCATGTGTCTTTTTGAATTATGGTTTTCTCTGTGTATATGCCCAGTAGTGAGTGGGATTGCTGGGTCATATGGTAATTCTATTTTTAGTTTTTTAAGGACCCTCCATACTGTTCTCCATAATGGCTGTATCAATTTACATTCCCACCAACAGTGCAAGAGGGTTCGCTCTTCTCCACACCCTCTCCAGCATTTGTTGTTTGTAGATTTCCTGATGATGCCCATTCTAACTGGTGTGAGGTGATACCTCATTGTGTTTGGATTTGCATTTCTCTAAAAATTAGTGATGTAGACCAGCTTTTCATGGGCTTCTTGGCCATCTGTACATCCTCTTTGGAGAAATGTCTATTTAGGTCTTCTGCCCATTTTTTGATTGGGTTGTTTGTTTTTTTAATATTGAGCTGCATGAGCTGTTTATATATTTTGGACATTAATCCTTTGTCCGTTGATTCGTTTGCAAATTTTTTCTCCCATTCTGAGGGTTGCCTTTTCGTCTTGTTTGTAGTTTCCTTTGCTTTACAAAAGCTTTTAAGTTTCATTAGGTCCCATTTGTCAAGCAAAAAAGATCTTGCTGTGAGTTTTGTCAGAGTGTTCTTCCTGTGTTTTCCTCTAAGAGTTTTACAGTGTCCGGTCTTACATTTAGGTCTCTAATCAATTTTGAGGGATTTTTTGTGTGTGTATGGTGTTAGGGAGTGTTCTAATTTCATTCTTTTACATGTTAGCTGTCCAGTTTTCCCAGCACCACTTATTGAAGAGACTGTCTTTTCTCCATTATATACCCTTGCCTCCTCTGTCATAGATTAGTTGACCACAGGTGCATGGGTTTATCTCTGGGCTTTCTATCCTGTTCCATTGATCTGTATTCCTGTTTTTGTGCCAGTACCATATTGTCTTGATTACTGTAACTTGGTAGTATAGTCTGAAGTCAGGGAGTCTGATTCCTCCAGCTCCGTTTTTTTCCCTCAAGACTGCTTTGGCTATTCGGGGTCTTTTGTGTCTCCATACAAATTTTAAGATTTTTTGGTTCTAATTCTGTAAAAAAATGCCATTGGTAATTTGATAGGGATTGCACTGAATCTGTAGATTGCTTGGGGTAGTAGAGTCATTTTCACAATATTGATTCTTCCAATCCAAGAACATGGTGTATCTCTCCAGCTGTTGGTATCATCTTTAATTTCTTTCAACAGTGTTTTATAGTTTTCTGCATACAGGTCTTTTGTCTCCCTAGGTAGGTTATTCCTAGCTATTTTATTCTTTTTGTTGCAATGGTAAATGGGAGTGTTTCCTTAATTTCTCTTTCAGTTTTTTCATCATTAGTGTATAGGATTGCAAGAGATTTCTGTGCATTAATTTTGTATCCTGCAACTTTACCAAATTCATTGATTAGCTCTAGTAGTTTTCTGTTGGCATCTTTAGGATTCTCTGTGTATAGTATCATGTCATCTGCAAACAGTGACCGTTTTACCTCTTCTTTTCCAATTTGTATTCCTTTTATTTCTTTTTCTTCTCTGATTGCCGTGGCTAGGACTTCCAAAACTCTGTTGAATAATAGTGGCGAGAGTGGACATCCTTGTCTTGTTCCTGATCTTAGAGGAAGTGCTTTCAGTTTTTCACCATTAAGAATGATGTTTGCTGTGGGTTTGTCCTATATGGCCTTTATTATGTTGAGGTAGGTTCCCTCTATGCCCACTTTCTGGAGAGTTTTTATAGTAAATGGGTGTTGAATTTTGTCAAAAGCTTTTTCTGCATCTATTTAGATGATCATATGGTTTTTCTTCTTCAATTTGTTAATATGGTGTACCACATTGATTGATTTGCGTATATTGAAGAATCCTTGCATCCCTGGGATGAATCCCACTTGATCATGGTGTATGATCCTTTTAATGTGTTGTTGGATTCTGTTTGCTAGTATTTTGTTGAGGATTTTTGCATCTACATTCATCAGTGATATTGGTCTGTAATTTTCTTTTTTTGTAGTATCTTTGTCTGGTTTTGGTATCAGGGTGACGGTGGCCTCATAGAATGAGTTTGGGAGTGTTCCTTCCCCTGCAGTTTTTTGGAAGAGTTTGAGAAGGATGGGTGTTTGCTCTTCTCTAAATGTTTGATAGAATTCACCTGTGAAGCCATCTGGTCCTGGACTTTTGTTTGTTGGAAGATTTCTAATCACAGTTTCACTTTCATTACTTGTGATTGGTCTGTTCATATTTTCTATTTCTTCCTGGTTCAGTCTTGGAAGGTTATACCTAAGAATTTGTGCACCTCTTCCAGGTTGTCCATTTTACTGGCATAGAGTTGCTTGTAGTAGTCTCTTAGGATGCTTTGTATTTCTGCTGTGTCTGTTGTAACTTCTCCTTTTTCATTTCTAATTTTATTGATTTGAGTTCTCTCCCTCTTTTTCTTGATGAGTCTGGCTAATGGTTTATCGATTTTGTTTATCTTCTCAAAGAACCACCTTTTAGTTTCATTGATCTTTGCTATTGTTTTCTTTGTTTCTACTTCATTTATTTCTGCTCTGATCTGTATGATTTCTTTCCTTCTGCTAACTTTGGGTTTTGTTTGTTCTTCTTTCTCTAGTTCCTTTAGGTGTAAGGTTAGGTTGTTTATTGGAGATTTTTCTTGTTTCTTGAGGTAGGCTTGTATAGCTAAAAACTTCCCTCTTAGAACTGCTTTTGCTGCATCCCATAGGTTTTGGATCATCGTGATTTCATTGTCGTTTGTCTCTAGGTATTTTTTGATTTCCTCTTTGATTTCTTCAATGACCTCTTGGTTATTTAGTAACGTGTTGTTTAGCCTCCATGTGTTTGTTTTTTTTACGTTTTTTTCCCTGTAATTGATTTCTAATCTCATAGCATTGTGGTCAGAAAAGATGCTTGATATGATTTAAATTTTCTTAAATTTACTGAGGCTTGATTTGTGACGCAAGATGTGATCTATCCTGGAGAATGTTCCATGCTCACTTGAGAAGAAAGTGTAGTCTGCTGTTTTGGGATGGAATGTCCTATAAATATGAATTAAATCTGTCTGGTCTATTGTGTCATTTAAAGCTTGTGTTTCCTTGTTAATTTTCTGTTTGGATTATTTGTCCATTGGTGTAAGTGAGGTGTTAAGGTCCCACACTATTATTGCGTTACTGTCAATTTCCTCTTTTATAGCTGTTAGCAGTTGCCTTATGTATTGAGGTGCTCCTATGTTGGGTGCATATATATTTATAATTGTTATATCTTCTTCCTGGATTGATTCCTTGATCATTATGTAGTGTCCTTCCTTGTCTCTTGTAACATTCTTTGTTTTAAAGTCTATTTTATCTGATATGAGTATTGCTACTCCAGCTTTGTTTTGATTTCCACTTGCTGGAATATCTTTTTCCATCCCCTCACTTTCAGTCTGTATGTGTCCCTAGGTCTGAAGCGGGTCTCTTGTAGACAGCATATATATGGGTCTTGTTTTTGTATCCATTCTGCGAGCCTGTGTCTTTTGGTTGGAGCATTAGATCCATTCACGTTTAAGGTAATTATCGATATGTATGTTCCTATGATCATTTTCTTAATTGTCTTGAGGGTTTTTTGGGGTTTTTTTTTCTTTTTTTTTTTTGCGGTACACGGGCCTCTCACCATTGCGGAGCACAGGCTCCAGACGCGCAGGCTCAGCGGCCATGGCTCACGGGCCCAGCCGCTCTGCGGCATGTGGGATCTTCCCGGACTGGGGCACGAACCCGTGTCCCCTGCCATCGGCAGGTGGACTCTCAACCACTGTGCCACCAGGGAAGCCCTTGGGTTTGTTTTTGTAGGTCCTTTTCTTCTCTTGTGTTTCCCAGTTAGAGAAGTTCCTTTAGCATTTGTTATAGAGCTGGTTTGGTGGTGCTGAATTCTCTTAGCTTTTGCTTGTCTGTAAAGCTTTTGATTTCTCCATCAAATCTGAATGAGATCCTTGCCAGGGAGAGTAATCTTGATTGTAGGTTCTTCCCTTTATTCACTTTATCATGCCACTCCCTTCCGGCTTGTAGAGTTTCTGCTGAGAAATCAGCTGTTAACCTTATGGGAGTTCCTTTGTATGTTATTTGTCGTTTTTCCCTGCTGCTTTCATTAATTTTTCTTTGTCTTTAATTTTTGCCAATTTGATTACTATGTGTCTCGGCATGTTTCTCCTTGGGTTTATCCTGTATGGGACTCTCTGTGCTTCCTGGACTTGGGTGGCTATTTCATTTCCCATGTTAGGGAAATTCTCAACTGTAATCTCCTCAGATATTTTCTCAGGTTCTTTCTGTCTCTCTTCTCCTCCTGGGACCCCTATAATGTGAATGTTGTTGTTTTAATGTTGTCCCAGAGGTCCCTTAGGCTGTCTTCATTTTCTTTTCATTCTTTTTTCTGTTCCACAGCAGTGAATTCCACCATTCTGTCTTCCAGGTCACTTATCCCTTCTTCTGCCTCAGTTATTCCGCTATTGATTCCTTCTGGTATATTTTTCACTTCAGTTATTGTATTGTTCATCTGTTTGTTTGCTCTTTAATTCTTCTGGATCTTTGTTAGACATTTCTTGCATCTTCTTGATCTTTGCCTCCATTCTTTTTCTGAGGTCCTGGATCATCTTCACTATCATTATTCTGAATTCTTTTTCTGGAAGCTTGCCTATCTCCACTTCCTTTAGTTGTTTTACTGGGGTTTTATCTTGTTCCTTCATCTGGTACATAGCCCTCTGCCTTTTCATCTTGTCTGTCTTTCTGTGAATGTGCTTTTTGTTCCACAGGCTGCAGGATTGTAGTTCTTCTTGCTTCTGCTATCTGCCCTCTGGTGGATGAGGCTATCTAAGAGGCTTGTTGTGCAAGTTTCCTGATTGGAGGGACTGGTGATGGGTAGAGCTGGTTCTTGCTTTGGTGGGCAGAGCTCAGTAAAACTTTAATCCACTTGTCTGCTGATGGGTGGCGCTGGGTTCCCTCCCTGTTGGTAGTTTGGCCTGAGGCGACCCAACACTGGAGCCTACCTGGGCTCTTTGGTGGGGCTAATGGCAGACTCTGGGAGGGCTCACGCCAAGGAGTACTTCCCAGAACTTCTGCTGCCAGTGTCCTTGTCCTCACGGTGACACACAACCACCCCCGCCTCTGCAGGAGACCCTCCAACACTAGCAGGTAGGTCTGGTTCAGTCTCCTATGGGGTCACTGCTCCTTCCCTTGGGTCCCGATGAGCACACTGCTTTGTGTGTGCCCTCCAAGAGTGGAGTCTCTGTTTCCCCCAGTCCTGTTGAAGTCCTGCAGTCAAATCCTGCTAGCCTTCAAAGTCTTGATTCTCCAGGAATTCCTCCTCCCGTTGCCGGACCCCCAGATTGGGAAGCCTGATGTGGGGCTCAGGACCTTCACTCCAGTGGGTGTACTTCTGTGGTATAAGTGTTCTCCAGTCTCTGAGTCACCCACCGAGCAGTTATGGGATTTGATTTTATTGTGATTGCGCCGCTCCTACCATCTCACTGTGGCTTCTCCTTTGTCTTTGGATGTGGGGTATCTTTTTTGGTGAGTTGCAGTGTCTTCCTGTCGATGACTGTTCAGCAGTTAGTTGTGATTCTGGTGTTCTTGCAAGAGGGGGTGAGAGCACGTCCTTCTACTCCATCTTGAACCAATCTCTAGTGCCTGCTTTCTTGTGTAGATTTTTGCCATGGCCGCTGAGTACTCTCATTCTGAAGATCTAGGAAATGGAGGGATTTTCATTCTGTTTTTCCGTGTGTTTCAGAATGTCACCAAACACATGACGTTGTCTTTTCGTGTAGAGAGAGCAGTTTTCTAAATCCAAAGAATAGAGCAAAGGTAATTGGGTTAAATTAAAACTCAAAGATCAGAGAAAAGATAACATGGGATGACTTGATCTTTTCAAATTTGTTGAAGTTTCACAGGTGTCCTGAATAAACTTGTAGATGGGCTTATAGTCTCTTGACTTAATTTCTTTTCTGTGAAACTGGAATAATAAGATTAAATGAGGGACTTCCCTGCTGGTTCTTTGGTTAAGACTCTGCGCTTCCACTGCAGGGGGGCGTGGGTTTGATCCCTGCGGGGAAACTAAGATCCCACATGCCGCGGAGCAACTAAGCCCGTGCACCACAACTACTGAGCCCACGTGCCACAACTACTGAAGCCCGTGCGCCTTGAGCGCATGCTCTGCAACAAAGAGAAGCCACCACGATGAGAAGCCCGCGCACCGCAACAAAGAGTAGCCCCCACTTGCTGCAACTAGAGAAAGCCCGCGCGAAGCAACGAAGACCCGACACAACCAAAAATAAATAAATAAATGTTTAAAAAAAAATTTACCGAAGCCTAGCTCTCACCCACACCCACACCCCGCCCCCCCCAGACACTCTGATTTAATCGGGTACAGGGTGTGACCAGGCATCGGAATATGTAAAAACTACTATAGGTGTAGTAAAGTTTGGCAATCACTGGCATAGACCATTCAGTGGGTTTATAATTGATCCTGGCTGAAAATCTAGGGCTGATGGTCAGGAACATTTTTGAAAAAGGAGATACTCAGGACTCAGTTATTCTGTTTGGATGGGGTTATAAGAAAATTGGTAGAGAGTGTTGGCAGGCATGGTGATGCGGGCTTTGACTAATATATAGAAGGATCCCCATCCCCAGCAAATTCTCTTCCCAGTGGGCTAGGGGATAGGTCTTTTTATCCTAGTGGGCTGCATTTGGCTCTAGAGAAAGGTTTCATCCTACTAAAGTTTGACCTAACGGGTGGGCATTGTTGGTTTACCATAGGGTGGGATTGGTGTTAGAGCTATCTGAATCCTCACCCCTCTCTCCCCACCCTTCCGGCCATTTCTTGCTTCAGGTTTTAATTATGTAGACATCACTGCTCCTCATGTGAGAGTTGCAGTATTCATGAGATGTCTTGGGTTACAGCTGGGTCAGAGGCAATCAATATACCTATTCGGAACCCCTGACCCAGGTTCCATGGATTAAAGTCTGGGTTTGGGACCTCAGAGATGGCAGAGTGGAAATCTGTGGACCATCAGTTCTTCTACATTAATGGTTCATAAAACATGGACAAGCATTAATTCTGAAAGAGATATTTAATAGGGTCTCCCGAGTACCTGATGACCAGGGTACACCAAGTCTCTTACACTAAGAGACTGACTTAAAAGACCTTTAATGGTCCCTTCTCATATTTTAAATTCTTCGGAGACAGGTGGACCTCTCTGGACAACAATTTAACTTCTTTTTGCTCTTCCAAACTTCGTGAAAGACTGTTGTGTTTCTGTGTCCCACTTCTGCCTCCTTGCACCCCTTTCCCTCTTTGACTGCAGCCAGCTGGTGGTGGCAGCGTTGTAGCATGGCATGGCTGAGAATGGACTGTGGGGTCAGAAACTCTGGTTTCTCTGTCCACTGTGTGATCTGGGGAAATTATTTAATCTCTGAGATGTCTCCGTTTCCTCATCTGTAAAGGAGGGTTGAGGTGAGGATTAAATGAGGGAGTGCATATTAAATGTATAAAATCTGTCTGGCTCATAGAGTGCTCTAGATGCTTTTAGCCATTTTCTTCTTACTGAATAACTCAAGGGCAAGGATGGTGTATTACTCCTCTAAGCTGCTTTTTGCTCATCCCTGTAGAGTAGTAATATATCAGGGAGCATCAGTCAGGAGATTGACACCACACCAATAAGTTGAACAGGGAAAGTTTAATATGAAGAATCATTAACAAGTATAAACGAGTGCAGCAGACTCTAAGGAATACAGGAATAACAGAGGTAGGGAGCAGCCACTACGTCTAGGAACAAATTTGTAAGGGCTAAGACTCAGAGTTCATTCTGGAGGGCAGTGGCTGTTGCCCAGTATATGGCACAGAAAGTTCCTGAGATGCTGCAGGGTGGGACACATAAACTGAAAACCACCCACGGGACTCCAGTGATGCTCCCGGGAGGCTGGTGAACTGCTCACAGGGCACAGCTCCAGCATCACAAGGCGAGGCAAAGAAGTGTGGATTTGGAGCTGAGGGGCAATAAATGGATAGCCGGCCTGAGTAAATAGGAAGGATAGAACTTACCTTGCAGGGTTGTGTTGAGGACTAAATGTGGTATTATGATAGTAACTGGTTATGATTAAGTGCCAGTGACCTGGGAAGTGCCTTTTTCCTTAGTAGGTGTTTATTTATGGAAATAGCATGGTGTGGTGCAAACACGGATTTTAGAAATACTAGTGTGACCTTGGGTAAGGAGGGGCTTCTATACTCAGTTTCTTCATTTATTTGATTAAATAAAAGTTTTACAAGTAAATATATAATAAAGTAAAATACGTGACTAGCACATGGTCGAGTCTCAGTAGGTGTTAGATCTTTGTTCCTTTGACTTACCCCACACACTTCAGGAATCTCCTAGATGCTTATGCTTCAGAAAAGCACTTGTGCTTTGGGTGATGGTCGTGATAGAGTCAGGTTCACTTTTGCCTATCATTTCCCATAATTCAACAAATTCAGTAGTTAAAATCTTTGAAGTATTTGCTATGTAAAAATTCTTTTGTTTTTGTCGGGATGGGAGTAGGATTCAAAGATAAGACCTTATCTTTTATCATCCCTACCTCCCATTCTTGTCCACAACACTTGTTAAGCACTTGAGGTGAACAAGATGCTGTGTAGACGCCGACCTTCTTTTTATAGCTTGTGATCGAATAGGATTGGGTTGAATGGGACCGTTTGGTTCAATTGGATTTGCAGGTATACATTAACTTCTCTTTCTTCCCCAAGTCCTCCAGGGTGCTCTTTGGAAAGTGCTTTTGATACTGTACAAGACTCTCAGAAACCTCTTTTCCTTTCAAAAATAGAAACTAGTGTCAGTTTTCCATATCTCTATGGCAGAGGTTTAATTCAGAAAAAGATAACTACTTTGACCTCAATTTCCTAAATTCATTTACAGAAAAGCAGCTTGGGAATTTAGGCAACAGATAGCCCAGCCACTGGAACGCGGAGATTGAGTCCGGAACCAGGAGTCCCACCTGCCCGGTCAGCTCTGTTCTGGCCACGGCGAGCGAATCTGAGGCTCAGCCAGCCTGTTCGGAGTTTGCGCTGTGACTTTCAGGAAGGATGAGGCGAACAGTGCAACCTATAAACACTGTGAGTTTGAAAAGGCCCCTTCCCTCCTCATGAGGAGTCAGTAGCTTTCTTTTCATACACAATTAATGGTTAAGAGTAGGACTCGGCTAAGGGGGTCTGGGTTTCAGAAACATGCTCTACTGTTTATTAACCATATACTATAGGAAGGTTATTAAACCCTCTTTCTCATGGTTTTCGTTCATCAGAAAAGCGGGGATGATGAGTACCTGTTTCTTACCGTTGCCGGTAGCATTAAATGAGACCATTCACATCAGAGACTTAGCGAATTGCACTGCTTGTAGAAAGTACTCTATTTCTGTTTTTTTGTGTTTAATTTTCTGGCTGCGTTGGGCCTTCGTTGCTGGGCGCGGGCTTTCTCTAGTTGCGGCGAGCAGGGGCTACTCTTCGTTGCGGTGTGTGGGCTTCTCATTGCGGTGGCTTCTCTTGTTGCGGAGCACGGGCTCTAGGTGCGCGGGTTTCAGTGGTTGTGGCTCATGGGCTCTAGAGCGCAGGCTCAGTAGTTGTGGCGCACGGGCTTAGTTGCTCCGAGGCACGTGGGATCTTCCCGGACCAGGGCTCGAACCCGTGTCCCCTGCTTTTGCAGGCGGATTCTTAACCACTGCACCACCAGGGAAGCCCCTGTAACTTTCTTATTATTTAATGAGGTCCAATTTGGGAGGAGCAGGCAAAGAACGTTTTGGAAACTGAGGAAATATCATGCACATACCACATGCATCTTTAGGAACTGAGATCTTTCTTAGATCCAGACTCAACTGAAGGCTTCTGAATGCCTGTCTCACCACTAGAAGATATCTTTTGTTGTGTTTTTTAAAAATAGCTATTTTTTAAATCAGTAGTGATAATAATTTTCATTTATTGGATAGACACTGTGTCAGATACAGTGAAAAGCTTGTTATTTGTATTTACCTCTCTTAATCCTCACACAATCCAGTAATATTCTGTTATTTTTGTGACTACTTAAAGACTTTAAAGTCTGAAGCCAGAGGCTAACTTCAAGGGTCACAAAATTAGTACAGTAAGTCCCCTACATACAAACGAGTTCTGTTCCGAGAGCGTGTTCCTAAGTCCAATTTGTTCGTAAGTCCTACAAAGTTAGCCTGGGTACCCAGCTAACGCAATCGGCTATATAGTACTGTACTGGAATACGTTTATACTACTTTTCACACAAATAATACATAAAAAACAAACACAACAATGAAAACATTTTTAATCTTATAGTACAGTACCTTGAAAAGTACCATGGTACAGTACAACAGCTGGCATACATGGGCACGCTTTGCACCTTTAACACAACTTGAAGGTTCATATGTAGGGGACTTAGTGTAATTGAGAGAACTAGCTTTTGAAGTCAGGTTTGTCTGATCTCTGTGTCTGCCCTTTTAACCCATTGCTGTCAATCTAAATCATGAAGGTACTGATACTATCGGGCTGTGTAGAGCTGTTTCAGAAGAAAGGTGAAATCTGTGCATTTTATAGCGGAAGAAGCAAAGCCTCCAAAAAGTCAGTATGATTTGTCCAAAGTCACAGAGTAAGTGAATGGAGAAGGCAAGACAAGGGCTCGGGCCCACCAACCCTTTTGTTTACTGTCTTAATGGAGGACGGGACAGTCAGTGCAAGGATATTTACAGATACCTGTGCTGTACCCAGTACTCCTAAGAGTTGGAGGGACATGAAGGAAGTTGCCTACAATCTTCCTAGGTAGGGAGATAAAACCAACAGAATGAACAACAGAATCTACAATTAAGTTCTATATTCTGTAGTACAGTCAGAAGCTCAGAGGTGGAGGATGTAGCCAGCTTCTCCTGGGTGCTTTTTCATACCTTTATTTTAGTCTTCCATTTTTTTCAGCCCTGTAAGAGAGGAAATACCTATTTTTGGCTTTTTCAGATGAACAAACTGCATCTGAGAAGGGGGTGGCAGGGCAACTTGGAGCCACAGAGCCAGAAAGCAGCAAAGCATAGCTCTGAATGCAGATCTGACCCCCAAAGTCCGAGATCTTTCCCTGGAGTAACAGAAGGGGAGGTGGGTGGGTGGTCCACAGAGAGATTATCATTTCAGAAGAGGTGGGACTTGACCAGACAAGCGGGGGCCGGTAGAACTGGGGCAGTGCTTGCATCCCAGGGCATTGCCAGCACACCTTTCTGTGGCGCTGAAATTCCTCTACGTAACTGAGGTGGGACAGTTACCAAACCTAGGTGCTTCCTAAACACCGTGAAGCTGCTATTCTCTCAACTGGTTGCAGGTAGAAACAATCCTAGAAAGACCTTTCTTGATGAGCCGGTAGGGCTTGGCAATCATAGAGTGAGACTTTTTGCCAACAGATGCCCAAGAAGTATTAACTCCCAGCCTGAGTCTGGTGAGCAGGACACAGGTGGCATTGATGAATTATAGTTATGATTCACCTTCAGCATGTTACCCTGTGCAGCTGCAGCAGGCAGACAAAACTCTGCCCCTTAGGGACATCCAAAGAGTGAGAACTACTCAAAGTGTGGTCCATGGAATAGCAACATGGACATCACCTGGGAGTTTGATAGAAAGGCTGACTCTTGGGCCCTCTGTCCCTCCCACAGATACTACATCAGAATCTGTGGTTTAACAAGATCCTCAACTGATTAAAGTTCGAGAGACACCGAGCTAACCGTCACCATTGTTTTTGTTGTTTTGGGCCCAGGTTTGGGGTTCCTCTGCTCCTCCTCTCAAAAGATGACGGTGGTACTCAAAATTCTCACAGTCATACTTGGGGTGTCGTGGGATTTCAGGTCAGGTGATCTGGATTCCCAGCTCAGCCTTTCTTGCTGTGGGGACCCTCCACCTTTCCAGGGCTCAGCATCCTTATGTTAGTTGTCATAACAAGGCCTATGTATATGATTGTTGTGGAAATCAAATGAATTAATGTGAGTGAAAGTGCTTTGTAAGCCGTGAATGACTTTCAAAGTATTCATTAGTATCCTTGCTGAATAGAATACGCCTCATCTGAAAGAACATCATCTGGGGGCTGTTTCAGTACTAGTGCTACATTCCAGTGAATGGACAGGAAAAAAAAACAAGTTTTGGAGGTGCTGCTTAGAGTTTGAAAACTCAGATGACTGTGCTTTGTCATGAATGTAAGTGTTTTACTTGTTAAGGGTCTGACCTGCAGGTATCACGGCCTGCTGCCTTGGAAGTCGGGGAGGCTGCCCTGAAGAGGCCGTTGCCATTTTCTTTTAAAGATTGTGGTCTCCAGTGCCGCCTTCCTCCTTTCCTCTGTTCCCGAGGCTCAGGCAGTAAGAGCAGCTGTCATCCTTTGAAAGGTGCAAGGCTCTATTCTGAGCCAGGCACTTGTGTTTTGATTTAGTATCACCTCCTTGATACAGGTTGACCTAATAGGCAACACCTGGGAAATAACTGGTGGCCGCGAAGGGAGCAGAATCTCTCAGGGGCATCATCCTGTGTTTTGTCAGATTCGGGGATGGAGAGGAAATAACGCTCGTCGCCCCAGTGGCCCTGTCCTCCAGGACGGCATGAATAATTGAGAGCTGGCAAGCTGACTGTGCACCAAAGAGTTGCGTTATGTAAAGCGGCAGGCGGCGGGGTGTGCGTGCGCGTGTCTGTGTGCGTGTGTGCGAGTGTGTCTGCGCGCCAGAGGGGTGCGTGTCTGAGTGTGTCTGTGCGCTATGCGCGTGCGTGCAGGAGCTCGGGAACAGCTGTCTGGGAGGGAGTCCGAGGGAGAGAGAGAAAGGGAGTGAGGGCCGGGAGAGAGGGGCTCGGCGTGGCCGCACGACCACACCAAGCACCGGCCGCAGGGGAGGTGGGGGGAAGAAATTCAAGGGGAGTCACGCTTAACAATTCCAGAGCGTTTCGAAACAGCAGAGAAAGGAAGCTCCCCCAGCTTGTGAGAGCCCTGCCCCCGCCGTTAGCCACAGGGCTGTGGGATGGTCATGGAGGTGCGTGCCCTCCGGCATCCTCAGGGCCCCCCGCTCCCCGCCCCCTCCCCCCACTGCCCAGTGCATGAATGAATGAGCTCTGCCCTGCGCTCCACTACCTTCCCAATGGCTGCCAGGTTAGTGCTCACTCGTGCTGACGCTCGTGTGTGTGTGTGTGTGTGTGTGTGTGTGTGTGTGTGTGTGTGTGTGT